>NC_135784.1:55146166-55456166 GCF_051106095.1 Pogona vitticeps
TTATCTTCTCCTGATGTGCCCAAAGTACAATAGCCTCAGTTTAATCATTTTTGCTTCCAGGGAGAGTTCAGGCTTATCTCCACCTAGCATTGACTTATTTGTTCTTTTGGCAATTCATGGTATCTATAAAGCCATGTTTCAAATGAATCAGTTTTTTTCCTGTTGATTTTCTTCACTGTCCATCTTTTGCAACCATAGGGAAAGCAAGTAGGAATACCATAGTGTAGATTAGCCATTCTCCACAGAGGCCATATGGCATCCTCAAGGCCCCTGGAACTTCTGAAGGGAACCACAGACCAGAAACAATTCTTCACACACCACCTTATAAGGTTCGTTATGCGATTTATAAAATCCTGATTAGGCCTGTATTTCCTTCATACTGTGTTCATCACTGTGGCCAGAAAAAGAGAAGAGAAAAGAAAAGTTTGAGAATTGCTGGTGTAGATTATCTTCACCATGAGACTAAAATATGGAAGGGTGGCTATGGAGCGCCCGTCTTGCGGGGCACCACTGTATAATTCTTCTGTAAACATGATTTTTGCCTTCTCAATATTCAGTCTTATCATCATCATCATCATCATCATCATCATCATCATCATCTTAAAACAGCTTCTTTCATCAGAAGCTGTTTAAAGTCATTGCTGCTTTCTGTCATAAGTATATTATTACATTGTTACTATTTCTTTCACCAATTTTCACTCTTCCTTCATCTGAATCTCATCCAGCTTTCCATATGTTACATTATGCATTCAAGCTTAACAGGAAGGGGAATAAGATACATATAACTTCTTATTGTGGGGCATGTGTGTTAAAAAGCATCAGTCTTAGCTTCTGTTTCTTGCCTCTATGCAGCTTGAGTTGACATTTAATTGCCTTAATGCTCATCTTAAATGAGCAGTGTTTTGAAATCACAGAACACATAACACACAGATATCATATGATGTTAGATCCATCACAACTGGTCCATTGATTTTCACATGTCTTCTCTAGGTATGACAAGCATTTACCTACCCACAGATTAGTAAACACATCCCTGATAATATTACTTACACATTTCACAGCAATATGAATGTATATCACAGAAAATATTTGAAACAACTGCTTTGTTACACCTTTGATATCTGTCATCCTAAACAACAGCACCTGGCTATATCTCTTCCTGACTCAGAAACCTTGATAGTATTTGATAGTATTACCTATAGCACGTTATAATATTTGCATTTTACTCAGTCTGTGCCTGAAAAACAGCATACCATTAAATCTATTTCGTTCTATCTGTTGTCAGATGGGGAGGATATTTCACAGATTTTAAACTGCTGAGCAGTGGAAAGGATTTAATTAAATGTTCCATAAATTCTTTGAGCATTTGTTTGGTATTTATTGAGTATATAACAGTGCTCCAGCATTGTTATTTTTCTGCTTGCTTATAAATGACTGGAATATAAATTCACCACAATTACAATTAATGGGAATTTTACTATCATCTTCAGTCGGATGTCTGGCTGAGAGGACATCTGCCTAACAACAAAATCACACAAGAACTGGTTTGCAGAGGAAATGGGCTGATCTCCTTTCTTGGCAACAGTGTTGAGATGTGAATTGCTTATTGTGGAGAATGTTCAAATAATTAAAGGGAATGTAGAAAACTCAACCCTGTAATTGGACATTGTATTTTTAAAGTGAGCTTTGAACAGCAGTTTACTAAAAGTTACTGCAAAACAATCAGCTTCAGCCAAGTCTCAGAGCAAGGTTACTGTACAATAGTACTGCCTTTCATGACTGATAATACCAGACAGTCAAGCATGAGATAAACTGATGATTAAAGAAATACTGTACATGTAAAAAGAGGACTGCATTAAAAGAGTTTTAAAATAATTTGAAACAACAACCATTTGAAATAATTGTTTTGTAATATGTGTAATGGTAAAATGGATTTGCTCTATTTTATTTTACTATAGTTATGCGCCATCAAGTCTCCTCTGACTTATTGTGACCCTATGAATGAGCAGTCTTCAAAATGTCCTGTCCTCAACAGCCCTACTCAGCTCTTGTAAATGCAAGGCTACGGCTTCCTTTAGGGAGTACATCCATTTTGCATTTTGTCTTCCCTGTTTCCTGCTACCTTCAACTTTTCTCAGCATTATTGTCTTTTCCAGGGAATCCTGCATTCTCACGATATGCCTAAAGTATGACAGCTTCAGTTTCAACATTTTTGCCTCCAAAGATAGTTCGGGATTGATTTCCTCTAGGACTCACTTGTTCCTCTTCCTGGCATTCAGTGATATCTGCAAAGCTCTCTACCAGCATCATATTTCAAACAAATATATTTTTTCCCTGTCAGCTTTCTTTACTCTCCAGCTTTCCTACCCATACATAGTGATTGGGAATGCAAGAGTGTACATGATCTTGGTCTTGGTTACTAGTGACACATCCTTACACTTGATCTTTTCTAAATCATTCAGTGCTGGCCTTCTGAGTTACAGCCTTCTTCTGACTTGTTGGCTACAGTCTCCATTTGGATTGCTGATTGAACAAAGGTATACAAAATCTGTGACTATGTCAATATCTTTAATGTTGATATTAATGTCGTGTAGTTCTTCTGTAGTCATGATATTTATCTTCTTAACTTTCAGGATGCCATTTTTTACCAGTAACAGAATGCTTCTTTGCATTTTTCTCCATTTTGATTCTTGCACGGGCTGTCTAAGGTAGCAATGTGGTTAGCTAGGCTGTCAGCCATACATTCCCCAGCTGCAATCTCGGGGTTACTCATTTAGCTTTCAATTTTTTATTTATTTATTATTTAAATATATATTTATTTTTGTACTTACTTACTTGATTGTATGAGCCATATGAATGTTAATAATTCTTGGTGTGATTAGTAATCAACATTACAAAGCAGGAAAAAGGAACAAAATTGAATCAATCCAGAAATTGGGAATATCCCGGAACTCTGCAGCCAGCTTGGCCAGGTAGCCCAAAAAAGGTGGCATTTACAACTTCAATACCAACTGAAGCACAAATGAAAGAAATGAGCAGCACTGAGTCATTAATGTAGCAAAGCTAAAACACTGTGAAACAATTGTCTTAAAAAATAAGATCTAAAGCCAGTTGGTCATCCTAATAAGAATAAACCCACTCAACCAATAGGATTTGTGTGTCGTGTTGAGTCCCACCCATTCAACAGCTGGATTTAATTACAGACGGCCAAAAAATTTTAAAAATGAATTTCAAAATTAATTTAAAAATCACTGATTTGTTGATTTGTATTTGTCCAAAGTGATGCCCCCAATGAATAAGAATCAACAAATATTTAGCAATGTTTGATATAGCAAATTTTTGGGTTATAAAATGCCACTCTCCAGGCACATAGACACCAAAATCACTTATAAGCTTCCCTTGACTCTCCTCTACAATCCCTCCAAGTTTGGTGAAGATTGGATTTTCCCCAAACTAGCTATTAAATGACACTTTTCTGAGAGGGTGACCTATTTTACAGACATCTGAAACCTGTCTTCACCAAACCGGGATCAATCATAGAGGAGAGTTAGGAGAACCTTCTCTGTGATTTTGATTCTCTATGTGCCTGTGGGGGGCATTTTATATCGTTTCAAAAGCAAAACAAATGAAAAAAATGCATATTTGTTATTTGTGATTCGTCAACCTTGATGAATCATGAATTGAAATGAATCAGTTTTTCTGATTTGTGTCCATATCTAATTTATACGTTTGTATCTTCACGTAGTACTGATAGATGTACAAGATAGATGCCAAGATAGATGTCAAAAGGAGCAGCTTTTCCTTTGTCACATATTCATTGGCTGAAATCTTGTTTTGTAGTCTACTAAGTTGCACTAGAGTAGACCTATTGAATCAGTGGGGATTCGGTGCAGCCACTCTTTGATAAATTCCATTGATTCAGTGGGCCTACTCTAGAGCCTCATGACACAGTGGTTAAACTGCTGTACTGCAGCTAAAACTGTGCTCACGACCTGGGGTTCAATCCCAGGTAGCCGGCTCAAGGTTGACTCAGCCTTCTATGCTTCTGAGGTCGGTAAAATGAGTACCCAGCTCGCTGGGGGGGGGGTCAATGTGTAGCCTGCATAATTAACTTGTAAAGCGCCCAGAGAGTGCTTGAAACACTATGGGGCGGTATATAAGCAGCACGCTTTTTAGTTGAGACTGACTAAGCTAAAGTAAGTTGCAACTAGAGTAGGCCCACTTGAATCAATGAAAGTTAGAGAAGTTGACACACCTAATTGATTCAACATTATTGACTCAATGGGTCTACTTAGGGAGACTTATTATGTTAAGCAACAGGATTTCAGCCAATATGAAAAGTCACAAAAAGCATCTTGTTCTAAGTAATGATAAAAAAGCATAGTTGGCTGGGGGGCCCTTGATAATATGCTTATTCTTCACCCCCACCAACACTCCTTGCTGCTGTAGCTGCCTTTGGCCTAAAAAGCATTAGGTAGTCAAAACAAGCAGATGAGCGGTAGCCCTTGCTGCTAAATTTCAACCTGGGGCAATTTTTTAAAGAAAGAGCTGTAATAAAAGTTTATGGCACTGTCGGCTCACATAATTAGGAACCCGGAGCAAGATCCAAGCAGCTCTATAAATATTTTCAGGATGTTGTTCATCAGCTTGGGGGAATGACATGTTTATGTACAGCAACAGGGTTGCTGTTGAATTTTACATTCAGCCCAGCTTGGAGGTCCACAGAGTGGATTTAGTGAGTGGCAAAACCAGACAGAGGGTTTTGGGGGGCAGAGAATAAGGAGGGGCCTAGATGGGTAGCTTTCCTCTGTTTTCTCACTACTGCTGCCACAGCCAGATTTGTTCCAAAAGGCAGCAGCTTCAACAGAGATTATAGAGTACTTGGAGAAAAAGAATACTTACGTTTATGCCTAGAATATTTTATTCATAGGCATACCCTATCTATTTTTTGAAGCACTAGTCCAGCCATTTTCACCTTTTCTTTTGCCATGGCTCATTTAGGAGTTATTCTCAGGTTCTAGATACATTGGTTCAGTTACTAGCTCTCCCTACCCGCCATAAACCCTTTGGGCTCCCCTTCTCACATTTTTTCAGTCTGTGGTCCCCTTCAAAAGTGCCAGGGCCCCCCAGGGAGCCACATGCCCCCCACTGAGAATGGGCACACTAAGCTATACATATATGAGAGTGCACCTGGAATATCAAATGCAGGGCAGGAATTTTCTCCACCTTTCTCCCAGAAGATAAGTGGCTGCATTCTATTTCTCACATTCCATGTCCCAATTATATATGCTATGCATTACTGGAATTTCCTTTTGCATCTGGGAATATCAGCAAGTAGACGTCCTTTTGACTTTAATCCAGTTGCTTTGTTATACATACTTTGCTCTTCTCCAGTACTGTAGCTGATCGAATGCCTTCTAATCCAAGAGTCTCCTCTTCCAGCACTATATCGTGTTTCATTTTGAATTGTCTCACCAGAGTGTTTTTGAGCCATGAAATACTCAGACACAGTTCACCAGAGCCATTTTCTACAGTGTACTAAAAGCTTAAGTATCACTTTTGTTATCTGTGAACGAACGATGCCAGTGTCACCTTCTGCTACAGCTGATTTTGCCCAGTAGATGGGAATAACTAGTCCTTTTCTGCTGACATGATCATTAAGTCTTAAAGATGGCAGATTTGGGGAGGGGGCATCTAAGAAAAAAGTCTCAGCTTTGACTATTCCACTTTGGGTGATTCTGCATGGAGTCTAGACATAAAGTGTGCTGCTTTATGTAACAGATGCTAGGCTTCCAATTGTTCTCAGCCTCCCTGACACACTCACAGTCACATGAAAATGTGCACAATTTCCTCGTGCAGTGTTAGGCAGCCCTTCAGATGTTCTTGAACTATAGTCCCCATCAGACCTATCCATCATATGCCATGTTGAGGACTGCTGAGAGAGTAGGGCCATTCTGTGGAAGGGCACACATTGTCAGTCCCAAGACAAGTGGTAACTTTGCCTTGGACCACATTTGAGTGTTGCTTGTTTTCCCTGAGAGGACAATTGTGTTAGTTCTTGCAAGGGGAAAAAAAAAACAGAGAGCATTACCACTGCAACAAGAACAATTTCTTTTGTGTTTAAGGTGTCACCGATTATTTATTATTGCCTTGGGTTCCTGCATTTCTTGGCAAAATTGTATGAAATTTTCAGGCATAGCGGATATTTCTTGAGTTTTCTTTTAAACCTGATTTTGAAAAGAACAGTGTTCTTGAGATCCATAACTTGCTCCTGTTCCTGGAAAGTAACTTCAAGGAACCACTATCATTGTCATATGCCTCCTTCATTCGTGATAGACTGCATGGCACTATTCTTGAATATTCTCCATGTGAGTGGGAGAGTACCACACCCAGATCCTAAAGTCACAGGCAGGCACTCAAACTCCATAAAGAACTGTACTCAGAGGGTGATGATTAAAGGTTCTTTCTCAACCTGGGAGGAGGTAACAAGTGGGGCACCCCAGGGCTCAGTCCTCGGCCCAGTGCTCTTCAACATGTTTATTAATAATCTGGGTCAAGGAGTTGTTGATGACAAAAAATTGAGTGGAATAGCTAATACTCTGGAAGATAGAAACAAAATTCAAAATGATCTAGATAGGCTTGAGCACTGGACTGAAAACAACAGAATGAAATTCAACATGGATAAAGGCAAAGTACTGCATCTAGGAAAAAAGAAACCAAACACACAATATGTGCAATACCTGGCTCAGCAATACTGTGAGTGAGAAGGATCTTGGAGTTGTTGCAGATCACAGGCTGAATATGGGCCAACAGTGTGATGTGGCTTAAAAAATGGCAAATGCTATTTTAGGCTGCATTAATAGAAGTATAGTCTCCAAATACTGCGAGGTATTCAGTCCCCTAAGTTTGGCACTGGTTAGGCCTCATCTAGAGTACTGTGTCCAGTTGTGGACACCACACTTCAAGAAGGATGCTGACAAATTGGAACAAGTCCAGAGGAGGGCAATAAGGATGATTAGGGGTCTGGAAACCAAAGCCTATGAGGAAAGACTGAAAGAACTGGGCATGTATAGCCTTGAAAAAAGAAGACAGAGGGGAGATAGGATAGTACTTTTCAAATACTTGAAAGGTTGTCATACAGAGGAAGGGTAGGACCTGTTCTCAATCAACCCAGAGTGCAGGACACAAAATAAAGGGCTGAAGTTACAGGAAGCCAAAATTCAGTTGAATATCAGGAAAACCTTTTTAACTCTTAGAGCAGTACAGCAATGGAATCAATTACCTCAAGAGGTGGTGAGTGCTCCAACACTGGAGGCATTCAAGAGAAATTTAGACAACCACCTGCCAGATATCCTTTGATCTGTATTCTTGCATTGAGCAGGGGACTAGACTTGATGTTCTTTTAGTCTCCTTCCAACTTCATGATTCTATGATTCTATAATATTTTTACTCTTGAATTTAACTCAAAAAGTACAGTAAGGGCCAGAGTGTGTATGTGCATGCGCACATGCATGCATGTGCATTTCTGCATGTATCAAAAAAAAAAGTCACATGTTATTTCAAAGTGGCTTCATTATAAACCTCTTTTTGTTGGTGGAAACAAGAACTCTCATCCACAAAACTTCTCGCTTCTTTTCTGGAACTTTTGTTCTATGGCGAGGTGGCAGGTGGGGGTGGGGATAATGTATTCATTTGTATGTGTGACTGACTGTCTCTGATATTGTTTGATGCTTCAAAAAGGAGTTTGTAGTTTCAGAAAGACCTCTATGCTTCAGATTACTTCAGAGAAGACCCAGTTCACTTTGTACAAGGTCCACAGTTCTTTGACATGACACATCTCAATTCAGCCTTTGGGCTTTTAATTTTTTTTTTCAGAGTGAACAGCCATCTCTCAGAACTTGCCCTATCAGAGGTTATTGAAATCTAAGAAACATGGATGCTGAGGTGAAAGCTGAAACCTGGTAAATTTGGCAGGAAGAAATCTTCTGGTGTTAATTAAGAGCTTTTACTAACACTCTCCCAGTCATTTTGGTAAGTACTAAGAACCTATTTAACTGCATTATAACAAAATCAATTAACAGATTAAGAACATATTGAGGAGTTAATTTGCAAAATAAACAAAAAACAGTTTTATGTTAGAAAATGCAGTAGAAAATTACTGTGGGTAACAGGAAGAAGAAGGCCACACTAAGGACAAAGATTTCAATACCTTTGTCATTTTTTAATTCTTCTACTTAGTAAGTTACAGTGGTGCCCCACTTAACAGCGATAATTCGTTCCAGAAAATCGCCGTTAAGCGAAAACATCGTAAAGCGAAAATAAAAATCCCATTGATACACGTTGAAAACCTTTCAATGCATTCCAATGGACTTAAACTCACCATCCAGCGAAGATCCTCCATACGGCGGCCATTTTTGCTCCCTGTATAGTGAGGAATCCATCCCTAAACACAGCAGGGAGCCATTTCAGTTACCCGATGGCCATTTTGAAACCACCGATCAGCTGTTGAAAAATCATCGTTTGCAAAGAATCGGTTCCCGAAGCAGGGAACCGATCATCGCAAAGCGAAATCCCCCCATTTAGACCATCATTTTGCGATCACAATTGCAATTGCAAAAAGATTGTCATAAAGCAGATTCGTCATAATGCGGGGCAATTGTAAAGCGAGGCACCACTGTACTGCCAAAGCTATGGAAAGAAACATATGAAGAAGCATGGCAGCTTTTCAATACATTCTTAAAAAACCCTACTGAAGTCTTCATTTTTGTAATAACTGTTAAAGACGCTAGAAGACTCTGATGTATAAAACCAAAGGCTCATAGTAATTATGCACAGAGCATGTGGTCAACAGCCCTCTCTCACTAAGGTTCCTCAGCAAGGAACGTTTTGCTTTGGGCTTCTTTGGAATGTGACCAAAATTGCTGATGGAGAAAATAAGTGGGGCTGCCACTCGGTCATGGTTTACATACATATTAGAGGAAAGAAGCAGCAGCAACCTAGGTCCTCTTCTAGAATGCTGTCACCAGTCCACCCTCCCTCTGTTTGTTATAGGCTTAGCAGATTGCTTCAGGCTAAATAGTTGTTTTGGGTTTTGCTCATTTCCACTCTATATAATTATAGTTATTACATCACACTTGTTGTGGAGAGTAAGCCTCACAGCCTCTCACTGAGAGAGATGGGGGGGAAATCCCAAAGAAATCTTGCAGACCTCACAGGAATTTTTGGAAATTCCAAGGTGATTATTTTTTCTAGGACAAATGCCAAACTACTCAAGATTGTTACAGTTCCTGTGCAGAACATAATCCTTCCTGTGCAGGATTCACTGAAGCGCCATCAAGGTGCACAGGATTTGGCAGTTTCCTGCATGGAACAAGAGGCGACAAACAGAAACTGAAGGAGAAAATGAGTCAAGGCTCTAGTTTTTGCAGGAAGCCAGAAATCTTGTCGATGAAGGAGGAAGTACTGGGAAGGAGTCTCATTATGATGAAACTCAGATATTGCTGTGAATGAGATTTTTGTTTCAATCACTTGTCACTTCCCTTGTCAAAAGCATTTACTTCTAGCACGATACTCTCAGCATTATTAACATAGCACCAGGGACAATCATTGGATAGCATATATGGAAAATATCCTGACCAGTAGAGAACAAATGTATTTGTAGATGATAAGATGCTGTTGGCCATCAACGTTTTTAGATTTAGTTTTGCTAATAATTTCAAAGGATGTAAATTGGATTTGCAGCTAACGTGGACACCAAAGCTGTGCTTGAGATTCTTAGCATGCCATGAAAAGATATCACTATCTGTCATATCTCCATATCATCCACACCAGAGGAACCTGATCAGCACAATCCTTACAGTATCCGCTCCGGATAATGAAGGGAGAAGTTCTGACTTTGGGTTGTGCACCATAGCAAATGCTTGTCATTGGGCTGCTTATAGTATAACACCTACTTTAGGGTGGTTATGAGCCATAGTTTAGGATGCCATCCAGGAAAAGTTCCCTTGGCAATTTCCTTACAGAACAAATAAATTGCCTAAGCAAGTGGAAGTAGGAAGTTCAATGTTCTAAACCGAAACTAAGATGGAGAGATGAATTAACACAGAGTGTTAAAGCACTCCGATCTTCAATTATCTGTGCATGTTGTTTCCAAAATACTAGTTCATGGAGCATTCATATTCAAATAGAGGAACTTGACTCAACCATAATTACTATGACCTCTCCATTGTTATCATGAGATGTCGACATCTGTACACAGTCAGCAGCTGGTAGGTGCATCTGCTTCACAATTAAGCATCTAGCCCTGCCAAAGAATTAATGCAAAAAAAGTTTAAGTATGAAACAAGGTTGATTAAATATTAATTGCAATGTTCCTGTTCTACACTTTCTTTGACTTAGTATTCAGGAAGCTCTTCCATCTGACCATCTGATAGCCACTTGGGCATATAGTCTTCTCAGCTCATGTGCCTTTTACTCAAGCAAAATATTGAGTCATATCGGCTCTTACTAAATACTTTGGATTTTTTTTGACAGTAAAATGTCATGCATTCTCAGATTATATGAAATAGTTTTCTGAAAATGGTCGTATATAAAAAAAGCTGCTATGAGTTAGTTCAACTAGAAGACATCCTTTATAGGTGTTTAGCTATTCATGTGTCATCTCAGCTACCATGTAAATAAAGCTACTAGCTCTTAATCTAATGCGCAGCATTAGGTTTTTGACATCACTTAACTAGAGAAGTGAATGGCAAGATCAATGCAAATGCTTGAAGTACGTTCACACCAATCTGAAGACTGCTGACAGCCCAAATTGG
Source organism: Pogona vitticeps (assembly GCF_051106095.1). Taxonomy (NCBI): domain Eukaryota; kingdom Metazoa; phylum Chordata; class Lepidosauria; order Squamata; family Agamidae; genus Pogona; species Pogona vitticeps. The sequence goes on from NC_135784.1 coordinate 55,156,981, forward strand.
TCTTAAGAATACAAAAAAGCACAATGTATTACAGGGTTAGCAGTACATTTTGTCAGTCAATGAAACTGAATAGGCATGTTGGATGATGACTTGTGTTTGAGACCAACGCAGTTGGGTATTATTTATTTATTTAACTTATATACTGCCCACTAATGCAATTTGCACTCTCTCTGGGCAGTGAACACCCTATACATAATTACAAATAATCCAATAAATTAAAACAAAATAATGCACAAATAAACAATGTGATAAAAAGTAATACAGTACAATAAAATACAACATAGTTTGTCAAACTGACAAACTTCAAGAAGTAATTTATTCCCTAAATGAGGGACCACCAGAGAAAACACTTAGTTTCTAGTGATGAGTTTCTTGGCCTCCTACAGTGTTACAGTTTTTAACACTAATGAGTATGAGGAGGCGGTAGACAGGCAGCTGTTCTGTAAGAGAGACTCTCCAGCAGGTATTGAGGTTCCAAACTGCACCTTGAATTGAGCACAGAAACAAACAGGAAGCTACTGGAAATGTGCCACGGCTGGAGATACTTACATTGCTACTTGCTGTTACTCAGTTTGGCTGCTGCATTCTAGACTAGCTGGCATTTCTGTACTAGCTTCAAGAACAGCCCTATGTTGAGAGCATTAGAGTAGTATATTTTCGAGATTACCACAGCATAGACTACTGTTTTTAGTCATTTCCTCTCCAGGGGCACATCTGGGCAATCAGCCAAACTTGGTAAAAGGCACTCTTGGCCACAGCAGATACTTGTGCCTCCATAGTGAAGGTTCGGTCCAGAAGTACATCCAAGTTAAGTATATGATCTTTCAAAAGAAGTGTAAACCCATCAAGTTCAGGAAAACTATCCCCTAATCCAGGGGCCCCCAACCCCTGGTCTGCAGCCTGATGCCAGTCCATGGCCTGGGCCAGACCAGGCCACGGAGACAGATCTCCCACCCACCCAGCGTGCACTGCCCCTGCACAGCCCCTTCATGTATGCACGCAAATGCACGCACCTGCACAAGTGCCACCGGACTCCTTTCACACATACACGTGAGTGCTCCCCCGAGCGCCCCTGCCCTTCGTGCATGTGCATGATTGTGCATGCACCCACATGATTGTGCACACCCCACACAAGTGCCCCTGCTCCTTTGCACATGCACGCCCACCTGCACGAGCATGTGCATTCCCCTTCATGCATGTGCGCGAGCTCGGGGAGGTGCCCTGCCTTCCCCAACTGGTCTGCGATGGTAAAAATGTTGGGGACCACTGCCCTAACCGATCATGGGGACTCCCAACATTACAGCCTCTGGATAGTGATGACAAAGAACTTAATTGGGTTTATGTTTTTTAAGAAGCCCACCTCAATGATACTTAATCCAATCATACACACTATTCTTTGGAAAGCTTGCTTCTCCATATACCCTGATGCCATTCTTAACTCAAAAATTCATACCCAAATGTGTATATTATTAAAAGATTTTAAAAAATGCATGTATTAGGGAAGATAGCATGAAAGATGTATACATTAGAGAAAACTTCAGAGAAAAATAAATGTGAATTTTGTGCTTTTAAAAAAAATAATAATAACAGAACTAAATTACCTTTACCTTTAGTTTATTTTTATGCTTTATGTAAACCGCCCAGAGTAGACATGTTCTAGATGGGCAGTATATAAGTTAAATGAATGAATGAATGAATGAATGAATGAATGAATGAATAAATAAATAAATAAATAAATAAATAAATAAATAAACCACAGATTCTGCACCACTGACTTTGACTTTGAGCAAGTCCAAAAGTATGCACTCTTCCATAACTGCAGAACTTCGTTTGTTAAAACATAAAGTGACGACATCTGATTAATTGTTCTAGAACAAAACAATACACATTGTCTTTCTTTGATGTAAACTGTACTATTTCAAAAGAAAATCTCCCCAACTTTGTACTAAGACCATTTTGTCACTATAGGATATAATAGACAACTCGGAATCCCCATTGCAAATAATGTTAAATGAATATTTTAAAAACACAGGGGATACCTTCTCTACAGCCCTAAACTTGTAAAATTGCATTGGATAGCTGGAATACAAATACAGAAGGGTTAGAATAATGATATCAGAGCAACAGGATTTGCTTCTGAGAATATCTGTGTAGAACTGCACTGTAACTTAGGATTCATCTCCAGCCACAATTGGCAAAGAGTTGGATAGAAAACAGCCATTTGAAAACAGTTCTGTCCACAAATTAGAACACAGAGAGATAGAAAGGTATTTGCCAGATACTAAATGGGCATCTTTGGGGTGGCGGGGGGGGGGGGAAGATTTCAGGAGGCCCTATCTTCAGTTGCATCCCACATCATTAACATTTATTCTTGGCTTCTTAATCATTACTTTTTCCTCCAGAGTTCTCAGCATGACTATGTTTTAAAATCTGGGTCTACAAAGGTCCTGAGGCTCTCATTAGATCCATTTCATCCTGGAGAAGTTACTGGAGTTCATGGAATGAGGAGAAGTCTTTCATTTCCTAAAATCCTTGCCATTGGAATGATCCAAATTAAACAACAACAACACTGCAGTTGATGACATCATCAGCCTTATTCAGAGTCAGTTATGTTCCTGGACTGCAGCCATCTTCTGGTTTCTGTTCTTCAGATTCCTCTTGACTGGTTCTCTCTCAGTCTCCCTCTCTTTTGGTACTTTTGAGTTAACCTTTTAGTACTGAATGGTGTTTCATTTGTAAAGCTACTCTGTTGGACATTCCAGCTGGGAGAACCCCTCTGACCTGTGTGCAGTGAAATATATTTATACAGTTCTCTGTAACTCCTTTACAAATCAATACAGTAGAGACTAGTATTCTTTCTTTCATGTAGTCTTTCTTTCCCCATTTTGTCTATGCATATCTGCTCCAATTCCCTCATACCAGATAGAGAAATAGTAACATTACTAATAGGTAGATTATAAAAAGCTTCCCTGTAGTTTTGCTGATATGGGTGAATAAAATGCAAATACTGTATTAGAAGGTAGTTCCTGTAAGCCTGAAGCATATCTGAGCCCCCGTGAGGGTAAAGGATGCATTACAGGATTGCTGCAGATAGTATATTTTTCCTCATAGTTTTGCACAGCTGGTTGAGCAGATTCTCCTAGGTGGGTTCAGAGAGATTCCCTGCACTGGTTGGACGAGCCTTGTGCAATGACTACCATGCAAGCATGACTCATATTTATGATCACGACTGCAGGCCTGTGGGATATGTCAAGTCATGCTTGTTCAAGCAAGTATGACTAGGGATGTTAGAATCTCTTCATCATGACTTCACTGCTTTTCTCTGAATCCCACCTGAATGCCATCCTCCATTTACATCAGGTTGCACGACTCATTCAGGCTTGTGATATCTATCTATCTATCTATCTATCTATCTATCTATCTATCTATCTATCTATCTATCTATCTATCTATCTATCTATCTATCTACCTACCTACCTACCTACCTACCTACCTACCTACCTACCTACCTACCTACCTACCTACCTACCTACCTACCTACCTAATATATATTACAGTGGGGTCTCTACTTAAGAACGTCCCTACTTAAGAACAATTCCACTTAAGAACAGCTCCATTTGCTAAATTTTGCTTCTACTTGAGAACAAAAATCCAGATAAGAACAGGAAAAAAAACTTTCCTGCTCTTTTTTTAACCTTAGGTCATCTTAGGTTAAAAAAAAGTTCTCCCCCTAGTGGTAGAGTACGTATTAACCAGCTTTGCATTAGTTCCTATGAGAACTAATGCTTCAATGTATGAACGCACCTCTACATAAAAAAAACAGCCAGAAGGGATTAATTGGTTTTCAGTCCATTGCTTCAAAATTAGCTTCGTCAGAAGTGCTTTTAACACTGTTCCCTGACCTAAGGGAAAAAAAAGAAAAAATCCCCCTCTAGTGGTAGAAGGCAGAATAGCAGCTTCCCATTAGTTTCTATGGTCAGAAAAGAGCAGATACGGATTAAATGGTTTTCAATGCATTCCTATGGGAAATGCAGATTCTACATAAGAACTTTTCCACTTGAGAACCACCTTCCAATACGGATTAAGTTCTTAAGTAGAGACCCCACTGTAGATAGTAGATATTCATATATGAATCCTACAGATTTTAAAGTATTTTAAATTAAAGTATTTTCTATTCACATTGTCCAACCAATAAATTGTTTATTGACCACACAGTTTCCTGTGCATTTTGCTTCTCTGACATGCACTGCCATTCTTGCAAGTATGAGGCTTTCAGAGACAAGATGTCCTTTATCTCACCACAAACGATGGGATGTTTGAAATGGATACTTTTCTGATGAATGTGCATGCTGCCCTGTGAGTTCATTAAGATCACTGTTGCAATGAGCTTACTGAGGCAAGGCTTTTCTTCATCTGTCTTGACCTGGGAAAAGTGATTCTAGGGTAACCCACCAAATATTTATAAGGTTCTAGAAAAAATAAGCCAGGTCATGATACACTTATTGCCCCCAAATCCATGAGAGCTCTAAAATGTATGCAACGTATATCAGTGACTAAATCGGCTAATTGTTGTTTTATTTTGCTGTAAACCACTGAGAGTGGCCATTGGCCAAATGGGTGGAATCTACTGTAAGTTCATCAAATACATACATACATACATACATACATACATACATACATACATACATACATACATACTTATTTATTTATTTATTTATTTATTTATTTATTTATTTATTTATTTATTTATTTATTTATTTATTTATTTATTTATTTATTTATTTATTTGACTTCTCTACTGCCAATCTGGCTGCCAAGGCCACCCTGGGTGTTTTACATATTAAACAAACAAGAAAAACATTTCAAATCAATAAACATAATAGTTATAAAATCAGAATTAAACACATACCACCAACAAAATTTAAGTTGAGTGGGTGCCTTCCCAGTGGCCAGGCTGGGAACAGCCAAACACCAGTTTGAAAAAAACAAACAAACCATGAGCTGGCATGAATTGATGAACTATTGATGAACCCTATTTCCACGTATGGCTGGTACACAGAAACCAAGATGGAATTATAATGCTAACTTCAAGGGGAACAGCAAATTATAACTAGTTTAATATTTTTTTAAAAAAAATACCACACACAACAATGTTTCTAATCTTTCATACTGAAACCAGGGAAGGAAGAGGGAAGTAGGGCTGCTTTGGTTCTTATAGTGGCCAAAAACTTATAAAGTCTGAACAAAGTCACTGCATGGTTGCAAGGATGTGCAGAACATTTCTGATAATTTCTATGGCTTCCCTTTCCATTCCTTTTTTTTAAATTCCACCTCAGAAGCAGCCTCTAATCTTGCTTTCAGTTCTGCTGTGAAGTAAAGCAACAATACAAGAAGCAGGAGGTTAAGAGTGTGGCTTCACTTTAATGCTCAAGCTGATTTGGGGAAGGAGAAGAAAGAAAAAACATTATGATGATTCTCTGACCCAGAAGTGGAAACGAGAAGAAAAACAAACCATAAAGGATTTTGATGGAATGTAAACACCTTGTGAAAAACAGACATGTTCAGCAGAGATGAAGAGGATAAAATAGGATAAACCTGAAAAGAGAGGGAGAAAAGCTTACATGGCCACAGGCAGCACAGAAAACCTTTGAATTGTTTTCAGCTTGACTACCCTAAACTGAACAACAGTACCAAAATCCTGATGAACTGCACCTCAAGATCGCAGAGGTAGTGAGGGAGGAATGGCTTTTTTGGTCTGACAGTAAGAAACTGGACAAAGCAGAGCAATGGGTGCTTCGACAATCATTTAAAAACCTTACAAATGGACACACCCTTTCAGTGATTTTTTTAAATCACATTGGGATGATTTTAATTTCTGAAAAGCTCAACCATTCATGGTGGCTAGGGTGGGGTTTTCTGAGACGTGACAGTTCATTCACAGCTTTCTCAGAAAGACAGTGTTGTTCCTTCAAGAACTAAAAGCACTGGGGTCATGTTTTTCCTTGCTACTCTTGAGATGGGTTAATTACAAGCATAATTGAACACATATAAGTATATCCATCAGAAATCTGCCGTTTTGAGATGAATCTACCATACTATAGTACAGAGGCAAAATTTCTGAGTGGAATCAATGAAAAACAGCCAGAAACAATTAGAAACAGTACCGAAGATCAGATTTCTCTGGAGAAGACCATTTTGTTCTAAAGTTCTTTTACTGATTTCTGCTTATTTGAGAAATGTAAAGAGCCAGACAGACTGTACACAGTATCCCATAGGTTTGTATTTTTTCAGTGCTGCTGTGCCAATTATGAATGAAAAAGTTCAAATCAATCTATTGGGGTATTTTCCCTTCAATCTTTGAATACTCAGCATTATTAGCAGAACTGCATCGAATAACCTCTCAAAATTCTCCACCTTATGTCTTCTTTCAAGGGGAGGAGACACTAACATTCTGGAACACTTTCTCCAAAGGAAGGTTTTTCATTAGCATCGGATTTTATCCCCACCATCACTACCATGGTTTTTGCACTGCCATTGTACGCAACAGCAAAGGGAACTGTGTTGGGATCCTAGAAAACATTTAGTTATCTCACAGTGTCCTCGGTCTTGTGTCACTCTAGAACACTGTGGTGATGGGAAGACAGCCGCGCTCCCTTCCAAACTGGATATGTGTAATAATTTATTCTGCAGAGCAGCATGCAGCATTTGGGGAGGAAAAAAGAAACATCCCATAGCGCTTTAAAGAACAATGTTTTTTGAGAATAGCATTTGTTGCTGTTCTTTGGGAGGTCAAGTCATTCTCCCAGGTATATTCTGTAATCCATGTCTACTGCAGAAGATATGTATAATATAGCCCTGCAGCAGGTGATGGGGGAAGGCAGTGTTCTGCCCAGCACTATGAAAACATTGAATCTAATACTGTGCCATAATTGGTCCTCCAATTTCCCAAATATTTTACTTACCCATTTAAATAAGCCTTCTCTTTTTTTCCTATCTCATTCCCAAGGCTGTTTATAATTTTGGGGGGTGTTTTTTTGAACTTATCACAAGACGGAAGATGGTATATTTTTCTTTCAAGTACACTTTTTTTTTCATACCTTCCCTGGCTCCCCACACTTCCTGATATGAAGAAAAACCATGTAGGAGGAGTTTCCTTATACAGTAGTGTGCTTCCCTGAGGCCCAGCTGAAACATGGGAAGTTCAGAAAGCCTCTGGGCATCTCAGAGATGAGTGTACAGCAAAGATAAGGTAAGCACAAGAATCCAAAAGTCTGCCCATCAGAATTTTTCAGAAATTTCTTCTTCTCTGCAATCCTTTTGGAAAGAAATTTATTTTCTATTGAACTGGCAGAAATTATTATGAGAAAATGAAAATTCAGCAGAGTGTTAATTATTGCACTGTGTGTGCCTTTACACTGCCCATCATCAGCCAGTTATGTAAAATGTATGAAGTTGCATTAGATGATACACAATGGGAGGGAAGAACTTAACAGAGCACTGCCCTTTTCAGTGGCAGGCCCATATGGCCTGTATCATGTTTATCTCTGCCCTAATCAGGTATTTGATGTATAAAAATGATGAGATGTGAGCCCTACTGGTTGGCAGCTGGCTTCTCCTCCCTTCCCACATCCATAGAGTCCAGATCAGTTTATACAGAAACAATAGGTTTACTGAAAATTTGGAATGGGGATCAACAACAGAACATTTAAGTGATAACCAGGCCCTAGTAGTTGTCTCTACTAACCCCAGGTCAGTCTTTCTCTCTTACAGTAGCCTCAACTAAGCCCACTGAGGGATGTGAGTCCACCAGAGATTCCAACACTGAGCACCAGGGGCTTCCAAAACTTGGGGCCCAGAAAAGTGAAGGCTGATACACCCATAATGAGGGCAAAAGACATGGCGTATCAAAGATCCTGGTCCTGTTTCTTCCGTCTTCTCCGTCACCCATTGCTGTTCCCCTTGCTGGTGATAGAGATGAGCTTTCTGCTGTTGTCACCTTGATCACCTTGAACATCACAGCTGTATTTAGCTCAGCCTTCCCTCTGGGCTCCCCCCCCCCATAGGTCTGTAGTTGACATCAAGCATGCCTTTCACCCCAGTAGCTGGGATGAGGAGGGGAATGAGGATATCAGTGTTTCAGCCCTTCACCCTTCAGGACCCTTAACTCCATCAACTTCCCACTGCAAGGATCTTCCTTAACTCTTAATTACACTCTTGGGTGTGTCCAGGAGCTCCTCCATCTCCCAACTCCTCTTTTCCATCCCCCCAGGTCCCTTCCTCTTCCTCCTCCTCATCTGCCTCCTCTATTACCACATCAAGTGTCTTTTCTCCAACACTAGCTATGTCATTTTGTCTTTCTGCCTCCTCCAGCACTATTTTTATAATTCTCATTCCCCACCTTCTCTCTGCATTCCCCCCCTAGACGCTCTGAAGCCACTCTGGTGAACTTTCTTCCTAGTTTTTCTTCCTTGATTTGGTGGGAATGGGTTCCATTTTAGTGTTAACATGTTCTGTTTGCACAGGAAAGTCTATAGGCTCCGTGGCCTCCTCAGGTGATGCCTCCAACCAGGCCTTACTTTGTATACTGCGATCTCTTGGCTCTGGCTTGCTGGTTGTTATTTTCCCCAAGTAAGCCAGGTACATTGCTCTCCTGGAGCTCTGGGCCGAGGCTATATGGCCTGCCAGAAGCATATCTGAAAACTTCTCCCTCACACTAGGCCACACAATATAGATGCTCACACAGATTAACATGACTTACAACAGTTGTTCAGGGGAAAGTTATTAGAAATACAGCTTGGGATCTCAAATGAAGTTGATAAAATTGGAGCAGATGGAAACATGTTGGCTTTATATGCTAAGTCAATGCAGGCATGTGAGATTTGTTGTGATGAGTAAATATCAAGTTGTGTTTATAAGCTATGCCTCTGTTATGTTTGTCTCCCCAAGCAGGCTATTATCACTCAAAGATATTTGCAGTGATGATATTTATATTTAAACTGAGTCAGCGACATTATAATACTTGCTTTGAAATAACTCACACAAGGGAAAAAAACAGGAAAGACACTTTTGAGTGAACAAGCTGCAAAGTCCTCCATGTTTAGACTACTACAGTGAACTTTATCTGGGACTGCCCTTGAAGATGATGCAGAAGCTTCTGTTAATCTGTTATGTGTCAGGTAGACAGCTGGCAGGAACTTCTCACCAGACCCGTATGACACCAGTTCTGAAAGAACTGTACTGACTGCCAATATGTTTCTAGTCTGTGTTGATCATGCCTTTCAAAATTCTTGGGACCTAGATATTTGATGGGCTGCCTCTCCCCTTATATTCCTACTGATGGTTGTGATCTGCTGGGTCCCAGCACTGACAGCAGCATATTATGTGGTAACGTAGGGACAGGGCCTTCTCAGTTATAGCACCTCATTATGAAATTCCCTTCCCTTGAAGGCCCAATTGGCAGTGGGATTGCTTTTATTTTGGCACCAAGCTGAAACCCAGTTGTTCAGCAGAACATTTGGCACCTAGGAAAATCATGGCTTGGTTTCAAATCTTTCATTTCCTGCTTTAGTATTGTTTTTGTTATACAGTGGTGCCTCGCTTGACAACATTAATCCGTTCCAGCAAAATCGCTGTTAAACGAAATTGTCATCAAGCGAATTTAAAATCCCATTGAAACCCATTGAAAACCCTTCAATGTGTTCCAATGGGCTAAATACCTCATCGTAAAGCGAAGATCCTCCATAGGGCGGCCATTTTCCGGTGCCTGTAAAGCACAGCGGGGAGCCATTTTGCACTGCGGGCGACCATTTTAGAAAATTGTTGTCTAGCGAAAATTCATTGTGAAGTGAATTTTTGCTATTAGGATATCATTTTGCGATTGCAAAAACCTCATCATCAAGCAGTTTTGTCGTTTAACAAGGTAATTGTTAAGCGAGGCATCACTGTATTATTTTAAAGTATTGAATTGTAATAAATGCTTTTCAGGTGGCTGATCATTCCCTATGTTGAGATATGTATACAGTAGGTTAGAAATATTTAAATAAACAACCAGTGAAAATTCCCACAGCCAGCATTAACTAGGTTTGGTCTCTCTGGAAAAGAATACTCTGGGGACGTACCACAAATAATTCCTTTTAGTTATTGATTTGCAACCAAATGTGTCTATTAGCAGAATGCGTCACCCAGCCACCAAAAGAATTTAACTGCTGCCCTTTAGCTTCCCTATAACCATATCTGCCCTGTAGGCTTATATAACAATAAGCTAGTGATAGAAGAAACATTTATTTTATTTGCATGCTAATATAAACTGTTCTCATGTGCATTTCCCAAACTAATATGCAAAAATTAATGCAACTATCCTTTCGTTTTTGCACTTCTCAGAATTTTTAAGAAAATACACACTTTAGGGAGGAAATGCACACAAAAATATATGCAAAAATATATTTCTCCAAAAGAAAAATCCAAACAAGATAAAGAACATATATTAGCACTAAACCAGTGTTTCCCAACCTGGTGGTTGTGATGTGTTCTCTGGGGGATCATGGATCATATTATATGTAATATAGCCCTTGTTAAAAAAATCCTTGACCTTTTGGAGCAATATATTAAAATTAGTGTGTATGTGTGTATATGAGAAGCGGGATCTTTGAGAAGAAAAAGCCTCTGGTTTCTGAGAATGGATGGTTTTTTCCCCCATTAAAATTGCTTTTTCATACAAACATGGTTGGGGGGGTCAGAGGTTGCTTGGCTATTATAAAGGGGGTGTGTGACTCGAAAAGGTTGGGAACAATTGCTCTAAACATGACTAATTGAAGGTTTAAATTCTGTTCACTGGACAGTATTATATATATATATTTTTCTTGTTCTCATGCTGAGCTCACCACAGTTTTCCAGTTAGCACAGTTTATGAAAATACATCTTCCAGAAACTGCCCTCTGTTATTTGCTGCTTGTGATCTGTGAGGAATCACCATTGCAAGTCTTCTCTAGCTGGAACCTGTTGAATTAAAAAAAACCTAGTCTCACATTGCAGTTTTGTGATCATTGACAAAAGTTCAGATGAGACAGGACCAAAAATGTTTGGCCTTCACTATAGGCTTGCCCATTGCCACAGGTATTTATCCACAATGAGAAGACCATTTGACTTGACAGAACACTTTCTGCCCAGGAAGAGTAGCAACGGTGGCTTGTTACAAGAGCAGCAAATACCTGGGCCACAGCTGAGCCATGCTTCAGCAGCGCAGCTCGTCTTTGCCTCCCTCCCTGGAGGATTGCGAGACTCTAAGTCTCACGAGAATATCCTGGGAGGAGAGGGGGGAACGATGGGCTATTTAAGAGCTGTTCCTCCCTCTCTCCTCCCTCTTCCTTGGCTGGCAACAATCATGGACAGAGTTTCTTCTTGGCTTATTGCTTTTTCACCGCATATTTCCTACAAGGCCTGCATAGCCTGGAGTTCAGGACGGGGAGTAGAATAGGCTCCCCCCAGTGGTTCGATTGATCCTTATTTGATCCTTATTTGATTACATTAATTGCATTGATTAGCATAATTAATTATTTATATTTAATTAATTGATTCATTGTACTAATCTGCAATTTGGCAAGGAAAAGGGGGGTGCGGGGTGTGGCTTGTACATAGCGTGATTGGATATTTTGTATTGAAGGACATTTGCCTTGGGCTTTCCTTGGAATAGCCTTTGGGAGGTTTTCAAAAAAGGAGAGAAAGGACACTAAACAGTCCTAAGAACGAGGCAAAAACATACCGAGGGAGCACCGGGAAGTGATCTCGTTTTAGCAGTTGATAGGGCACCTTATTGCTGTGGGGTTTGGGTGGATAGCAGGCAGCTGCAATGCGGCAAGGCCATTCAGATCTTCAGCTGTTTGGCACTCCGCTTTACATCCCCCCTCACTCCTCCCTCTTTCATAGGGAAAGGGCTGAAGCTCTTGCGCAGCACAAATTGAACTTGCACCATTTGCGTGGCAGTTGGGTGTAAGGTAAAGGTAAAGGTTCCCCTTGACAATTTTTGTCCAGTCATGTTCGACTCTAGGGGGCGGTGCTCATCCCCGTTTCCAAGCCATAGAGCCAGCGTTTGTCCGAAGACAATCTTCCGTGGTCACATGGCCAGTGCGACTTAGACACAGAACGCTGTTACCTTCCCACACAGTGGTGGTCCCTATTTATCTACTCGCATTTGCATGCTTTCGAACCGCTAGGTTGGCGGGAGCTGGGACAAGCGACGGGAGCTCACTCCGTCGCGTGGATTTGATCTTACGACTGCTTGGTCTTCTGACCCTGCAGCACAGGCTTCTGCGGTTTAGCCCGCAGCGCCACCACGTCCCTTGCAGTTGGGTGTAGGCATGCTTATATATTGAATCACAGAGGAATTTTATTAACTTCTAGTCAACTGAGATATCATATTAGTCACAGTAACTATAATAGTGGTGGTGCTGCAGGCTAAACCGCAGAAGCCTGTGCTGCAGGGTCAGAAGACCAAGCAGTTGTAAGATCGAATCCACGCGACGGAGTGAGCGCCCGTCGCTTGTCCCAGCTCCCGCCAACCTAGCAGTTCGAAAGCATGCAAATGCAAGTAGATAAATAGGGACCACCTCGGTGGGAAGGTAACAGCGTTCCGTGTCTACGTCGCACTAGCCATGTGACAACGGAATCTGTCTTCAGACAAACGCTGGCTCTATGGCTTGGAAACGGGGATGAGCACCGCCCCCTAGAGTCGAACACGACTGGACAAAAATTGTCAAGGGGAACCTTTACCTTTACCTAACTATAATAGTAATAACTAATTAATTATAATTCATTTATAGGACCATAGATATATTTTAAAATTTATTATAATTACATAAATAGGTAATTAATTCATTGAATAATTTTAAATTTTTAATTGGTTTAATTGATTGATAATACAGTTTGATACATCAGTTTAATTACAGATATAGACACGTAGTTCAGTCCCAAGTAATAGTTTGTAAATCTTGGCTATTAATTGGTTGTAATTAAGTAATTTTTTCTAAGAGCCAATATAATTAATTCATTAAATTAGTGACTCTATTATAGCATACATAGCAGGAAGGAAAGTATATCCTTGCACTTCTGTGCTTCATAGGGGTAACTAGCTGGTGCTCCTTTTTATTAAAAATAAAGAAATAAATAGTTATTGGGCTTGATACAGGATTGGACAGTACTTCAGCTAGGATTACAATGATATCATGTAAAGGTCAAGGTAATCGGAAAGGGAAACAATGGGCCAAAAAGCGGCCAGTTCCTCGGGTGTTTATTTATTTATTTATTAACAATATTTTTTGCCACCACAGTCTTCCTCAGATGAGGAATCTTGGCCAGTATGGCAACAACTGCAGGAAAAGACTTCTGCTCTTGAAGCCAACAGGGAGGCAAGAAGGGCCCCACAGTCTAGTTAGGCGCAGCTGTGCCACTCAACAAGGGAGGCCAAGAGCCATTGGAGAGCTAAACTTTGTGGTGCCATCTTCTTCAGCTGAGTTCATCTTCATATACACTGGCCCTGGCCTTGGCCAGGCAGTAGGCAGTTCTCTGCTCTTGTTTGCACACCCTATGACAGTCAGGGTTTTAGGGCGCCAAATACACCATGGTCTGGCATGAGTGTGCAGTTTGGTGGCTGGGCTGCACCATATCCCCCAGTAACATTTCCAGCACCATTAAATCTGACAGCAGGTATTGGTGTTTGGCCAAATCCATTGGTTCCAGACACGGGTTACAATGCCATACCCTAAGAGTAAGTGCAAAAGAAACTGCTGGTCAGAGAGTCAAAGGGCATCGACAAGCCTTCCTGGCAACAACTCTCACACTGCCCTTCTGGTCAGCTAGGCGGGGTAATTGCTTGACGGGCATCTACAGGAGCAATGGGGAGGCTCTTCTTGGATTCCTTCTCAAAAGGGCAATTTAGAGAGCCTGACATTCTTTATACGTTTCATCCTTTTTCTCTTCCCCATTTCTCTTCCTCTTCTCTGGATCTAAAACTGATGGTGTTGCAGCCACAGTAAAGGAATTAGTTGCAGCAAGAAAGGCATGGACAGTCCATACCTGAAGAAAAGAGCTTACTTTCCTCCATTGCCACCAATTGAGCATCCTTCTGAATTTTTCTTTCTCTTTCCTCATTTCGCAACAGGGATCTATCAGGGTGATCATCATCATGTGTCATCAATTCTGACTTATGGCAACCATTTTCAGGGTTTTCCAGGAAGAGAGTACTCAGAAGTGATTTACCATTCCCTTCTTCTGAATGTGCCCAGGGACTGGGCAGCTTGCCCAAGGCCACACAGGCAGACTTTACTTTGCAGGAGGCACAACATAGAATCAAATTCCCAACTTCTGACTCTGCAGCCAGTTGCCTAAACTACTGAGACATGCCTCTGGTCTCTTTGCTTAACTTCATGGTCACCCTGGAGGTGCATAAAAAACTTTGGTTTGTTTCCCATTTACACAACTGCCAAACACTGTACACATCATTTTTAGATAGATAATTGGACATTCTGCAATGCAAAGTTCTTATCTGGAACAGTATGTCTGGTATGTCCAGTGAGTAATCAAGAGACAGACAATTTAGAGTAACTTGAATGATAAATACAGTATGTGTTTAGAATTTTCATTTTCTTTCTTTCTTTCTTTCTTTCTTTCTTTCTTTCTTTCTTTCTTTCTTTCTTTCTTTCTTTCTTTCTTTCTTTCTTTCTTCTCCTCCTCCTCCTCCTCCTCCTCCTCCTCCTTCTTCTTCTCTCTCTCTCTCTCTCTCAAACAGGCTGCAATTTATGGAGCACACTATTTTTATTGAACAATGCCAGGAATTCTAAGCACTGTGTTAGAAAAACACCTTAGAGACCTGTACGGTTAGTTCTTGCTTCTTGCATAATTTTATCATTTAGCCTGCCTGAAGTATGGCCCCTTAGCAGAATACTTGGAAACTTTCATTTTGTCCACTGTTATGCTGTGGAAATTGGTCTTCTTTATTTACACACTCTGGTTATTTATTCTTGCTTATTTAGCCCACTGTTATCAATAACTGTCCGATGATCAGACAACAGTGGAGCGGTTGAAGCTCATTTGAGCTGGTTCTTATTTTTTACTGGCCTGAAAATCTTCAGTTAACTTCCCTACAAAGTTTAGTTTGGAAGCTGTAGTCCAGAAACACAAAGAGACACATAAATGATGTACAGGAGTTGTTGCATCGTGTGTGTGTTTAGTCGTTTAGTCGTGTCCGACTCTTCGTGACCCCATGGACCAGAGCACGCCAGGCCCTCCTGTCTTCTACTGCCTCCCGGAGTTGTGTCAGGTTCATGTTGGTTGCTTCGCAGACACTGTCCAGCCATCTCATCCTCGGTCGTCCCCTTCTCCTCTTGCCATCACACTTTCCCAACATCAGGGTCTTTTCCAGGGAGTCTTTTCTTCTCATTAGATGGCCAAAGTACTGGAGCCTCAGCTTCAGGATCTGTCCTTCCAGTGAGCACTCAGGGTTGATTTCCTTTAGAACTGATAGGTTTGTTCTCCTTGCAGTCCAGGGGATTCTCAAGAGCCTCCTCCAGCACCACAATTCAGAGGCATCAATTCTTCGGCGGTCTGCTTTCTTTATGGTCCAGCTCTCACTTCCATACATCACGACAGGAAAAACCATAGCTTTGACTATTCGGACTTTTGTTGGCAAGGTGATGTCTCTGCTTTTCAAGATGCTGTCCAGATTTGTCATCGCTTTCCTCCCAAGAAGAAGGCGCCTTTTAATTTCAGGGCTGCTGTCTCCATCTGCAGTGATCATGGAGCCCAGGAAGATAAAATTTGACACTGCCTCCATATCTTCCCCTTCTATTTCCCAGGAGGTGATGGGACCAGTGGCCATGATCTTAGTTTTTTTGATGTTGAGTTTCAGACCGTTTTTTGCACTCTCCTCTTTCACTCTCATTACAAGGTTCTTTAATTCCTCCTCACTTTCTGCCATCAGAGTGGTATCATCTGCATATCGGAGGTTGTTGATATTTCTTCCGGCAATCTTAATTCCGGCTTGGGTTTCTTCCAGTCCAGCCTTCCGCATGATGTATTCTGCATATAAGTTAAATAAGCTGGGGGACAATATACAGCCTTGCCGTACTCCTTTCCCAATTTTGAACCACTCAGTTGTTCCATGACCAGTTCTAACTGTTGCTTCCTGTCCCACATATAGGTTTCTCAGGAGACAGATAAAGTGGTCAGGCACTCCCATTTCTTTAAGAACTTGCCATAGTTTGCTGTGGTCCACACAGTCAAAGGCTTTCGCATAGTCAGTGAAGCAGAAGTAGATATTTTTCTGGAACTCTCTGGCTTTCTCCATAATTCAGCACAAGTTAGCAATTTGGTCTCGAGTTCCTCTGCCTCTTCGGAATCCAGCTTGTACTTCTGGGAGTTCTCGGTCCACATACTGCTGAAGCCTACCTTGTAGGATTTTGAGCATAACCTTGCTAGCGTGCGAAATGAGTGCAATTGTACGGTAGTTGGAGCATTCTTTGGCACTGCCTTTCTTTAGGATTGGGATGTAGACTGATCTTTTCCAATCCTCTGGCCACTGTTGAGTTTTCCAAACTTGCTGGCATATTGAATGTAGCACCTTAACAGCATCATCTTTCAAGATTTTAAATAGTTCAACTGGAATGCCATCACCTCCACTGGCCTTGTTGTTAGCCAGGCTTTCTAAGGCCCACTTGACTTCGCTCTCCAGGATGTCTGGCTCAAGGTCAGCAACTACATTGTCTGGGTTGTCCGGGATATCCACATCTTTCTGATATAATTCCTCTGTGTATTCTTGCCACCTCTTCTTGACGTCTTCTGCTTCTGTTAGGTCCCTCCCATTTTTGTCTTTTATCATGTTCATCTTTGTGCAAAATGTTCCTCTAATATGTCCAATTTTCCTGAACAGATCTCTGGTCTTTCCTTTTCTGTTAGCTTCCTCTATTTCTTTGCATTGTTCATTTAAGAAGGCCCTCTTGTCTCTCCTTGCTATTCTTTGGAAGTCTGAATTCAAGTTTCTGTAACTTTCCCTATCTCCCTTGCATTTTGCTTCCCTTCTCCTCTCTGCTATTTCTAAGGCCTCGTTGGACAGCCACTTTGCTTTCTTGCATTTCCTTTTCTTTGGGATGGTTTTCGTTGCTGCCTCCTGGACAATGTTACGAGCCTCTATCCAAAGTTCTTCAGGCACTCTGTCCACCAAATCTAGTTCCTTAAATCTGTTATTTACTTCCACTGTGTATTCATAAGGGATTTGGTTTAGATTATACCTGAGTGGCCCAGTGGTTTTTCCTAATCTCTTCAGTCTAAGCTTGAATTTTGCTATGAGAAGCTGATGATCAGAACCGCAGTCAGCTCCAGGTCTTGTTTTTGCTGACTGTATAGAGCTTCTCCATCTTTGGCTGCAGAGAATATAATCAATCTGATTTCAATATTGCCCATCTGGTGATTTCCATGTATAGAGTCGCCTCTTGTGTTGTTGGAAAAGAGTGTTTGTGATGACCAGCTTATTCTCTTGACAAAACTCTATTAGCCTTTGTCCTGCTTCGTTCTGAACTCCAAGGCCAAACTTCCCTGTTCCTTTTATCTCTTGGCTCCCTACTTTAGCATTCCAGTCCCCTAGAATGAGAAGAACATCTTTCTTTGGTGTCAGTTCTAGAAGGTGTTGTAAATCTTCATAGAATTGTTCAATTTCAGTCTCCTCAGCAATGCTGGTTGGTGCATAAACTTGGATTATTGTGATGTTGA
Organism: Pogona vitticeps; assembly: GCF_051106095.1. Lineage (NCBI taxonomy): Eukaryota > Metazoa > Chordata > Lepidosauria > Squamata > Agamidae > Pogona > Pogona vitticeps. The sequence continues at coordinate 55,174,735 of NC_135784.1, forward strand.
ATGGTCTGCCTTGGATTCGTATTGACATCATTCTATCATTTTTGAGATTGTATCCCATTACAGCTTTTCCCACTCTTTTGTTGACTATGAGGGCTACTCCATTCCTTCTACGGGATTCTTGTCCACAATAGTAGATATGATAATCATCTGAGCTGAATTCGCCCATTCCTGTCCATTTTAGTTCACTGATGCCCAGGATGTCGATGTTTATTCTTGCCATCTCCTGTTTGACCACCTCCAGCTTCCCAAGGTTCATAGATCTTACATTCCAGGTTCCTATGCAGTATTTTTCTTTGCAGCATTGGATTTTCCTTTCACTTCCAGGCACGTCCACAGCTGAGCGTCCTTTCGGCTTTGGCCCAACCACTTCATTAGCTCTGGAGCTACTTGTACTTGTCCTCCGCTCTTCCTCAGTAGCATGTTGGACGCCTTCCGACCTGAGGGGCCCATCTTCCAGCGTCATATCTTTTAGCCTTTTGTTTCTGATCATGGGGCGTTCTTGGCAAAGATACTGGAGTGGCTTGCCATTTCCTACTCCAGGTGGATTGCGTTTAGTCGGAACTCTCCACTATGTCCTGTCCGTCTTGGGTGTCCCTGCACGGCATAGCCCATAGTTTCTCTGAGTTACTCAAGCCCCTTCGCCACGACAAGGCAGCAATCCATGAAGAAGGCAGCAATCCATGAAGAAGGTTGTTGCATCAGTTCCTCTAAAATCATAGTCAGTAGATAGGAAGCAGGGGCTTTTCCCGTTGTTACAACTCAATCTCTGGGTGGTAACACATCTTCTGCTAAAGAAACCAGTTGTCTGTCTGAAGGGATATCCAGTGCAACTTAAAGGCAAAGAACTATAAGGTGCGGCCTCAGGTGCCTGAAATTTGCCACCCTCTAGTTACCTCTCAGTGGCAGACCCAGCAGGTATATGAATCACCTGGTTCTAGTCGACCCCGCTCAGACGGGATGTGCTTTATACAACATTCCCTCTAATTTTCTGGAGTGCTATGCAGGAGCTCTGCCCGTTGGCAGGCGGGGTTTTGGCAGCAGCCGGAAGCAAATGGGCCTTAACACTTGCCCAACTGCATACGCCTGATGAAGCACCATACACCCATGCAGCTTATAGAAAACACTGATTATAAGTTTTCTTATATTACTTCAATGTGTTCTATGTTTGATTCTGTCATGTACAGTAATGTTAGTATATGCAATTTCACGCAAATACATGTCCTTTTGGCTCCCATGTTTTGGTAATACAGGTGGGTTTTTGTGGTGGTATGCAAGTGGCCGCCCTGTAGATCTGTCCTACTCTGCCAACAACATGCAGGTGCTCTAGGTTGGCACTAAAACTGCCAAGGAACCACTTGAGGGGGCAGCCATAAATATTTCAAGCAGCACCTGAAACCTGTCAAGCTGAACACAGTCTTCAAGCTCTCACACAAAGCCAGCATCAGTGGCCAACATCCTTGGCTCTGCCACCACCAAAACATATCCTTTCTGTACTAATCACCTATTCTGCTTTCTTTGCCAGGGATGCCTGAAGAAAGGGCTGTGGGGGCTTGAACTGCCAACCTCTGGCTCTGCAAACTGATGCCTAAACCACTGAACTATCCAGCAACATTATCTTAGTGAGAATAACAGGGTGAGCAGAGGGGGCGGAGAGATATGATTCCTGCACCTTTAGTCATTCTGAAGAGAAGGAAATTTCAGCAGGTTTAATTTCCATTAAAGTTTCCATTAAGAGCTCCACTGATTAAGAGTTCCTCATCTAGGCAACTGTTAAAGATACAGGAACTCACCCCTTTTACTTCTGGTCACATATGAATGCATTATGTTTTGGAGGCCATTCCCGTGACACTTAAAACTATTTGCAACTTCAAGCACTTCTGTATATAATTATTTCCACAGAGCGATGTTTGCAGGCATGACACATTTTATTTCATGTGCAGAAATATGATAAGCATTGCAATTTTTTTCCTGAGTTTCTAGCTAAAGCTACTTAGCAAATGTACGTAATCACGTAATCAGTGTTAGATACTGATTAAGCAAAAGGAAAGGCCAACACTGCCAGATGGTAACGATAATACAATAACTCTTGATATTCAAATCTAGTTGTGCACTAAAATACTCCAAGAGAAGTGCACTGATTCTGGGAGACCTCATAAAAATATCAAAACAGAATGAATAAAACTGCAGGTATAACGCAGGGATTAAATAATAAGGTTCAACATCTTATTTTCACCCTGAACAAAATTTATCTGTCAAATATACCAATATGGAACATGGCTATGGTTAACATTACATATGGGTTGAAGTGGGGGGGAATGTTCTGGGGCGAAAGGTATGTGTTGGCAAAAATACAACCAAAATTATATCATTTCCATTGATTTCTCTTGGAGACTTAAGACTGATTTGTACTATCTCCACTTTTGAACCCATGGCACCTACAAATATATAACCATGACTGCATTGCAGTATGGCCATTAACAGTACAGTATATGAAAGCCAATGTTCTTGAGCTTAGGTAGTTTCTCTCTGTATTACTTATCCAGAGTTAATTATGCTTTCTTCTAGTTTTTGTTCTTAGATAGAGTTATATAGGTATGTGTGACAATTCTTGGTCTATCCCCTTTCTTGACCCCTCCCCCACTTCAGGCTTTGTTTCTTGGTTCAAACTTTTAACATTTCTTTATGTCTGTCCAAGATAGACATTAACAACAGTCTTAGACATCAACTTCTCCTCCTTCTCCAACAGGGAGAGGAAAGGGTTCCAATCACTTCATCCCAATGGTTCTCCTCCCCCATCAACTCTAAATCTTGTGTGGACACCACTGGCAACAGCACCTGCAACAGTGGCTCTGCCTCTTTGTCTGCCATTCCTCTTCTCCCTCCCTCTTCCTGTCATCTCGGTGTCCCTTCTGGGAACTCTGCTTATACTGGGTCAAGGTGTTCCATGTTCTGCCACCTCCTTCCCCCTCCTCTGCTCTGTTTGCTTGCTTCTATTCTTTCCTCCAGCACTATTACCTGTCACATTCCCTCCAGTAAAAAGGCTATTTAGGGGTGGTTGTTGTAGGTTTTTCGGGTTGTTTGGCCATGTTCTGGAGATTTTTCTTCCTAACGTTTCACCAATCTCTGTGGCGGGCATCTTCAGAGGACAGGAGTTAGAACTCTGTGTTCTGGTGTAGTGTGTGAGATAGTTGAGTATTTGTAGCTGTGGGATCCACTTTTTGTCCTTTTCAGGCGATTGGGTGATTATGGTGATCACTGTGTTTTTTGTGGGTGTATTGTTGTGATAAGGGACAGATGATCTGTCACTGTGATCGATGGGTGTTGTTAGCTAGTGTTTTGTGTGCAGTGATCACTGGTCCTTGTGGCTGGGTAGAATTCATTGACCTTTCTGCAGGCCCTATTTTTCAGTGCTGGGAGCCAGGCTTTGTTGAGCTTTAGACTTTCTTCTTTTTTATGGCTTCCCTGTGCAGTCTAAAATAATGATTGCTGGTGTTGTCCAATGCTTCTGTATTTTGAAATAGGATTTAATGTCCAGCTTTTTTCAGGGCATGTTCAGCCACTGCCAATTTTTCTGGTTGTTTTAGTCCTCAGTGTCTTTCATGTTCTTTGATTCTGGTGTGAATGCTGCATTTTGTGGTCCCAATATATACCTGGCCACGGTTGTAGTTTTTTCAAAAAATCTCCCCATGCAGTGTGTGACTCCTTTGATGTATGGCAGAAATACTTTATTGTGAGTGGCTGTTTTTCTTGTTCAGTTCAATATTGTTTTCTCGGTTTGATGGCTCTTGTGATTTCATTCTTGGAATAGCCATTTGCCTGTAGGGCCCAATTCAGATGGTTGAGTTCGGTGCCGAGAAATGGAGCTTCACAGTTCTGATTTGCATGGTGTACGAGTGCTTTGATTATGTCTCTTTTTTGTTGTGGATGGTGGTTGGAGTTTTTGTGTAGGTACCGGTCTGTGTGGGTGGGTTTTCTGTGGACATTGTGTCCCAATAGGAGGTCAGGTTTGCATATGAACATGATATCTAAAGGGAGTTGGCCCACTATTTATTTTTCCATTGTGAATTGTATGTTTGGGGGGTCTGGAATACCATCTACTCTCAGCATGTTCTGGTAGGGTCATCAGTCTTTCAATTTGCTCATTCATGTGTTTTCCAGTTCTACCCATTCCCAAGCCTCCAGAAGTATACACTGTGTTTCCTTTTTACTTTCCAACCATTTTGCCTCTTCTGTCCTTTGGCTCTCCATTCCTCCTTTATGTATCAGCCCCTCTCCTCCCCTAGCCTCCTCCTTTTCCTTTTCCTTCCCGCCTCCACTTTTTCCTCAAAACCAGGGCATTTAGTTATTTCTACGTCTTGCATTTTCCTCACCTCCTGGCTCTGAGAGGTAGATGTCAAGCTGATTCTCCCTTTTCCAGGGAGGCGTCACACAAGCAAGCGGGATCTCCTTTTGTTCCCTTTCTCACAGTAAGGGAAAGCAATTTAATGGATTCTCATTTCTTTATGAAAATATTGATTTCTCATCTCCTGAGGCTGGCAGTGGGAGAGACTACACATTTTACCTCATGAAATCATATATCTGCAATGCATGTGTTACATTTTGGGCAAAAGTATGTGTATGTCAGAAAACTGTGCATACCTAAACATGCATACACTTGAAAAACCTACACAGGGATGAACAGGACACCTCAGCTAGCGATCCCAGCCCAGGGTCAACTGAGGCAGAACCTGCCCTGCCCTGAGGAAATTCCTTCCCTGTAGATAGAGATGAAGCCCTGGAGGAAGATTTTCCACCCAGTCCCTGGCAGCATAGAAATAAATATTGAGGCCTGACTGAGGCAAAGTCAACATTTGCAGCAAAAACCATTCTTGCTGCCATGATTAACAGCAGCTGAGGTAAGATCTACCCACTCTCTATATAAAAACTGAATTCAAGTGCTCAATCCTGAGAAATTATGTTCTTTTCTGGACAGCTTTGATCCTTTGCTCCTATCTTTCAATGCTCCTCCTTTCTTTCTTTCTTTCTTTCTTTCTTTCTTTCTTTCTTTCTTTCTTTCTTTCTTTCTTTCTTTCTTTCTTTCTTTATTTATTTATTTATTTATTTATTTATTTATTTATTTATTTATTTATTTATTTATTTATTTAATATCCCGCCTATCTGGTTGGGTCAGGACCACTCTAGGCAGCTAATTGACAGACCTCCAGAAAACCTGACTCCGACTACTTTGTGACAACACCTCTGCTGGTCCCCGAATTGCACTATTAACACCAGTCCCTCTCTGCCATCCCCAGAATTCTTCTTTTTCCTTGGACTTTGGCTATTGTCTCCATGGCGTCCCGAGTCAGCTTGGTTTCCCTTGAGCATTCCCTTGCACCTTGACCAAGACTGCCTCTTTACAGTAGTTAATTCCTGTTTCATGAGTCCTTGCTGCATAGGAATAGGACAGACACATGGTCTGTGGACCAGTGAAGGAAGTGGATGGGGCCAGTATGTCCCCCTTGCAGGTTCAATGCACCAATATTGTGAATGCTACAATAAGTTTGTTGTGAAACTTAATTCCAGGGGAAATTAGAATTCAGTAGAACATGTGAGTATTAAAGTTATCTTGCTCAAAATGGGGATGCACATCTGTTTAATACCTACCGCTTTGAAGCCATTTTCATTCAGGCGTATAAGCAGGCCTATATGAGTCTGAATATCAAGGTCAACTCCCTTGTATTTTTCCTTATACAATATATTAGCAAATAAAACAACTATCAAAGAAACATGAACTAAAATGGTTCAAAAGCTGCAGATTACAAACAACACCTTCTCTCTGCTTGACTGCATATGCATAACCATAAAAGTATGCATTTCTGTTAACCTATTATTTCTAGCTATTAAATGCTGCCATTAAACATAGCAGTAGTACAAAATTTATATTTTGGTATTATTTTCCAGTTTTGCAGCCATGCTTTCTTCTTTTCAGCCTTTGATGGACAGATCTGAAATGAATATTTTGTAAATGCACTGAAAAGTCTGAAGAAGTTCTAAAGTATTTTTGCACTGCATTTAGAATCTTGAAAGTACGTTTACATTAACTATAGAACATATTCATATCACTTTCATCAGGAAATCTTTTGTGCACAATTTAAACTCGGCTGTTGAAACCAAGTACATAAACCAGAGTTCAGCAGAATGCTTTATTGTACAATAACAGCAACAATCAAATCACATTGGGAAAAAAAACTTCTGATAGGGCTTGGGTGCAAGTCATGAATTTAAATGTATTCATTTTGAATTCTGGAGCCTGCATAATGTGATTTGCACTACCATGAAAAAAATTAATAGACCTGAGGACTTGGCAATCTATTTATTGCTAAAGAGGGTAAATATTATGGTGACCCTATTAGCAACTGCATCGACTCATTATTTTTCTGCTCTAAGATAATTAAGAAATGACTGAAGTAAGGAGCGTATGAATCAGAGAAAGCCAAGGAATTAGCAGTCATGGAATGCTATGGATTTGACGTTACTGAACATGTACTGGGCAAGACGTGAAAATGATGCCTGTTTTGGACACCTTAGAAAACCAAGAAATTATCTGGTTCCAGCTGAATCGAGCACACAAGCTGACATAGAAGGTCATCTTCACCCCATTATATTCTATGCAATCACATCACTGTGACTATAGTTTTCTTCAGAGATAGGTCTAGAAGGGCTTTCAGTACGATGCAAAAATTGTTCCGTTCTCAGTTTCTTTCAATAATTGGATGGAGAATAAAATAAAACTTGTTTTATTCAAGGAAATGTAAACGATGACCTCAAGACAGACTAAAAAGTGACATAAAAAGGACTCACAAACATTCTAATGGTGCATTTTCTCAAGGCAAAATGGAGGTAGACCATAGATATGTTCCAGGAAATATATACTCCCTGGAATACATAAGGCAAAGGTGAAACTAGGGTGGCAATGGGTCCTATTTTATAGAGGAAAATCATAAAATCATAGAAGAATTGAGTTGGAAGAGGTCTTTAAGGCCTTTGAGTTCAACCCCATGCACACGGCAAGAATCCAAATCAAAGCAGATCTGACAGTTGTCTAATTTTCTCTTGAATGCCTCCAGTATTGGAGTGGTCACCACCTCCCAAGGTAATCACCTATTTGAAAAATGAATCAGAGAAGGGAAATCAAGGACCCTGACATTGCCAATCCACCCTGAACATCTGGACAGGTGATTCAACAGGTACTGAGATCATCTGGTCACTGCTTTCCTCATTAGGGAAAGATGTGCTGTAATTCTGTTCATACTGTAAAAATATTTATAATATTTATAATATTTTTGCATTTGTACTTGCAGATTTATGTTTTCTTCTGCCCTCTCTTTTGGTAAAGTGCATTCTTTTTGGTGACATTTAAGTGACCAGACTAGTGGTGTGAGTACAATACTGTCACGAGTAGTTAAGACAACAAGCTTTCTAAAGTTGCAATGCATGTATTTTTTTTGGGGGGGGGTTACAGGGAGAGCAGAACTATAACTTCCAGAATGTTCCAGCCAGCACAGATTCTAGTTTTTTAAAGTATATTTTCTGAACTGTGGTATATTTATGTATAAAATGATTCTATCTTTGTTTAGGAGAACAGCTCTAAACAGTGTGATTATTTTAATAATATTGAACTCTAGTATATTCCTGTGGAGGCAAATCCTACCTCTGCCCATCCCATCTTCTTGTTTTCAGGCCCCATCTCTCCCATATTGAGGGGAAAGACCAAAACACGGCTTCTACCCATAGATAAAACCACCTTTCAGACCTCCTTGCTCAAGATGGCAAGACTCCTTTATATTAACTGGCAAGGCCATTACAAGCATGCTTGTGTGCATTTCATCTTTCTTCTCCTCCCACTTTTTAGCCCGCACATGCATGAGCTCAATCGTGCAAATTTTTGCATTGTCAAAGCAGTATGAGGCCAAAATGTTCATGGAGGGCATCTGAGGTAATATGTCAAATAAAGGTGACTGAAAATGAAGCTTTGGAGCTAATTGAGAAATTAACAATTTGCCAAGGCTTGATATTATTCAACCAAGACTGTATGAAACAACTTAAATGTGAAAGTGCCCAAAGGGTTGGGAAGTAGCCAACAGAAAACCATATTATCATTGTTCATATAATTTTAAGGATTCGAGCAGAATAAAGTGTAATCAAGGTTCATCAATAGATATCTAAGTAAATCTATAGTCCCATGGAACATAACAGTGTTACAAAAGCAGAATCAGAGATTCAGGGGGACCTGGGAACATACAGCCAAGTCAAACCCATTCTGTCCCACATAGTTTTCTTAAAGCTAAGGTTACGAAACATAAGGAAGAATAAAGACTTTCTGAAAATAACAGCACATACCTTTTGCAAAAGAGAATCTGGCCTCATTAAGCATTGCACAGCACAAGCCTACAGAGTGGAAACATTAAGTAGATGTGTGTCAGACTTCCAATAATAGTTTGGTGTCAAAGGCTTCTAACTGCAATGCAGCAGTAAGGATGAATATTCTCAAGGACTGGTCATTGGTGAAAGAATAGGAGGCAAAAAGTAGGAATCAAACTGGTATTTTTTATAATGGAGGTAAGTAAGCCTTGGAGTTGAATCAAGAGTGAGCAGTGAAGTATCCAGTTTGTGGACAAAGCCTCCCCATCCGTCCCCAGCCTGGTGGAAAGAGAAAGTGATTGTGAAGCATTTATGATAAGAGGCAGATACAAATGCTTGTAAAGGACTGGAGCCATATTCATGAATTTAACAGTGAAACAGGACCTGCATCACAACAGTGCAAGAAAACAATTCGTAATTAACAGTTCTGTCAGCAGCTGGCTTATAACATTATAGTCAGTTGAGAATAGCCTCTCCCTTGCTTTATCTTCTAAAAGTTGGTCAAAGTCTTTTTAAAAAAATTGATTTTTAGTGTGAAACGGTAAGACTGGAAAGCACAACGAGTTTGTGAATGGATTTCCTCAATAACATATTTCTCATTTCAGAAAAAAGAATTGTCCCAGCAACAGGACTTAAGTGTATTGGAAACACATCTTGCATGTTTTGTACCTAAATGGGACCTCATTTCACTCATATTATTATTTCCATTAATTTTTTCCCATCTATTGACATTGGTATGTGGGAAAATTCATCAACGAAACCTATTCTTATTTATTTATTTATTTATTTATTTATTTATTTATTTATTTATTTATTTATTTATTTATTTATTTATTTATTATTTATTTATTTATTTATTTATTTATTTATTTATTTATTTATTTATTTTATCCCACTTTTCTCCTTAAAAGGGACCCAAGGTGACTTATATAATTAAAAAGATACAATTTGAAAGCTAAAAACAGTAAGTATACAAATATTGTAAAATAAACAAGTATTATATTAAAACAGAAAATAAAATCAATACTAAAACACAATTAAAACAACTGAGCCCAACATGCCATTTAAAAACCCCTCACAGACCTCCAGCCATTAAGGAAAAGCCTGCCTGAAGAGAAAAGTATTTGCCTGCTTGTGGAAGGATAGCAAAAATGAGGCCAGTCTGGCTTCCCATGGAAGGGAATTCCAGAGTCTGGGAATAAGTCACTATTCCAATGAGGTAGTAATACCAGACTCTGTTACAATTGTTTCAGATGGCAATTTAACACACACACACACACACACACACACACACACACACACACACACACACACACACACACACACACACACACACACACACACACACACACACACACACACACACACACACACACACACACACACCAACCAGTCAGTTATTCATATTCTGCTCTGTTGAGTCTTCAGTGTTGCCACTTTTAAAGGAAATTATTGATCGTTTCTTACAATGCACTGACGTGTACAAACAAGCAGTAACTGGCTGTGCCTTTTATTCTGAGAGTTGCTATACGCTTTGGAGAGCACACATATATTCAATATATGCATTATCCACATACACCCCATATTTATTGTATCCACACACAAAAATAAGAGCTTTGTCATACAAAACAAGATGAACAAAAGTTGAGAACAGGCAACGATTGCAAATAAAATTGTAGGCAACAATACTTGAAACTAAATGGAATTTTACCAGGGAAATCTCATCGTGGGGATGTTTCCCTCCCTGCAACTGTGACTCTTTCATACTGCCATTTTTATAGCATTGTTTTATGTTTAATCAACATCCCCATGCCCCATACCTGGGAAATTCAATTCCTTTTTCAGTAGGGAAAATAGACTCTTACTGATTTTCATTACATCCACACTCTTTTTGGTCTAGTGTGTGTGCACCTTTTTGCTGGCTCCTGATCTGACAACCACTGATTGATCGATGAGCTGTGGAGAAACTGAACACAGCTCGGCAGGATATTACAGCTCCACATTTTTTTTGTCTTCTCAAGACATGATGGTTCACATACTACTGTCTTAACCTGTGTTGCCAGAAGCTTTTATATGCCAAAAGATAGCTAAGATTTTTATTAGCAACTCATTTTGATCATTTCAGAAAGACTGTGGAAAGCTAGGCTTTGATGATAACAAGGAATACCACAAAAGCCTAGGAGGGAGGCTACTGCGGCCATTTTTCAGAAAAGGTTAAAAGCATTTCACATTTCCTCATTCAATGCTGCAAGCAAGCAAAATAAGTTTATTGCGTGGCACCCAGGCCATTGCAACATACATTGGATAAAACAATATAAAACGGTATAAACAATATAATATACTCCATTAAAATATAGTACAATAAAATAATAAAAGCCATTTAGAATCAGGTTGATTTCTATTACAGCACAAAATTTTGACATCTAAAGAGAGTACAAAGACTGATGAAAAAGATTAACCAAATGTCATCAGCAAGCACCTATCGCGGGGAGAATAACCACAAAGATGTAGTTACTTAAATATTGACTTAACTGGTAGAAGCAGGGAATACAGATTTAATTTGTATCAATGTAGAGAGAAAGCGTGCCATTCAGAAAGTGACAAATTATGTCTCTGTCGCAAAGTAGGATCTTGAGTTTTTCTTGTTCAGAATTACTAGAGTGTTTTTGTAAAATAGGGTTAAGGAGTCTTTCGCGATAGGTGTCTAATAGTGGACAATAGAGCACTACATGTGCCAAATTCTCCACTGATTTTTTTTATCACAAGAGCAAACTCTCTTGTGATATGGAATTTGTGTATAGCGGCCTAATAAACTGGCTAGTGGTAACATATCAAAACGTGCCTGAGTAAAAGCTTTTCTATAATCAGAATTCATTAGATCAGCAAAATAAGATGGAAGATTTATTTATTTATTTATTTATTTATTTATTTATTTATTTATTTATTTATTTATTTATTTATTTATTTATTTATTTATTTATTTATTAGATTTTTATCCCATCCATCTAGATCAGTGGTTCTTAACCTTTTTGAAAGAAGCGCCCCCTTGAGCCATTGAGGAAGTTATCATCGCCCCCCTCCCCGCGGTGATGATATCTTATTTATTTATTTATTTATTTATTTATTTATTTATTTATTTATTTATTTATTTATTTAAGACACTTAAATGCAATGACCCCTGAAAACAAAATTCAATTCCAAGAAAATGAAATGCCCCCAAAAAGTAACATTTAAATGATTTAGCTGCAAGCGAATTTTAAGATGCAAAAAGAAATATAAAAAGGGCATAAATACAAACTGCAATGCAGAAACTAAAAATTTCAAGACAAAAACTCTGAAACTAAATTAAGATTGTAGGAAAATATATATTCATGCACATTGTAAAAAGGCTGCAGCCATCTTCACAGGTTTGGCTTGCTCCAGCGCCCCCCTACCGCTCCCCATCTGCTCCAGCGCCCCCATACCGCCCCTTTTCGTTCTACCGCGCCCCTGAAAAATGAAAACGCCCCCTGGGGGGCATTATCGCCCACGTTAAGAACCACTGATCTAGATCAAGGGTCTACTCTGGGTGGTTTACAAATTTAAAAATAGTAAAAACCAAAAACCAAAAAGTCCAAGATGGCGAAGTTTAAATAATTAAATCTGGCAGTTAAGATATGGCAGGAGGGATAGAATGTTCTTATATAAAGGGACCGCTTTTAGGGTGCCTAACAGACCTAACTCCATTTGAACCCAGTGGTCGGACAATCTCTGTTTCAGTAAATGTTTTGCAGCGGGTGGGCTAAGGTGTCTCATATATTCTTCTGAGAATCCAAGTTTAGTTGCAATGCAAAAAGTTTCCACGATCCAAAATTCATTTCCTCATATGATGCTATTAAAAATTCTGACTGAGTGATGAACAGAATTTTCAGCCAGTAGTTAATTATTAACTTGTAGACTAATGTTATTAGTACCAATTTTAGTCTAAGAAATGCTGAGGGGGTTGAAGGGGGTCTGCCAGGAGTAATCAAGCAAATTTATTTTGGATTACTTCTAAGGAGGTTAAGCTTCCAGTTCCCCATATTTCAGCACCATACAGGATCTGGGGAAGTAACTTGATTTTATAAATTTCACAGATGGGTGGGACCAAATGCCCTCCTGTGGTTCTATAGAATCATTAAGTATACTAAACATGGCTTAAGGGTGGTAACAATAATGCTACAGACCACTGAGGTAGATATCATAAAAGCCAGCCCTTCATTTGGGCAGCCTCTAGCTGCAGAGGAAGTGGCAATAAGAGTATACAGTGGTGCCCCGTATAGCGAGGTTAATCCGTTCCGGATTAACCTTCGCTATGCGAAAACATCGCTGTACGGGGCAGGAAAAGCCTATTGGAACGCATTAAACTTAGTTTAATGCGTTCCAATAGGCGCCAAAACTTACCCCTCCAGCAATGTTTTCGCGGTCCGGCGGCCATTTTGGAGCCGCCGATCAGCTGATCGGCGGCTCCAAAATGGCCGCCGGATGACCCGAAATGGCCCCCGTCAGTGTTTTCGCGCCCTCCCCTTGCTTACCGAGGTCGCGAAAACGCTGCGGGGGGGGCATTTCGGGTCGTCTGCAGCCATTTTAATGGCCGCGGATGACCTGAAATGGCCCCCCGCAGCGTTTTTGCGACCTCGGTAAGCAAGGGGAGGGCGCGAAAACACTGATGGGGGCCATTTCGGGTCATCCAGCGGCCATTTTGGAGCCGCCGATCAGCTGATCGGCGGCTCCAAAATGGCCGGCCGGACGCCCCAATCGTCGCAAAGCGAGTGCGGCGATTGGGGCAGCTCCGTATAACGATCCCCAAAAAGGGATCGCTATACGGATTCTTCGTTGTACGGTGCACTCGTTAAGCGAGGCACCACTGTATAAGGTGAACCTATTTAATATCAGCTCAGTTAATGACCATGTCTCCTGGATAAAGATAATATCAAAGCTTTTCATAAATTGTAGAAATAATGGATTTTGATTTTCGTTCGATCAGCCAGACACATTCCATGAAATACATTTTAGACATTGCTCACTCTGGCTCCTAGATTGTCAATTTGAGATAGGGTATTCCATTGAAGTAGAATCTTGGACTTGTTGCTGAGAGATGGGGCTGATCTATAAGTAAGAGTGATGATGGAATTAAAGTTTGCAGTGATCCAGGGGGAAGAGAAGGAAGATCCTTAGGTTTTGTCAAGCCTGTAGGAGATGAACAGTCAGGTGAAACTGAAGTATTACAGTCTGAGCTAGGATGTATCTGAGACTCTAAGCAAGGATTACACACTGTGGTTTAGAACACTGGTTCTTAACCTTGGGTTACTCAGGAGTTTTGGACTGCAACTCCCAGAAGCCTTCACCACCAGCTGTGCTGACTGGGGTTTCTGGGAGTTGCAGTTCAAAAGCATCTGAGTAACAAAGGTTAACAACCACTGGTTTAGAACAGTGGTCCTCAACCTTGGGCTCCAGATGTTATTGAACTACAACTCCCAGCAGCCTTCACCACCACTTCTCCTGGCCAGGATTTCTGGGAATTGAAGTCCAAGAACATCTGGAGGCCCAAGGTTGGGGACCACTGGTTTAGAATAAGAGCTCCAGGTGGAGTAATTCTGATGTTGTTATTTTCTCCACAGACATCATTTTTGCTTTTGCCACATCTAAATTCTTAGAGTTGGACTTGGGTGGAAAATGTGTCTCAGTCTGGTTTGTGGTAGGCAAAGGGTTTTGTAAAGGTTGAGTTTGGAGTTGGTTTGTCATATCCTTGAGCAAATATTTTCTTTGTGGGGGAAGACTGAGTAACCCAAGGATGAGTAACTTCTTTTGAGTGGCCTTTGTATGATCCTTTAGCATAGTCTCAAAATTCTGTGTCACATGCAGAGAAATAGCGCCTGAGGGGTTGGTATGATGCACACTTCCATCTCTTGATAAATTGGACAGTTGTGTTGATCCTTTGTAAGTAGTTTGAGATGACCTTAATGTTTTAGTAGAAAGGGCTGTGGAGCTTTTGAACTCAAGGCTAGAGCAAAAAGGAAGTCTATCAGCACTATTTGTAATCAACGGCCGCATAGTTTCATCAATAAAAACTTTAAAAGCAGTTATGTCAAAAGAGGAGAGGGAATTTTTCATTTTTAATAACATTAAGGGGATAAGTTGATTAAAACTCAGAAGCACTCTCATCTTTGATGATATTCTTGGTAATTTTTTCAAACTTAGTAAAATCAATTTGATAAATGTCTAAGCGCAGTAGTTGGCAAATTGAGTATTGTATAGTTTTTCTTGTTGTCCAGCCCCCTTGGTTTAGCTCATTATTAGCAATACACAATACTATTTGTTTGTTCTCTAGTTTTGCTGTCTTTCCTGACAATTCACCCCTTCTGATGTTAATTCCTCCAGGGGCTTGTCCATGGCTCAATTCATGTGCAGGTTGCAGCTTTTGGGCAAGGGGGCAGAAGCTGGGGGTAATAGAACCCATCTGTGTAGACCATGGAGACAGGCTATCCACTATTTTCTGAATACTGTTGTCAAATGCCTGCCTTAGTAGTTCTAGCTTGTCAGAGATAATTGTAAGCTGTTGAAATATAGATTTAACCATTTCAGCAGTAAGGAGGGAATACTCGGCAATTAAATCCATAGGAGTGTCCCTTAAGCATTCCTGTTTAGCTCTTTCATCCAAGGAGGCCCTTTTATTTGGGGACTCATTGAGGGGGAAGGGCTCAGTCATTCCTTGAAGATTATTGTAATTAGGTGTACAGGATTCATCTGTGAGGCCTTGATTTTCCAATTGTGAATTTAAAACACTATATCTGTTTTTATCAGCAAGCATAGGAGAAGCACTCACCAAGTCTTTCTGAGGCAGAAGGGTGTCTATTCGAAGTTGTTTACCTGGGTTTTCTGGCGAGTTTGAGTTGGATCTTGCCCTAGGTCTTTTCTTCTTTCCTACAGCTACAAATGGAACTGAAGCCTCATTAGATAGTATAAGGTAGTAGATCAAGCAGTGACCCAGCCAGACAGCCCGAACAACAACTCAAACAGGAGAGTTTGAATGGGGAAAGGAGAGGCAAAACACTCCAAGGTTGAAACTTGGATGAAGGAATTTGAAGGTCAGGGTAATCCAAATGAGATTAAGTAAAAAACAAACAAAAACTGATGAAGCTCCCTACTAGAGCTGCTCACGTGCCGCCATCTTGACCCAGATGCCGCCATCTTGACCCTTGCCTCCTTGAAAAAGCCAATTTTCACCAATAGTTTCGACAAAATAAATTGGGCCTCCACATTGCAAGAGGACCTACAAGTGGCACAATGGCCCCTTCTGCCCCCTAAAGAGCATAAGGAGGAGGCTTTTTGAACCAAAAGAGGTTCTCAACAAAATTGCAAATTTTGGGTACTGGTTAAGGGTGCTTGAGGATGCATTGTGTGTAGAAGGACAATAGTTTTCCCATTCATGCTGTAAAATGGTTCTGAATACTGAAAGAAAAGAAGTCTGGACTGACAGTTGTTCTCCAATATCTCTGCATTATGTAATTGGGAAAAAAGAATTTAGTTAGAGTGGTGCCTCGCTTAACGATTTTAATTGGTTCCAAAAAAAACATCGCTATGTGAAAACATTGTTAAGCGAAACACCATTTCCCATAGAGATGCATTGAAAACCGGATAATCCGTTCCAATTGGAATGGATTACCATCCTTAAGCGAAAATCCCCATAGGAAAAAACGTTAAGCGAAACCCATTGAAATGCATTGAAGCCTATTTCAATGGGGGGAAAAAATCACAAAAAATTCAAAAAGACTCAGAACAAAGCCAAATTAAGTTAACGAAGGTTTTATTAGGTGCACTAACGATTCCAAGCATTTTAAACATTTTTTAAAACATTTTAGAATATTTTAAAAATAGCAAAAACGGGGCTGTAAAAAAAACGTTAAGCGAAACAAGGGGACCTAAAACTGTCATCATTAAGTGAAGCATGGTCCCAAAATCGTTAAGCGAAAATCTCCCATAGGGAAAATCGTTAAGTGAAGCACAAGATCACTCCGAAAAAGCCATCGTTAAGTGAATTTTTCGTTATACGAAGCAATCGTTAAGCGAGGCACCACTGTACTTACATCTATATCTCACCTTCCTCCAATAATCTCAAGATATTTATATGATAAGAAACCATCCATAGTCATGTGAGTAGTGTAAGAGCATTCAACTGTACATATTTTCAGATTTTATTACAAATGTTTGCACTGAGCATGAAAAGTCTGTTAACTTGTACGTAGAGTGGAAGTCAACAGAACTCAATGTTTTGAACTTTTAATTCTCAGATTTTATAGATGGAGGAACGGATGGATAGAAGGAAGGAATTTAATTCTTCTATAAATTTTGGGATTTTCCACAGATCTACAGATAAATGTTTTTGCATGGACACATTCTTAGAGAATCAGGAAAGGGAAGCACTGAGAGTGGAAACAAGAGCCTAGGAATATCAACTTAACAACAGATGCAGGAAGAAGTAGAAATCAGATATTCAAAAGGAGAGATAGATTCTGGCTTTCCTACTTATGATCATGTAGCAAGAGGCGTTGAAAGCAACAAAAAACGATAGATTCAGGAAGAAGTCGAGATCATTTATCAGGTACATGTACAGCAGAAGATAAAGAAAAGACATAGTGTATCAGCTACTAAGTGGGGATGGAAAAATGACAACAGACAACAAAAAAGGGCAGAAGTGCTTGATTCCTACTTTAGCTCAGTCTTTTCTCAAAATACAATCTATCACGCTCCAGGCAAATGTGAAACACAATTAGAGAGGATAGGATTGCAGATTGACATTGATAAACAAATAGTCAAGGAATAATTTAATAGTTGTTGTGGGCTTTTTGGGCTCTTTGGCTGTGTTCTGAAGGTTGTTCTTCCTGACATTTCACCAGTCTCTGTGGCTGGCACCTTCAGAGGACTGGAGTAGGAACTCAGTCCATGCTCTGTCTGGAGTTCCTACTCCAGTCCTCTGAAGATGCCATCCACAGAGACTGGCAAAACGTCAGGAAGAACAACCTTCAGAACATGGCCAATGAGCCCAAAAAGCCCACAACAACCATCAGATCCCAGCCATGAAAGTCTTTGTGAATACAATAATTTAATACATTGAATGAGTTCAGATCTCCAGTTCTTGGTGACCTGAACTCAAAAGTACTGAAGGAACTGGCTGAAGAATATTTGAAACCACTGTCCATTATTCTCTTGAAATCATAGAGAATGGGTGATATGCCAGATGGCTGAACGAGGGCTAATGTCTCAATCTTCAAAAAGGGCAAAAAGGAGGAACCTGGGAATTACAAATGCTTTAGACTGACATCAATCTCAGAGAAAATTCTGGAATAGATTATAAATGCTCACTCTACAAGCATTCTGAAAACAATGCAGTAATTAGAAGCCAACACAGATATGTACAGAAAAAATCCTGCCTACTTAATCTTACCTCATTTTTTATTGGATAAATTCCCTAGTAGATGTTGGGAATCCTATAAAAGTAATCTATCTTGATTTCAGTGTGGCTTTTGGCAAAGTGCTTCATGATATTCTGACTAGCAATCTAATAAAATGTGGGCTGGATGGAACAACTGTCAGATGGATATACAATTGGTTACAGGATCATACTCTAAGAGTGCTTATCAGTGGCTCCTTCTCAAACTGGGAAGAGGTAACAAGAGGGCTACCACAGTCCTGGAGACCTTTATCATCAACATTTTTATTAATGACTTGGATGAGGGTATGCAGGGAATGTTCAACACATTTGCAAATATCACACATTTGATATACCTAGGGGTAAAACCCAAATTCAAAGTTATAAGGTGGGGCATATTTGGTGCATTTCCACCTACCACAGGAGATGCCGTTCTGTCCCTTCAGCGCTGCCTGGGGACCGTACTGGAATGGATGCAGGAGAACGGGCTGAGGCTGAACCCAGACAAGACGGAGGTGCTGAGGGTGGGTGTCCCCACAGTGGGGGTTTTGGGAAACTCCCTCTCTTTTGCGGGGATGACCCTCCCTGCCAAGAATGGGGTCCGCACTTTGGGGATCCATCTGGACCCAGCACTAACTATGGAATCCCAGGTGGCGTCCGTGGTCTGAACCGCCTTTTACCATCTTAGGCGGATAGCCCAGCTGCGGCCCTATCTTGATGTGGGGGCCCTCACTACCTTGGTGCATGCGCTCGTAATCTCAATATTAGACCACTGTAATGCGCTCTACGTGGGGCTGCCTTTGAGGCTGCTGCAAAAACTACAGGTGGTGCAGAATGCGGCAGCCAGACTTCTTAGTGGTGTGAAAAAACACCAACATATTTCACCCACTCTGGCCGCACTGCATTGGCTGCCCATCCGATTCTGCATTGACTTCAAAGTGTTGATGCTTACGTATAAAGCCCTAAACGGCTTAGCGCCTCGATACTTGGCGGAATGCCTACTTCCACCAAGATCTACCCGTGTCACCCGCGCGAATCAGGAGGTGAGGCTGAGAAGCCTAACGCCAAGGGAGGCCCGGAAAGAAAAGACAAGAAATCGGGCCTTCTCGGCGGTGGCTCCTCGCCTCTGGAATAACCTTCCCCCTGATATTCATGCGGCTCCCTCGCTGGGTATTTTTAAAAATCAACTAAAACCACTGATGTTTCGGCAGGCCTTCCCCTCAGCCAATTCCTGATTTTCCCTCTCTTTCCTTTTCCCTATTGCCTGTCCTATCTTGTCCAAAGCTCTTCCCCTTTTTAAAAATTGTTTTTAATTACATTTTAATATTCTTGTTGTTAGCCGCCTAGAGTGGTCTTAACTGACTAGATAGGCGGGATATAAATAAAATAAAAAAATAAATAAATACTATAAGTGAGAAAGATCTTGGAATTGTTGTAGATGACCAGCCGAATGAGAGCCAACAGTACAATGTCACTGCAAAAAAAGGCAAATGCCATTTTAGGCTGCATTAACAGAGTATGGTCTCCAAATCCTGAAAATATTATTTCCCCTGTATTTGACCTTATTTAGAGTTCTGTCTCCTGTTCTGACGCTGAATTTTAAGAAGAGTGATAACAAACTGGAATAAATTCAAAGGAGGGCAAAAAGAATGATCAGGGGACTGGAAACCAAGCCCTATAAGAAAAGACTTGAAAGAACTGGGCATTTTTAGCCTGGAGAAAAGAAGAGTGAGGCGAAATATGATAGCACATTTCAAATACTTGAAACACTGTCATTCAGAGGAGGGCCAGGATCTGTTCTCAATCATTCCAAAGTGCAGGACGTGTAATAATGAGCTCAAGTTATAGAAAGTCAGATTTTGATTGAAAATCAAGAGAAACTTCCTAACTATTAGAGCAGTACAACAATGGAGCCAAATACCTTTGGACAGGGCCGGACTGGCCATCTGGTAATTCTGGCAAATGCCAGAACGGCCGATGGTCAGAACGGCCGGTTCCTGCTTCAGCGCAGAGGCGCTGCACGGCGGAGCATTTCTCCGGACGACCGCGACCCTCCTCCTCCTCCACAGAGGACGGCCCCGCCCCTTCTCCCTCGTTCCCTGCCCCCCTCCTTCCTCCCCCCCCCCCGGGCAGGCCGGGTTCGTATCTCCCCACACCTCCCCTCTCCTTGCAGCACTGCATTGGTTTGCTGGCTGCTCCAGCATGACATCAGGGTAGCCGGGAAGGGGGCAGAGCGCAGGCGCTGCGGACCGGGGAGGGAGCGGAGAGGCGGGCGGAGGGCGAGATCCAGGCGGCAGGTGCCGGCAAAGCCAGGGACCGTTTCTCGCCTGCCGCGCCGGGGAGACGGACGGGCTGCCTCGGAGCAACGCCCAGCCCTTCCTTCTGGGACGCTTTGCAAGGGGCCGGGGCTGCCTGCTTCTCTCCCTTCTCTCTCTCTCTCTCTCCCCCCCCGCCTCGTCCTTCCTGGCGGGGACACCGGAGGTGAGACTGATCGAGGTCCTCGCCTGTTTTGTTGCGGCAGCTTCTGCCTGCAGGAGTTCTGCCGTCGCCGTTCGCCCTCCTCCCCCCTTCCCTCTCTCCTTCCCCCTCCCGCCTCTGCCCCTCCGATCGGCGGTGGGGGGGATCGTTGCTTTCGGGTGGGGCGGGACGCGCCCGGCGAGGCAGGTGGGGAAGGCAAGTCGTGGGAGGTGTGTAAGGGGGGGCGGAGAGAGAAGAGGGCGGAGGGCGAGGCGTTCAGCCGAAGTCTCGCAGGTTAAGGCTGCACAAGGAGAAACCGGAAAAGCTCAAAGTCTGGGGGAGAGGCCAGAGGGATCCGCCGGCGAGCCGGTGATCAGAGAGATGGTGGGACTGCTTTCTTCGCAGTTGCATCCTGCGCCTGCACTCCCCTCCCGCCCGGCTCCGTTGTTAGGTGTACGTGAAGGCGGTGATGGCTGCTGCCCGGGGGGGCAACCACAGGGAAGGGATGCGGGGCGACGCTCCCGATGGGGAGCCAGTCCAGGACTGTCGGCTTTCTGATCGCTTCTCTCGCCTTCTGCCTCCCCCGCAGTGTCCAGGCGAGCCCGGGTGGGAGCGAGGCGGTTTTCCTGGACCCCTGAGCCGGCGAGGGAACGGGTTTGCGCACATAAAGGAGGAAGCGGAGCAAAGGAGAGAGAGCGAGCGAGGACATACCCTGCCTGCTGCTGCCCCAGTCGAAGCGCCGCCCCCCCCGCCTTCCTGCCAAAGCCCAAGGGCTAGTTCACTCCTGGCAAGCCTGCTACTACTTCTCAAGGAGGGCAGCGCAATTGCAGGACTACAACTCCCATCACACTCCCCCACAAACTGTCCTGGGTGTGGTTGGTGTTGTTGTCCTTAGGTCCCAAGGGCATCCGGCTGGGAAGGCTGGACCGAATGGATACCTTCCCCAGCTGACAAGGCAGGAGAGCCACCTTGGAGATGCTCCCACCTTTTCCTTTCTGGCCTTTTGTTTTCTCTCTGATTAAGGGGGAACAAACCCCAAGAAGAGAGGGAGACAGAAGCTTTTCTGCTGGTGTGTTGACCCATCAGCCAAGGTCCAACTGGCAAACCAAAGGGAAAGGCCAGCCTCCTGCAGAGCTTGACATAAGCTGGAGCTCACGCCTCAAGGATCTATTTTTCTTTACTTTTCCAAGCATGCCATTGATTGGAGAGGTTGAAAAGAAATTTACTACCCTATAGAAAACAATAAGAAGACCCAAATGGTTCCAGACAAAATTCCATTCCTTTTCACCCTTCTGCATTTGAAACTGAGACTCAACCCAGGTATGCGTGAAATCATAGTGAGGGTATCTCTGAGCATCTCAAAAATGAACATGAGCACAAAGCCCCTGGACTGTTTGTCTGGTTCAGCGTCCAGCTTCTTGTAGGGGGAGCTGGCCAGAGGTTTCTGGAAAAATCTGAGAGCAGACCATGAAAACAAAAGCCGATCAGCCTTCCTGCCATATTGCTGCTGAACTGGGTATGCTTCTCCCAGTTGTACTACAACTGAAGAGTGCTATTACTAGTAGTAATAATAAGTAAGTAAGTAAATAAATATATAAATAAATCTCTTTTTCTAAAAATAGGCACACCGATTCTTAAAGTAGTAACAGAGAAACCTGACAGGGGAAAATTTGATTGATCAGAAATATGTGAATAAAAGAGAGTTTTACCAAAACTGCCAAAAAGTCAAGTAAATGTGTTTGAAAGTGAATCAAATTTGAATCTTACTAAAAACTAACATGCCTAAACTGAGGCTTCTATACTTAAGATGTATTACAAGAACACAAGACTTTCTGGAAAAGGCAATTTTAGGAACAGGTGAAAGACAGTAGGCAAAGAGGAAGGCCTAACATGAGAGAGATTGATTCATTAAAGGAAGTCAAAGCCATTAGTCTGTAGGAGCCTATTAGTGGTAGGACCTTTTGAAAGTCAATAATCCATGGCGTTGCCATAAATCAGAAGCAATTTGACAATGAAGAAACATGCTGCATTTTATTAACAGATGCCTATAATGTGATAGGTCTAGCCTACAAATTCCTACTGACTCTATCATTTACTCAAGTTGCTTGTGAGAGAAGCTTCTCCACCTTGAGGTTCATCAAGAATCGACTGAGGAATACTGTATCCCAGGACCATTTGGATTCATTCATGTTAATGGCTACAGAAAAAGAAATCCTCATGAGTCTTGATGTGGATGCCATCATCAGCAGAGTTGCAGAGAGTAGTGAAGCCCTGCAAAGTCTTCTTATTCCTTGATAACGTATCATTCCTAAGTCTTTCCAGTATTAGTAGGGTTCAAATTTAAAATGTTCAAATAATAAACGAGGTGGAAAGTTCTTGAGCCGAGCCTTTTGTTCCTGG
This sequence comes from Pogona vitticeps, assembly GCF_051106095.1. NCBI lineage: Eukaryota > Metazoa > Chordata > Lepidosauria > Squamata > Agamidae > Pogona > Pogona vitticeps. The sequence continues at coordinate 55,197,440 of NC_135784.1, forward strand.
TGGAAGTGTTGATGTAGGAGGATCTGCTACTTATGGCTTGTTCACATTGAACGTTTTGTTGCAGTTATGTTTAATGATCTAATGTTTCAATACATTAAAATAGCTATAAGATCTCACATTGTACTGTTGGTGTTTTTTGTTTAGAGAGCACTAGCAATGACAAATTTAAACATTAAATTTTAATTACACTTTTTGTTAAACGTGATGATTTTATAGGTTTAGATTTCCTGATGCTCCTTGTTATTTGGGTTATTTGGCAATGATTGGGATAGGGAGAACTTGTAAGCATGTACCAATACCACTATACCAGCAACGCCCTTTCAGCGCGCCACAATATCGTGAATGGAGCCCACAACAGGTGGGCCTGTGTCCCCACAGCCGGCGGGCCTGTGTGCTCTAAATGCCAGGGCCGATTTTTGGCCCTGCCTTTGGAGGTGATAAGCATTCCAGTGTTGGATATATTAAAGAGAAAATTGGACAACCAACAGTCAGATGTACTTTGACTGGATTCCTGCATTGAGCAGGAAGTTGGACTCAATGGCCTCATAGGCCCCTTCCAACTCCATTTGTTTTTGATTCTATAATCTGAGCTTCTTTTGTGATCATCTAGGCTGGACAGGTGCTGTGAGGAAATGCCAGGTCAACAGATTTCAGAATACAACAATATCTTTGGTTTTTCTTCCCCCACAAAGGGTGGTAGAGAAATATAATGTAAATGGTTTCTGTTTTATACGGTTTCATTCTCTCCAATAGACATATTGTTTGTTTATTTCTTACACATACACACCTCAGTTATATTATCTCCAGCAGAGACACAGATCCTCTTCATTTGTCTTAGACAGCTAATAACACCCTCCTCCTTCCAGGTGCACACTCTTCCAAATGCTGGCAATATCTCTTGGCTATGTTCCACTACTTCCTCTTTTCACTCAGGACTCACTTGGAGTGACAAGAGGATGTTTAGTCATATAGCTAGCTGCTCAATTCAACTAATACTATTCTTGTTGCCTTGACAACACACTGTCTTTCCTGCACCTTCTGTTCCCTGGCTAACACTAATCCAGCATATTTCTGAAATAAATGTTCACAGAAAAACCAAATGTAAATCAAGCACTTTATTTTAAAAAGACATTGTCATTTATATTAACAAACAATGTAAGGTAACAACTTGATTGACTGCAATACGTTACTGTTGATGCATGCATGTGCACATGCGCATACACGCACACATGTAGTATTAGGGGAGCAGCAAATAAAGCAGTATCTTATACTACCACCTCAAACTGCTGAAGTATTAAGGCTAGGAGCTATAAACTCCACACTCTCCTTTCCCTCTAGTCAATGGTCGGCAGAAAAATGAAAAGGGAATCAGCAAAACATTGTCCAACAGCAAACACATACATTTATGTGTATTTGTGCATGTTGGAATCAGAACTAGATCTAGCTTGCTGGAAGCAGGTAAGTTTTGCAACAGCATCCTCTCACTCCATTTGACTTATACTGTATATCTTGAATCTGTGCCCAGGGTGGCATTACTGAGATTAGCAATTACTGAGATCACTGACTATTAATAAATATCTTACTGGAAGGCTAGTTTCAAATTAGATCGATCACAGCTTTCTCCATTAATCACTAGATGTCATAGACTGGTCTCTGATCACTGAACATCACAATTTATAGTAACTTAGATGTCAATACTCTTTTCTTTAATGGCTCACTGAATCATTTAAAAATAGCATGTTGGCTTGCAGCTGCTCTTTATCTTGCTAGTTTCTATCAAAGGCAATTATGCCGAATGTTCAAGACCCTAAAACAAAAATGCCATATAAAATCCAGAGTGCAGGATCTTTGAATATGTCCCATTAAACTCTGAAAAGTGTCTTACAAGAGCTTTCATGTGGCTTAAAAGACCAAATACTAAATGTAATACCAAAAAGTCAGAAGTAAGGGGAGAAAGCAACAGGGTCCTTGTACTTGGGCCCACTTTGCCATTGGGAGCAAGACAGACTGCAAGGTTGCACCATCATAGTACACAAGGCATTATAGTGCTCAGGTCCTACAGCACCAACACATAGTCTTGAAAGGCCTCCCTCAGGACTGGGCTGGATCCTTTAACAAATACCAACAACACCATAGAGCCTGAAATGATTGCCCATGTCATGTGTGCTGTTCATAAGATCACATGGCAGAATGCAAGCTCTAATAGGAATGACAACAATTGTTACGCTAGCTAGGTACAATTTGCTACCTGCCTAGCTGTTAAAAATGGGCTTTGCCCTAACTCTCAGATGCCATAGTCTTCAGTTAGTTAGTTGGTTGGTTAGTTGATTTATATAGCATCCCTTTAGTGGAAACACTACTATGGGTAATGTATTGGCAAAGGCTTTCATGGCCGGGATCTAATGGTTGTTGTGGGTACTGATAAAGGACACCATGACACTCATCCAGCAGATATTTCCAGAAGACATCAAGGCCCTCTTCCAACACTGCCTAATGACCAGCTATTTCCAGTGGGACAATGAATTCTATGAACAGACAGATGGAGTGGCCATGGGCAGCCCCCTCAGCCGGGTTATAGCAAACTTCTACATGGAGCATTTTGAAAAACTTGCCCTGGCTTCGGCACCCCTCGCACCCACAGTCTGGTTCCGATATGTGGATGACACCTTTGCAATTTGGAGTCATTCTGAAGAAAAATTGGAAGAATTTCTCAACCATCTCAACAGCATCGACCCAAATATACAATTCACCATGGAAAAAGAAATAGACTGGGACACAAGGTCTACAGAAAACCCACTCACACAGACTGGTACCTACACAAAAACTCCAACCACCACCCACAGCAAAAAAGAGGCATAATCAAAATACTGGTAGACCGTGCAAATCGGAACCATTTAGAACATGGCTAAAGAGCCCAAAAAACCCACAACAACCACTGCTCTGGGTAGTTTACAGATTAAAAATTGAAAACCCCACAAGACCCCATATAACAATACAGTAATATAGTGGTTCACTGATCTATATCTAAAATTAATACAAAAAGAAAAAGCACAGGGAAAGAAAAAATATATTAATAGCATCTGGGAATCATCACAAATTACCACTCCATGTTCTTGGGTTTTGACCTCGAAATCTCAAGGAATGGGTTGCTGCTGATCTGGTAACCTCTAACATGTACCCTGAACCCTACAAAATGTATATCTGCATGCATTTTTCTTTTTTTGCTCACAGATAATATTTCATGAGCCATACCTGGAAGGGAAGCAAAACTGGAGAAGGTTGTTCAAGAGAATAACAACGGTGTATGGCCTCCAGCTCTTACGTTAGCATGCCATTCTTTAATTTTTTTTGGCAACAGATGCTAACATCCATTGAAGTAAACAAAAAAGACCAAAAATCCCTTTTTTTCAACTACTGTATTTTGATGAGAAGTGGGGCTCACGTTTCACTACAATTTCAAGTACAAAATGTAAATTGAAATGTGAATATTGAAATGTGAATATGAGGTCAGTGAGAAATTTCTTGCCTCCTGAAGTGGCTTTATTCTCTTTGAAGCTGCATGGGAAACTTTAACACAACTCATTGTCACCACTAACTCAACTAAACAATAGCAGCAGCAATAACAACAACAACAACCATCCAGGTTGCATGAAGAGATACAAGCTACTGAAGCATGTGTTACTCTATCACTCGAGCAGTGTTTTCACGTTTACCTTCATTTACGGACCATGAAATTTTCTTTATCATTTGTCAGTCTATTCTCTTGGATAGTCCTAACCACTGAAAAAGTAACTAGAACACTTTCTGATATCACATTTTGGGTTTGGAATTTGGATTTCTCTCTCTCCTTCTCTCTCTCCTCATCTTCTTATAAAAACAGATAATCTTTTATTTTAGTCTTGAAGGGGGTCTTTGATGTCCATGGAAAGGCAGAATGTGCCCTGAGTTTTTTTGTTGTTGTTGTTTTGTTTTTTGGCTGCATCCAGTCTTTAACAATCCATCTAGAGGTTGCCAAGCACTGATTACTGTAGCCAGGTTGTTTTTTTTATCCAAGAAAGTCCACAGCCACTAGTCAGGAGAAGTTATAGCTGATACATCATCTGAAGCTCATAAATGGTGCTTCAAACCCTTAAGTGTATATACACCAAAATCCATACATGACTTCACTTAGGTCATGTACTTCACACCAGTACAAATAGACAGACTTCATGGAACCCCATAATTCAAATATCATGAAGCTGAAAAGAAAGCTCCCTCAATTCAGGTCGAAAAGTCTGTAGGTCGAGGCTCCATTGACCTACAGTGCATTGAAAACTGATTAATCCATAACCAGCCATTTTTGTTCCATGTTGGGGGGTTTTCCGCTCTGTAGGTCAATTCTCCGGCTGCAAGTCAAACCTAAATTTTGCAGTCAGAGAAGTCTGTAACTCAAAAAGTCTGTATGTGGAGCCGTCTGTAAGTCGAGGGTCCACTGTAATTTCTACTCATGTATCTTCAAGTAAGAAAAAGTAGAAACATCTCATCAGAGTGTGTTTCTCAAACATGGGAAGCAGACTGAAGCCTCAAGACACCTCATTATCAATAGCCATGGATTTGATCAGCAAACTGCCAACACTACTTTCTGGAACTTTTCCTTCAGGATAGGCCAGAACCACTGTAACACTGGGATTCTAACCCCAACTCTGGCAAGACAGTGCAGAAAGAAATGTGCATTGATTATATTAGAAATGACTGAAGAGAACCAACAGACACTTCTGTGGATCTTCCAGGGAAGGTCATTGATAAGGGTGTCCAAGTCAGTTAGAGTAAACAACAAAGCCAAAAACACCCCTTGCCTATAACCATCCCTTGTTTCCCTTAATATGGGTGCAGATATCATGTGGCTGTCTTCAAATAAGATTTGTTAAACTAAGAGAAAAATGTGAATGTATGCACAGTTCTTGAGCAACTGAAGGAAGTTTCTGAAGGTAAGGTATGGACTCTTCAGAAGAAAACAGTATGGATTGTAAGATTGAATTCTAATTCAGTTAGGCTATGAATAGTTATTATATTATAGATATTTATTTATAGATACACATGTAGGACATAGTTTATAGATGCAATTATTTTACACATATTGTACACACAGGTATGTTTACACATATTTCAGCATCCTTGATGTGGAAAATTCCATTATATGAAATAAATATTTCTGGTTTGTCCGACTAGCTTTTCCATGAAAAAAAATGTGGTGTCAAAAGAGTAACAGTGGCAGATAACTAACTATTATTTCTTATATCTCTTTTCTTAAGAAGATGGGACAATAAGTAGTTGACAGGTATAACCATCCAGTGAAAACAGGGCCCTAAATAGAGATACAGAAAGTTGGAAGTCAGTAACAGTTATCTTGTCAAAGGTGATGCATTTCTTTGCCACTAAGGGACATCTAATGGCCAGGTTTGCTCATCCTCCTTGTTAATAATATTGACTCTTCATCCTTAGGCTCCTTTTTTACTTGGCTATTGTTCTGCTTGTAAATCACAAGCAGATGTTAATTTTATATTAACATCCTCAGAGAGTTCAGCATCCCTTTTCTTGTTTGTTGCATAAGCAACAGATGGCACAATTGGCCCACCTTTATTTTCCTGGATATGTTCACATCATTCTATCAAATGAATCTGCCACAGAATTCATACCACAGAGGGATGCTGGAATTTCTAAGGAACATTAAGGGAAGGACTCTGACTCAGTAGAAAAACACTTGATTTGGATAAAATCAAGTGTTTGGATAGAATCATTTAGATAGAATCAATGCAAGGTAATCTCTGGCATTTCCAGGTCGATCTGGAAATTAACTGAAATCCCTGCAACAACAATAACATGCCACCACGTCGAGTCCAACTTATGACAACCCTTTCCAGGTATAGAATACTCGGAAGTGGTTTACTGTCTCCCTCTTCTGCAAGTACCCTGGAACTATGACCTGGGACCAAGGCAACACAGGCTATCCCCCCCCCCCAAAAAAATAAGGCAAAGATGTCTGCAGAGAAGTATTCCATGTCAGTACCAGGCAGAGCTATGCAGCTGCTTGCGAATAATTTTATTTTATTTTATTTTATTATTATTATTTTTGCTTTTTGCACTGGAGAAGGCATGGGTAGACCATGGCCTATAACAATTGATCATCTGCAGCAGTACGGAGTTTACCTCCATCATAAAGATTGGGCTCCTTGTACCATTCAAGGGAGGATGTCTGCCGTGGCCTTCAATGTTAAAGTGTAGGGCTACCTTGATCTGGCTAGTTATTTCAGGGTTTGAAAAATGATTGAGGGCTGGGATAAAGAAAGAGGTAGGTTCCAAGACAAGCGTATACCTATGTCATAAAAAATTCTTTTTCAGCTGAGTCAGATTTGGAACAGAGTTTGCACTGACCAAGATGAGGTCAAACTTTTCACAGCAGAAACCCTATGTGCATTTTGGGGGCCTTTAGAATTAGAGAATTAGTAAGGGCCTCCAAATCAGACAATTCAAGGATGGCATTGCAGATGGACAACTTATTGGTCTCCAAAGACAGAGTCTTGTTTCATCTCTGCCGGTCTAAGACTGATCAATCTGGTAAGGGCCAGGTCATAAGCTTGGGGCTTTGCTCAGTAAACTGCAGCCAAAGATGGAGAAGCTCTATACAGTCAGCAAAAACAAGACCTGGAGCTGACTGCGGCTCTGATCATCAGCTTCTCATAGCAAAATTCAAGCTTAAACTGAAGAGAGTAGGAAAAACCACTGGGCTACTCAGGTATAATCGAAACCAAATCCCTTATGAATACACAGTGGAAGTAAAGAACAGATTTAAGGAACTAGATTTGGTGGACAGAGTGCCTGAAGAACTTTGGATAGAGGCTCGTAACATTGTGCAGCAACAAAAAACATTCCAAAGAAAAGAAAATGCAAGAAAGCAAAGTGGCTGTCCAACGAGGCCTTAGAAATAGCAGAGAGGAGAAGGGAAACAAAATGCAAGGGAGATAGGGAAAGTTACAGAAAATTGAATGCAGACTTCCAAAGAATAGCAAGGAGAGACAAGAGGGCCTTCTTAAATTAACAATGCAAAGAAATAGAGGAAAATAACAGAAAAGGAAAAAACAGAGATCTGTTCAGGAAAATTGGAGATATTAGAGGAACATTTTGTGCAAAGATGGACATAAATGGGAGGGACCTAACAGAAGCAGAAGACATCAAGAAGAGGTGGCAAGAATACACAGAGGAATTATATCAGAAAGATTTGGATATCCCGGACAACCCAGACAATGTAGTTGCTGACCTTGATCCAGACATCCTGGAGAGTGAAGTCAAGTGGGCCTTAGAAAGCCTGGCTAACAACAAGGCCAGTGGAGGTGATGACATTTCAGTTGAACTATTTAAAACCTTAAAAGATGATGCTGTTAAGGTGCTACATTCAATATGCCAGCAAGTTTGGAAAACTCAACAGTGGCCAGAGGACTGGAAAAGTTCAGTCTACATCCCAATCCTAAAGAAGGGCAGTGCCAAATAATGCTCCAACTACTGTATAATTGCACTCATTTCACACGCTAGCAAGGTTATGCTCAAAATCCTCCAAGGTAGGCTTCAGCAGTATGTGGACCGAGAACTCCCAGAAGTACAAGCTGGATTCCAAAGGGGCAGAGGAACTAGAGACCAAATGGCTAACATGCACTGGATTATGGAGAAAGCCAGAGAGTTCCAGAAAAATATCTACTTCTGCTTCATTGACTATGCGAAAGCCTTTGACTGTGTGGACCACAGCAAACTATGGCAAGTCCTAAAAGAAATGGGCGTGCCTGACCACCTTATCTATCTCCTCAGAAACCTATATGTGGGAGAGGAAGCAACAGTTAGAACTGGATATGGAACAACTGATTGGTTCAAAATTGGGAAAGGAGTACGACAAGGCCATATATTGTCTCCTTGCTTATTTAACTTATATGCAGAATACATCATGCGGAAGGCTGGACTGGAGGAATCCCAAGCCGGAATTAAGATTGCCGGAAGAAATATAAACAACCTCCAATATGCAGATGATACCGCTCTGATGGCAGAAAGTGAGGAGGAATTAAAGAACCTTGTAATGAGGGTAAAAGAGGAGAGCCCAAAAATGGTCTGAAACTCAACATCAAGAAAACTAAGATCATGGCCACTGGTCCCATCACCTCCTGGCAAATAGAAGGGGAAGATATGGAGGCAGTGACAGATTTTACTTTCTTGGGCTCTATGATCACTGCAGATGGAGACAGCAGCCACGAAATTAAAAGACGCCTGCTTCTTGGGAAGAAAGCGATGACAAACCTAGACAGCATCTTAAAAAGCAGAGACATCACCTTGCCAACAAAAGTCCGAATAGTCAAAACTATGGTTTTTCCAGTAGTGATGTATGGAAGTGAGAGCTGGCCCATAAAGAAAGCTGACCGCTGAAGAATTGATGCCTTTGAATTGTGGTGCTGGAGGAGGCTCTTGAGAGTCCCCTGGACTGCAAGGAGAACAAACCTATCAATTCTAAAGGAAATCAAACCAGAGTGCTCACTGGAAGGACAGATCCTGAAGCTGAGGCTCCAGTACTTTGGCCATCTCATGAGAAGAGAAGACTCCTTGGAAAAGACCTTGATGTTGGGAAAGTGTGTAGTCAAGAGGAGAAGGGGACGACAGAGGATGAGATGGTTGGACAGTGTCATCGAAGCAACCAAGATGAATTTGACACAACTCCGGGAGGCAGTGGAAGATAGGAGAGCCTGGCATGCTCTGGTCCATGGGGTCACGAAGAGTCGGACATGACTAAACGACTAGACGATTGCTCAGTAAAGGAGCTTTGCCCAGTTAAGACCATTTCAGAATTTGTCACAAGAATGGCTTGCCCCTCACAAAATACCAGTTTTGGATGGTTACATCCTGGGGGCTGCAAGAGGCAGGTATTGTAGGTTAGAAAATGCTGGTTAGGATAAGCGCAGCATCTACAGCAGCTGCTTTAGGTTATGGGGAGGAGCAAATAAAGAAAGTAGGAAGGTGGTCCTCACACAAGTTCAAAACTTATGTAAGTTCTCTCCTTCATTAGTTGGCTTTTTGTTTTCTCTTTCAGGATTCATGGCGGCTGCCACACGGGTGCAAGTTGTGGTGTATGGCCACAGTTAGGTTCATTGGGTGGTAAAAACATGCTTTGCAGACCAATTGGGGCCATAATTTAGGCTTGGGAGCTCAAGCTACAGTTGAATGGAAGGGAAAGAGGGGTATGCTTTGGGCCTATCTCCTTGAGCAGGCCTTCCTGAATATTACAGATGCTCCCCTGAATGTATTTGTGATCCATTTGAGAGGTAATGACTTGACCAGATGTATGGGCAAGTCATTGATATTGCAAGTGATTCAGGACTTGCAGATTTTGAAGTTCCCAACGATGAAACTGATTTGGTCCAATATTATACCAAGGTTGGTGTGGAAAGCTAACTGTGACCCCAGGTGGCTCAACCGTGGTGTCAATTGAGAAGTAAGCCAAGGTATGAGGGCTGGCCTTGGGACAGTGATAAGACATCCTGACATAAGGGGTCATCAGCAAGAACTGTATAGAGGTGACAATGTTCACTTGTCCGATTTGGGTAAGGGCCTTTTTATGAGGGATCTACAAGGGGGCCTTTGATATAAATTTTTTGGCTCTGGTGGCGGGCTTGGGGCATATAAATAGCCACAGGCTGTGGCGGGTAATGTGAAGAAAATGAGTCGGGGTTAGCTCATGGAGGAATGTGATCCAGAATTATTCCATTGGTCAGGTGGACCCAAGAGGGCATCTGAGGAGAGGTAGGTTTGTTCATAGTGTTGCCCTCAGACAACAGTTCACCTTATTCATTCATTCATTCATTCATTCATTCATTCATTCATTCATTCATTCATTCATTCATTCATTCATTCATTCATTCATTCATTCATTTAACTTATATGCCGCCTACACTACCTAAAGGTCTCTGGGCAGCTTACAACAATTAAAATACAATAAAAAAGATAAAACAATTAAAATACAATTAAAATATATACTCCAAAAATTGCCATCAGGACCTACAGTTGATATTATTTCAATTAAAAGCCTTCTGGAACAGGAAGGTTTTGACCTGGCACCAAAATGTCATCAGCATCTGCGCCAGACAAAATGTATTTATTTATTTATTTATTTATTTATTTATTTATTTATTTATTTATTTATTTAATTTATACCCCGCCCCTCTAGACCATGTCTACTTGGTTGGGATGGCATTCCATAGTCTGGGAGCAGCTGCCAAAAAGGCCCTTTGTCTACAAGCCATCCGTCTTACCTCCTTGAGGGACAGCTCTTTCAAAAGGGCCCCCGGCTAGATCTTAACTGCCAGGTAGGTTCATATGGAAGGAGTCAGTCCTTCAGTTATACAGGGCCCAAGTCATTTAGGGCTTAATATATCAAAACAAGCACTTTGAATTGGTCATGAGGCTCGGTGGGCTGAGACGTGGGGGGGACCTCATTATTGAGCACCTGAATGCATGCTGTACAGTGGACAGCATGATTCAGCATGATTCAGAAATAGGACCTCACTCTGCTCTATGGTAGTCTGGAGGCTATATGGTGCTCTGGATTTGGAAGAAGATCACACTACGTTAGGCCCACTTGTAGTTGGGGAATTTAGTTTAAATAGTTAATAAAGTTGTAGTCCAAGTTTAAACCAAATAACAACAATAAAGCCTCTTTATTTCCAAGTTGGGAGGGCAAAGTGCTTTCAGTGAACATTATCTCAGGGTTTCTGAGACTAAAACATCTCCTGACATAAGTTTTTGAAAGATAAATCAACTCTACTTCTGAGGCAGTTTGGACGTTTGAATCTTTCAATCAGGACCTATTAGATGGCTGCTGGGAGAACTTTTTAACACTTTCCTGGCCAAACAGACTGTTTAGGATTCATGCTTGCAAGGGGATTCAGGGACTGGTTGTAAAAATACAGACATAGGTTTTAAAAAAGAATAGAAAACAAATATTTAGAAGCTCCCCCATTTAAACTGTAAAATTATTCTTTTCTGTTTTGTGGCTGGATATAGTCTTACTTTTGTGCCTTTTGTGCTGTATCCTGTCATAGTATCCAGTTAGCTATCTCAACCATTCCAGCCCTCTCGTCACTATATAAATGCTTGGTAATTTTAAAAATCTTCAAAGATTGTATGTGCCATCAAATTATTTCTGATGTGTGGTGAATTAATGGCTTCCAAAATGGCCTCCTATCATGAGTGGTTCTGTTCAGATCCTGCACACCAACAGCAGTGACAACCTCTGCTAATTTTAAGCCCCCCCCCTTTTCCCCAAAAGACAAAGGGACACATTTTGGTAAACAAACACATAACATATTTGCAGAGCTTGTGGTCCAATATAGCTTTTCTTCCTCCCCAAGGAAGGGGTTTGGAAATTGGAAGTTAGTTTTATCATCTGAAATCTGCAGCGTAGGCATGACAACATTAGATTACCTGAGAGGTTGAGAGGTGTGTATGTTTATCTATTGTATATGCTGTACCCACTCATACTTTTGCTTCACCATTTCATTAAATCCAAAACAGCCCTTAAAAATATTTTGGCACAGAGGACCTATAGCAACATCCCAGCAGTTGTTGGTTCTCCCCTCCCTTGGCAACCACAATACAAATCATGTGGTCATCTTCTGGGATCCTCTATTTCTATCCAAGGAACATTTTGATTTGAATTTGTATGTAGTGTATGTATACAAAAACTTCCATTTTTAAAAGCAAGGAAATTCATTTCTTCAAAAAAAAACAAAACACTCCAGATTATGAATGTGCTTCTGTATCCAAAATTCAAAATGCCAGCAAATGGCCTGATACTGCTGCACAATATACTGCCCACATGGCCAGCAGGAAAAAAAGGATGCTAAGTTTTACATAGCAAAGAGTAACCTGAATGTTGATGACACCAATGGCAGCAATCAAAATGGTCTACAAAATGGTTTCACTACTATGCACCAAAAGACAGCAAGCAGGGAAAAATTCTAGAACCTGGCTTCTTTTTTTCATCACTTAACCACTCAAACACAAAGCAACTGTTAGTCCTGTTATTAACAAGTTCTCTAGGTGTTTATTGCTTGGGGATGCAAAGTAATTAAAATGTTTAGAAGAAATGCATATTTCAGAGTTACTGTATACACTTAAGTACCTGTGGAAAAGAAGCTGAAAAGAGGCTAGAATTTCTTTTGGAATTGAAAGGAAAAGCACATTGCCTGCTCTCGATTTTGTTTGTTGAAAATATTGATATGCTGCCTTTCTCCTAAAGAACCCAAGGTGGCTCACAGTATTAAAAGGAACAAAGTTAAAAGCTAAAATAATAAATTATTACAACATTTAAAAAGAATTAAACAAATATATTAAAACCTTACAAATAAGAGCAAGACAGTAGTGCCCCGCAAGATGCTTACCCCGCATGACGTCAAAATCGCTTAACGATTACTTTTTTGCGATCGCTATTGCAATCACAAAATGATGGTTCCAATGGGGGAAATCTGCATTACGTTGATTAGGAACCTGCTTCGCGAACTGTTTGTTCGCTATACGATGATTTTTCCAGTTTCACAAAATGGCTTCCCTCCCTTCGCAAAATGGCTGCTTTCCGGACCCCTGCTTCACATTACAGCGATTTTTAACAGCTGATCGGCGGTTTTCTATGGGCAATCTTCGCTGGACAAAGAGGTATTTCCCCATTGGAACGCATTGACCAGTTTTCAATGCATTCCAATGGGTTTTTTCCCTGCTTGATTACGATTTCGCTTAACAGCGATTTTCCTGGAACAGATTATTGTCGTCAAGTGGGGCACCACTGTATTAAAAGTACAAGTAAAGCAGAGTAGGATAATACCTTAAAAATCCCCTTGGTCAACCGTCTGAAGAGAAATTTCTTTGCCTGCTTGTGGAACTACAGCAAATTATGTAGCTTAATAGTAAAAAGGCTGAGTTGGGGCCAGTACAGTCTAAACCACCTGAGAACTGTTACACTGAAATCTTGTATCTTTTGAGTAATGCCTTCTGGTCCTAAAAACAGAGAAACAATAAGAGCTTTAGCCCCCAAGGAATGTTTGAACAGTAAAACCACTGTTCAGTTTGAGAAATGGCATCAGTTTACCTTTGTGCACACATCTGGGGTATTTAGGTATTAAAATCCCTAAAGGATTATAGGTTTTCAATGCCAGTTTGAGTAAGTATACTGTCATTTGTATAATTAGTAAAAACCACCATGTGTATAATACATGATTGAGTAAATTTGATAAGCTCTGGGCTCAGTCACATTGCTAGCCTCCTATCTTGAGGAAGGGTCACATCCTCCTACAGTTTTTAGATATATTGTAGGCAAATAGTGAGACAATATACCACTGCCTGTGTAATCAGCTTTTTGTACATGGGGTGGTGGTTTTTAGTACATGGGATCAGTTTACCTTGTACATGGGGTGGTGTCTGCTTGGAGCAAGCAGGCAAATCATTTTCTCCCTCACCTGAGGGAGAAAATGATTTGTCTGCTTGCTCCAAAAAAGATAAACTGGACTTCCAGAATATTCCTATCAAGCCCATGAAAAACGTTTGAGTTTAATTTAGATGCTGCTGCCCATCCTCACCAGGCAAATCCCCAAATCAACAGGAAATCATACCATAGGGGCCTTTTCTCTACCTGTGGGGACATTTCTACCACAGTGGATGACATGAATGATGCTATTACAGGTAGAAGGCAGAGATGCCTTGGCAGCAGCAACACTTGGCTTTTGCTTGGTGTAACTGCGCCCAATTCAAATTATGGTCCTCATGTTTAACCAGGGATTATAATTTTGGACCTCATTTTTTAAAAACATTTTCTCATCCCTGTCCCAACTGGTAATATAATTCTGTAAGATCCTTGGGAAATGCTATAGTTGGTTGTTTATTTGTTTGCATGATCTTTGGTCCTTCACAATGCATTATCATCCTATTGAACCCATCCACACAATTTATAATTAATTCTTTGGTGGTTTGCCTCAGTTGTGGAAGGCTAGACAGTTAGGAAAATTTGTTCTCTCGCTCTCTCTCATGCTGGAAATTTGTCAGTACAGATATCAATGGCCCATAAACAAAGTACTGCTGGAACTTTGAATTGTTGGCATTCACTTAAGATAAACTCACTTTGTGAATATAAATAGATAGCTTAGAGAAAGCACGATGTGCCTACATTGCTTTTATTTTTTTGATCTCTTAATTAGCCCGAAGAGCTGCAGAGGGCATTTCTCTGCAGCAGTGAAAGATACAAAGGTAATGGTTCTATAGTAACTCATAATTGTTTACGATCATTAGACAAAAATGGCTGTTCAAGAACTCTGAAAGCAGCATCTGATGAACTGCGAGAAAGGCTTTTTAAATTTCATTTGTCCTGCAGATTTCAGAAAGAAAAAGGACAAGGTGTTTGTAATATTGCTTACATTACCACAATATATTTGAGCATAAAAGGTAAAGGTTCCTCTTGACAATTTTTGTCCAGTCGTGTTCGACTCTAGGGGGTGGTGCTCATCCCCGTTTCCAAGCCATAGAGCCAGCGTTTTGTCCGAAGACAATCTTCCGTGGTCACATGGCCAGTGCGACTTAGACACGGAACGCTGTTACCTTCCCACCGAGGTGGTCCCTATTAATCTACTCACATTTGTGAGCCGCCCAGAGTAGACTATGTCTAGATGGGCGGCATATAAATGCAATAAATAAATAAATAAATAAATAAAATTTGCATGCTTTCGAACCGCTAGGTTGGCAGGAGGCGGGACAAGCGACGGGCGCTCACTCCATCATGTGGATTCGATCTTACAGCTGAAGATCTACAGACCTTACAGCACAGAGGCTTCTGCGGTTTAACTTATAGCGCCACCACGTCCCACATATTTGAGCATACATTACTACTATTTGTACTTGTACTGATATATAGCATCAATGTTTATTTAAGAGATAAATCATTAGGAATTACTGAAAGAAACATCAAATATTTCTTGGGAAGTGGTACAACAACTAGACTTACAACTCAGGAATCGGTCCAGCCTCTCACAACATCTATGGAAGTATTCGTGAAGGCTTTCACGGCTGGGATCTAATGGTTGTTGTGGGTTTTTCGGGCTCTTTGGCCGTGTTCTGAAGGTTGTTCTTCCTAACGTTTCGCCAGTCTCTGTGGCCGGCATCTTCAGAGGACTGAAGTCTCTAGTTTGAATTTCATCTGTGCTGCAAACCATTTTCCTGTAAGGATTATCAACAGTAGAACAAGCAAGTGAAGCGTGAAGTCTTGACAGACTTCTTGGCCAATTTCTTTCACTCCAAGCCATTGGTTTTCCAAAGGTCATGCTTCCTATCCATTCACTAATACTTTGTGTGGCATAAGCAGGTGGTGGTCCCACCCACACAAGTCAGTCCAAAGGCAGTCCCTTCTGTGTCAGAGTATTGCTTATGTCCCAATAATGGGGCTGCTCTGGGTCTCTTCTGGTTTCAGCTTACAGAAATTATTTCTTTCAAGAAGCAACTGTGGCTTATTAAAGTAAAACAGAGGCCTGTAACAACAACAACAACAAAAAAGAATAAGACAACAATGTGGGTTCTTCCTCCTGTGTTGCCACTTGAAGCCAGATGCCTCCGCAGACAATTTTAAGCCCAAGTAATATTTACAGACCCTTTGCCACATTAACAGATCCTGGGAGATGCAGTAAAGCAACTGCCAGAGGGCCACAGGCTGTCTCCCACTACTCTGCACAACTGTATTTACAGCTCTGTCCCTTCCACTTCTATATTTGCTTACCTTATTATATCACAGAGCTCCCTGGGTGTGCATCCAGGCACTCCTAGTGCTCAGTCATCCTTAATGGTGTCGGGACCACTCTGTGCTCACAAAAAGGGCACGGAGATTGGGGCTGACTCAACCTGCGTGTTTTCAGGGACCCTCCAAACTAATCCAGGTCCACAATGGATTCATGTGTTTCTGGCTTCCACGAACATCAATAGCAAGGTCAGATCACTGACTGGGTGATGCAAGTAGCATTGACGGACTTTTGGTCAGGACAGCAGAGTTGAATACTCCATTACATTTGCATTTACATTTATCGCTTTCTTTTTTTTCAGCTGCCAGGAAAAAGCTCCCATCAGTTCCCTGAGTCAATCACCAGGAAAGTAGTGAAGGAAGGTGTTTAAAATGGCAACAGCCATAGTTGTTTTTGATTCTTTCTTTTAAAAGGCTGACTATTCCTTCCATTTTTTTTCCATCTATCTCTTCTCTCTGTGGCCCCTTTGCAGCCACAAGAGTTTGATGACTTAATAAATTATTTTGTAGCAGGAAATGCGAAGAAGGCGTATTTCTAAGTTAAAATGAACACTCTCCTGCATCTTCATGACTTGTCTTTCTTTTCCCCACTCCAAGCTGTGTTGTGATAATGTCAGCTTTTAACACAGGAGACGGGTGGAAGTGCTGTTCTACTCTGTTAATGCCTCTGGTCACTTTGCTTCATTCCTGGTGGGCTCAAAAATGCACAAATATCCCTAAAGATGTTTGTTTAAATGTATTTATCCAGGCTAGCCACCACATGGCTAATTGTGCCCCACGGCTACAAATATATTGGCATCTTTGAAATGCAGAATTTCAAGCACCAGAAATATTTCAGAAAATGGACGCTCAAGCATAGGCTGGATAGGTTTTTGCTCTAGATTAACTGCATCAATGAAGGAACTACATTGCTTACACATTCTATGATTCTCTTAATGTTTCTTTATTTGTTAAGCCGTCTGTGTTCATGTTGACCGCCATCTCCCTTGAAAACAATTCATTCCTTCTTTAAATAAAAACTAGCTCACAGCTTTCAGGCAGCTCAGTGCACCTTCTGTTCTAAGTCCTACAAATTAAACAAAACTGAGCCCATTTAATCAATAAACATTCTAAGCTTTCAGAAATTTACCTGCCACCAGCACTTACCCTTGTACAGCGCATGATTTCCGCCCCTTCCGTAGACAGCTGTCAAAGTTCTATATATGCTGCAGGTTTGGTTCTGAGAACAATATGCACAAGGACAAGGAAGAAAAGAAAAGGAGAAAAAGCACATTGCAATTAAATATTTGAACAGACATTTTCAAAGG
This sequence comes from Pogona vitticeps, assembly GCF_051106095.1. Classification (NCBI taxonomy): domain Eukaryota; kingdom Metazoa; phylum Chordata; class Lepidosauria; order Squamata; family Agamidae; genus Pogona; species Pogona vitticeps. The sequence goes on from NC_135784.1 coordinate 55,214,582, forward strand.
TGTTTTTGATGGAATATAAAATTAATGTTGCCACTAGAGCACATCAGAGATCTTAGATTATACACTGCCTATCACTTTTGCAAGTATAAAAAAATACCCTCAAATGGTTTATACCAATGTCTATTTTAACTTTTATCTCACAAGTATTTGCATAATCAGTTATTTCTTTTTTTCAACTTGAACCTTTAAGAAAAAATCTGCTTCAATCTTTCCCCCCCAAAAAACAGCAGTAGTCTATTAATACAGCATGAACTTAGCAACTATGTTTGATGTTGGCAATGAGCAACCTGGGGCCTGTTCACATGGTCACCCAAGGGAAGATTACTATTTCATGCCGAAGAAGCAGACATATGTGCTTCTCTACTCTGTGAAGGTATTTATATAAGCCAGTGGTTCATGAAAAAAAATGAAGATTTACATGGAGGAGTGGAATACACAAGTTGGGTCACTGTATATATCTGCCTCTATGTGGCATGTTCTGTTCATGCTCAGAGACACCTGAGCACTCCCAATACCTTTCTCATCCGCTGCATCAACTATGATGAAAAACCTCAAAAGATGATTGAATGCCGTCAATATACTTGTATTACCTGGCAGGACAAAGTTCCAAATAGAGTAGTCCTAGATCGAGCTGGAATTTTTAGCATGTATACATTACTGAAACAGCGACATCTACGTTGGCTTGGGCATGCTGCAAGAATGGCTGATGGTCGGATTCCAAAGGATCTCCTGTGTGGAGAATTAGTGCAGGGAAATCGCCCCAAAGGGAGACCACAGCTGCGATAGAAGGATATCTGCAAGCGGGATCTGAAGGCCTTGGAAAAGGATCTAGAGTGGTCGAAATGACTAGATAGGCGGGGTATAAATATAATAAATAAATAAAATAAATAAATAAATCTCAACAGATGGGAAACCCTGACATCTGAGCGTTCAGCCTGGAGGCATGAGGTGCATCATGGCCTCTCCCAATTTGAAGAGACCCTTGTCCAGCAAGCCGAGGCAAAGAGGCAGTCACGAAAGCAGCAAAATCAGGGAGCTAGACGGGGTACAGATTGTATTTGTCCTAAGTGTGGAAGAGATTGTCACTCTCGAATTGGCCTTCTCAGCCACACTGGATGCTGTTCCAAGTCCTCCATACAGAGCACGTTGCCATAGTCGCTCAAGACTGAAGGATGATGAAACCTCCACGTCTTTTTGTTGATGTATTACCTTGTGTTTCTATATCATCTGCACCACTGTGACTATTATTAAATTGGCTTCTACTAACAGAATGAAACTATATTGCAGCCATAAGAACATCATCCGTGTAAGGTAAAACTAACAATCTGTTAAATCAGTACAAGACAAATGCTGCACAGAGGTTCACAAGCAAGAGACCTCTTGTGAAAGGGGCTATTCCTTTATTGTGAGGTTAATAACTATGAAGAGGTACACTGGCTTGAATTGCAAATCATTGCTCCATAAACAGACTAGCACCCACCCAACCCTTTCATGTATGACTTACGGAAAAAAAACCTGCCATGAGTATAATTCAGAAACTATTTCCATTCCTGGGCCTCAAATTTAAAATCCAAGCTATTGACTTTCAAAAAAGAAAGTTGTTCTTTGGAATGAAGGAGTCTATGGGTTGGATTTGTTCATCTTTAGAGTAGACCTATAGATGTCACCAGATGAGTACTTTAAATCCATGTCTTAACAGTCCTGTGATAACTAATTCAAAGACAACCAAGTGTTCTGCAGATATTATTTGATTGATCTGCAATGCTTGGGCGAATATCCTTGGTATCACCAGTTATACACTCCAAAAAACAGTAATCAGCATTTAGTAAGGAGATGGCCAAACAGTAAATCTAAATGTAATTTTGAAAACAAATTAACAGTGCTGAATTTTACAGAAAGACATGTTGTAATTTGATGCTTATTGGGCAATTCCCCATAAGGCCAAGCATTAAAATCCCTATTATATGCATTAAAACAAAATGTTTCAATATTCAGAATGGACTGGAGCATAGATGCAATAACAATTGCAAATGCTTTTAAAAGAGGAAAGGGGGAGCTTCAGTTGTGGAAACAATTTTTTTTCCAACAGGCCTAACTCCATAAAGAGACTGTCATATTTCAAATGCTCCATGCCATGCATTTCAGAGGTATTGGTGAGTGATCGCATTTTCATTTCTCTTACTTTATTGCCACTGGAGTCATTCTCATTTTGTTTATTAGTTATGCCATCAAAGGAGATCACAGTACACATTGCCAAAATATGAATACATCCACAGAGTGCTGAAATAGCAAAAGCATTCTAAATAACCAAAGAGACTTCTAGAATAGCAAGAGCAGATAGTTGGCATCACAAAGCTCACTTAAGCAAATTCATCACGTTTTCACTACGGCAATCAAATTTTCAATGTTGTGCAGGAACAAATATGTAGAATTAGGTTGCAATTCACCACAAAGCTAAGTGCAGTCAAGTTCGTTGATTTAATGGATTTGAAAATCTGTGTTAAACTATGGCCCTTCTATTTTTCCAAACTTCTCTCAGATAAGAGGCATCCTGCTGAGAGTTGAAATAGCCAAAGGGACTAGAACAAGCAGCAGGGTGTGTTTGTGTGTTTGTGTGTGTGTGTGTGTGTGTGTGTGTGTTGGTTAAGAATGACTTTATCTCAGATATATTTTCTAGTACTGTATAAGGGTTTTCTATAAGACAGCTGGCTTCGTTTCTCTAAAGTAAGTAGCTCGCAATCTACATATTGAACCTCAATTGTTATTGTGTACATTTTGTTTTTCTCAATTGCCTTAGATGCTCAGATGAAAGAAAAAAAACTTGGTTTACAGCTCCTCGGACCAGTTTCAAGCCCTTTCTTCAAAAGTCCCAGAATGCAAATGGCCACAAAAGGCTGTGAGCATAAAACATGTATCACAATCCGCACGTGGCTCCTGCTTGTTTCAACAAAGAGTTCATGCTACGTGCCACTCAGCTGCCACCATTTGATTACATCAACAATACCTATTATTAATAATAGATGTCCAGGCCATATGTCTTTTTAAAAGAACCAAATATAAATTGTTTATTGTTACAGATGTTGATAAAAAAGGCAATGCTGTTAACTCTTAAATATCCTCCTTTATCCCTCTCAATCACCATTTTCCCGCCCAAATTCCAAAACTCTCCCGATTCTCAATCTCCTCAACTCTATATCTCTCTAACTCCCCCTCCTGCTGCTGAGTCTCTTATACTGTATCTCATGACTCTGCTCCTCCAGCACTCCCATTGGTCTATGCAGATGACATATGAATATTCATGACCACGGCAGATGCCACAACATGTAATTCTGGGTGCCAGGGTGTTAACTTCACTCCATCTTGCGGGGCTGCCCCTATATAGTCTTTCCTGAGAGGTGCAGAGCCTGGCACCCTCCACTTGTTCAAGAACCCCTTGCAGGTGGGCCAGGGACACTGCTACTCCCTCTGAGTTCCCAATCTATCCACTGATGATGCTCAAGATAAAAAAGAAATTATTAAATGAACATTTCCTATGGCAGTATCCCTTTCACATCTAACCTTGGATAGCCATATGTTCGTGAAATTTGCACTGTGTTTCAAGGTGAGGGGTGAATGCTCACAAAACCAAACAGACAGTGCAAAAATGTGCACAGCAAAAATGTGTACACTTGTAAAATTGCACACAACCTGTTTCAATCAATGGAAAAGTGCATAAACATGCACACATTAGAAAAAGAGCCAATAAAAGACATACTTTTTTGTGCATTACCATATGCACAGGTTTCATGTAGGGAGAGAGAGAACTCACAACCCTATGCAGAACAATTAAAGAGTAGGAATGTTACTGGGATACTGAGAAAAGCAATGAGAAATGTGTGGCAGTTTTTCCTATGGTGCTTAATGATACGTGGATCTAACGCTGAACATACGTGTGAGTTTCCCAAAATGATTTGTAGCTTACTCCTTTTCCTTCTTGCTGGTGTTAGCTATAATGAACAACAACGGAGATGCATAGGCCTTCTCTGCATATGCACGTAACTTAAGTGCAATTGCTTCTGTTCAGGCTGTCATTAATTATCAATGCAAATGAAGCTTTGGAAGTAGTGGCCTGATGTTAGATTAGCATTAAATGCTATGCATCATACTATAGCATTTGCTAGAGCAGTTCTCAAAAGAGGTGGAAGGGATGGAGGGCATTAAATATTTAGTGCCAATTACAGTCTTCCTATTTGTTGCAATGCATCAGAGAAAGAACGCTAAGCAGAGGTATCACTGGGTTGTTTACCTGTCTACAACAAGAATCAACATAAAAATACTGCAAATGCAGCCCGTTCATTCCTACAGCTATAAGTGAATGAAAGCATCTTGTTGTAAGAGAACAACAATGATTAATGATACACCTACTCTTCCTTCTTTTAACATGTTATTTCTACATGGCCACTTTTCCACAGATGAAAAAACACATTTGCTGTGCATTAACATGCTTTCTATCTCTAGGCATCTGTTGTATGGAATACAGTTGTCCTGGCTCCAATTGGACTGGCTTAGCTACCCCCACTTCATGCAACTTTTCCCGCAACTAAGATATTCCCTGCAAGAATGTTGAAATAGAAAACTTGTAGGGCAACAATGGGAAAGAGAAATGGGATTCTAGCTGGGGAGATACTGCATACAGTGGACCCACGACTTACAGATGGCTCCACTTACAGACTTTTCGAGTTACAGACTTCTCTGGATGCAAAATTTAGGTTCAACTTGCAGCCGGAGAATCAACCTACAGACTGGGAAAAAAAAACCAAATGGAACATAAATGGCCGGTTACAGATTACAGTGGTGCCCCGCATAGCGATGTTAATCCGCTCCAGGAAAAACATCGCTATCCGGATTCCTTGCTACGCGGGGCAAAAAAAACCCATAGGAATGCAAAAAAGCCCCATAGGAGCACGTTTAATGCATTCCTATGGGGGGTAAACTCACCACTAAGCGGGAATCCTCCATAGGGCCACCATTTTCGCCGCCTCGGTAAGCGAAGAATCAGCGCCGACAGCTATTTTGGAACCGCCGATCAGCTGTGCGAAAATGGGGCCTTTGGGAGGACCGCGGGGGAGGGCTCCCCTGCGGTCCTCCCAAAACCCCACGCCGGCATTTTCGCCCAGCTGACCAGTGATTGCTTCAGAAGGAGCGTGGGGGAAGGCTCCCCCACGCTCCTTCCCAAGGGCCCGCTGGCTTTTTCAGCCAGCTGACTGGCGGTCACTTCGGAAGGAGCGCGGGGGAGCCCTCATGGGGCCTACGGAGAAAAATTGCAAAGCGATTTTTCCCCATAGGGAACATCGCAATGCGATCACAAAATCCGCATTCATCGTTAAACGGGGCGGCCGTTAAACGAGGCACCACTGTAATCAGTTTTCAATGGATTGTAGGTCAATGGAGCCTTGATCTACAGACTTTTCGACCTGCAGCCACCGTTCCAATACACATTAATTTCATAAGTCGAGGGTCCACTGTAATAAATTCCATCCCATTCTTTTCATTGAGAGTTCCAAGGCTGGGAGATTCCACAATGAGCTTAGATAATTATTGGCTAAAATGGAAAATGTTACTGGGGGCAGGGGAAGTCAAAGGAGGGGTGTGTTTTTTGGGGGTTTTTTGCTTTTCATTCCTCATCAAGTAACACATTTAAAATATTGCTGAGCAAGGCTGCTCTCACAGCAGAGCTGTTACAAGAAAGTAATACGTGCCACCACTATCAGCAGCACCAAACGATCTATAAAACATTCAGATGAAATACCATGCTCCGTATAGTGAAGTAATATATGCTGCAGTGGCCATCTGCAACCATGAGATAACTGGCCATGCCTGCATTTCCCTCCTGTGTGTTCCAAATAATTTAGTAACAAATGGTTTCGGGCATCCAGGAGCAGTAAGTTCCTAGGTGGTTGAATGAATCAGTCGCCCAGAATTGCTGTGTTTGACCTGTCTTAGTAAAATGAGTTGAACTATGGGAATCAAGAGAAAACAGAATTCTGGGGGGAAACACAGTATAATTCCACATAACAGGAATTGCAGAAACTTGGGGCTTTGTGAGGAGAATAAAGAATGCAGAAGTGTAATACTCTGATGACTCTGATTCATTCCGAGTTTAGTTTTGAATGTTCTGATGAGATCTAAGTTTCTCCCAACTTCAGTCTACAATCAAACATTTATTTGAGGCTTTTCAGCCCCAAAGATGATATAAAATAAAATTAAAAAAATAAATGTCCAATAAAACCAGAGGATAAAAATTCAGCATTCAGAGTTCCATTGTAACTAAGCTGAAAAGGAAACAAAGATGGCAGGAGGCGAAACTTGCAGAATTCCAAAGGAGGGAATTTGCATTGGCCTCTCCCCACTCAAGCCTCATCATCCGCCCAAGCCTAAACAAGCGTTCTGACCTCAGTACAACAGAGCACAGTATTCCTCTTTCTATCTTATTGATGGGATGAGAAACAAGTAGGGGAAACAGACTTCTTTAGGGGGCCAAAACCAAGCTGCAGGGCACAAAAGAGAAGGAAGAACAGTTTTCTGGGCCATCAAGTAGCTTTCTCCCATTTCTTGTTTTATTCTTCCTTGTAACAGATTCCTTTTTCCTGCAAATTGTATCTCTTGGAAAAATCGCTTCAAGCTGCAAGCGTAGCTACTGAAAATAGTATGTTGCATGTAGTGCTAGTTTCAGTTTGCAAGTCTAAGTCCAAGAAAATCTTGGTGCCTTCAGCAGACGCAGCAGCTGCATCTCAATAAATCACCAACATTTCCACATCTGCAGCTCTTCATTTCTTATTGTTGTGATCAACTAGCCTGATTTTGTTTTTAGCTGCAATTTCTACAACCAGCTATAGCCTCTTATATCCATTACAACCCATTAAATCTCAAAATCCTTAATATAAAATGAGCTTGTGCTGTTTATAAAGATCAACTGAAGCCTAGAGATTAAAGAAGAGTTTTGTTTGTTCAGTCGTTTAGTCGTGTCCGACTCTTCGTGACCCCACTGACCAGAGCACACCAGGCCCTCCTATCTCCCACTGCCTCCCGGAATTGTGTCAAATTCATGTTGGTTGCTTCGATGACACTGTCCAACCATCTCATCCTTGGTTGTCCCCTTCTCCTCTTGCCTTCACACTTTCCCAACATCAAAGTCTTTTCCAAGGAGTCTTCTCTTCTCATGAGATGGCCAAAGTACTGGAGCCTCAGCTTCAGGATCTGTCCTTCCAATGAGCACTCGGGGTTGATTTCCTTTAGAATTGATAGGTTTGCTCTCTTTGCAGTCCAGGGGACTCTCAAGAGTCTCCTCCAGCACCACAATTCAAAGGCATCAATTCTTCGGCGGTCAGCTTTCTTTATGGTCCAGCTCTCACTTCCATACAACACTACAGGAAAAACCATAGCTTTGACTATTTGGACTTTTGTTGGCAAGGTGATGTCTCTGCTTTTTAAGATGCTGTCAAGGTTTGTCATTGCTTTCCTCCCAGGAAAGAAGAGTGTAGGTAAGGAAATATGTCTACAGAGTTCATCAAGCATTCCCTAGAGCTGCTCCAACTTACCATGATGCTATGGAAGTGGCCTAGTAGCTGATGTGCAGAGGTGAAAAAAAATGTCTGATGCTGCACAATTCATACAATTGGATCATGGAACGTGAGAATTATGAACTAAGATAAACTTGAAATTGTAAAGCGAGTAATAGAGTGTATAAACATTGCAGTGCTTAGTGTCAGTGAACTGAAGGGGACTAGAATGGGACAGCTTCCAGTTCAGAAAGAAAGCTTTTAGTTAGCACTGGAGCAGGAATAGGAAGCCTGGATGGAGCTCGGCCTAGATGAACCTCAAAGCCTTCTTTTTAGGCTTTTCTCCCTAGTGAGTCATATTTATGTGTTTATAGGGCGCCTATCTGTCAAGTAGAACTCCCAGGATAAGTATGGGTTTATAGACCTCTCCCATCCTTACTGAGCACTTTCCTAGAGAAGTCTATTCATATTTTGGATGGTCATTGTGCCCTAACTTCTTATTTGGTCAGAACAAGAGTTCTGTAGGATCTCTGAATTGTTTTTCTGCTATCGTAGGAACATGGAAGGTTTGCTAGTCTCCATTCATACTTTACAAAGTGGGTCATGTAGACAATTGGTTTATCCTATCAAATGGCACATTTGCCTATTCTGGACAAGATTAATAGCCATATATTAAGACTTTGGTCTCTTCAACAGCTTATGGATCTAATTTATTATATTTGCAGAGGTGCCACATAGTCACAACCACTACCTTTTACAAGCCACTATAAACTGGATGTGCAGGTTACAGCCAATGCAACCTTTGACCTGTTTTTACATTTTCTTCAATTCCTTCCTACTCACCTAGCCAGTCACTCATGTATGCGGGTCGCAGAGATCACAAAGAAAATGGATTGATGGCTTACTTGTGACTGTCGTTGTCTGTGCATGCACACAATCCACCTTCCACCTTGCAGTCTGTCTGGGAGGATCAGCAGTCTACATAGTTTCTCTGCAGTGGACTAAAGCTGAGGGAAAACCATCATGGTATGCCTAAACAGGATTTGTGTCAAAGCTCCAGAAGATTTTGTGAAAGGCTCTGTACAGGCACAAATCCTGTTTGTGAGTTCACAGATGACCACTTCAGTTACAGGCGAGCAATCTGTCCCTTCTGAATTTTTCTATGGAGACGTGAGATAGGGGAAAAATGATATTTTTGGCAAGAGTTCGACATCTGCTCCTATTGGGAAAGCATAGCTTCACATTATGTGGGTGTATTTTCATTCATTAACAGCCCAGTTTCCTTATTCTTAGTTGCACATAAAGACAAATAATAAAAAAAAGTTTCATTTATGCAATCAAACAGGGTTTTTCTTAAAGAGGGCATACCTAATAGGTATGAAATGATGGGTAGGTTCTTGGCTATGAATGATAAAAATTAAAGCAACAGTAATATTGAAACATATTTCTTCAGAATTTAAAGTTCAAGATAAATTGCATTAAGCACTCTCAGTCTTTCTTATACACATTCTAAGCACTATAGAGTCCTGTCATGAATATGGTGTGTCTCGTGATACTTTACGTTCCTTCATGAACTCTGCCACGGACCACTACTAGCTCTCAAACAAAATTTACACTCCCGTCAGCATTCCGTTCTAACTTTTCTTCTGTTTCTCCATAAACAGTCTTCTCTTCCAACTTACATGCAGCCCCACTCCCACAATGTTTCAATCATACTAACCACTTGCCATTCAGCTACTCAGCCACCAGTCACCCCAGGACTTTGCCTGGGGCTATCTACAACCCAGGCACCCAAAACTATATATAAACCTAGTAAAGGCAGTCATACCTAAATGTATATATAGATGCTTGAAATGAGCAGAATCACTCCTCCCTTTAAAAACGGAACAATATTAAACAACAACAACGTGGTGTTGTCAATGTTTCAATCCACATCAAGTATAAGAACAAGAATCATCTGTTGTTCCTAGTCCATTGGATGATGATCAATGTTGCAGACTATGAACAAGTCAGTGTGGATACAATAAAAGAAGACTTTGGATCTTTCCCTTGTATTATTTGCCTGTTCTTTCAAACTTGCTTTACAGCACACATCTCATTTTCTGATAATCCTCCAAAGAGCTTCATGCCAGTTACCCTGACTTTTTCCCCAAACCTTCTGTGTTCATCTGGCAAATCATCTGTAGCACTAATAACAACTACCCTGTCAAGATGCAGGAGTTCCACTGAGCACCTTGAACCCAAAAGGACATCTTACATAAGAAAATCCAGCGAGTTTAGCTCTGAGATTTTGTGTTGCATAAAATAAATGGATTTTGTTCTCCTGAATAAAGGATTAGTATTGCTTGCCGAGCTCCTGCTCTTGTGAAGGAAGAGATTTGCTGTGCAGTTAATCAAATGAACCTGGCAAAATCTTTCATGCTTTGCATTTTTGATCTGTAGATGCAATGTAGCTCATGATGTTAGCTTGTCATTTTGGCAGCTAGATCAGATTCATCAAGAAAATAACTTGCGAGGCTTTGTTGTTGTTCGCTCCTCTTTCCTCCAACTCTCCCCCATTGCATATTTCTTTTGTGACCAATGCAGGGCCACACATTCAAAAATACCAGTTAAACCAGAGGGTTATGCTAGTGTTATTTGCTTAATTAAAAAAAACTATTAGAAGGATTCTGTTCCTATTGTTTTCAGAACAGTTGTGAAACCGATTCGCAAAGGCGAATCAAGTTTCTATTCCTTACTGTTAATTCCCCCTCCCTTATGCTTTTGAATTTAAGCTACTCTTCCTAAAAGTATGCCTCAGGGTATAGGGATTCTGTTAACGCTTGAGTTTTACCTTGGTGACACAGCTTATATGCATTTTATTTGTATTGTTTGTAGAAAGCAATATTGCAAAAATATGCTGGTCTTAAAATTCCTATTAAAGGAGTTATGGGTGCAGCTCAGACAGCCTGTGAATGTAAAAATGCATAATTATCATGCACACCACATTTAAATAAGTAAATGCCTTATGCTCTGTGTCTGTGTCTGGGTGAGAGAACAAGTATAAGAGAACAAGCAAACTTCAAACGGACAAATGTAATCACATTTTTAAAAATGATTTATAGACTCTTATGTCTTTTAGCATCTTCTGACTTCAAGCTTCCACTACCCTATTAATTTAAGTCAGGATTCCGATCTCAACCCTTTATAACTGGGCAGTTACTTAAGTAGCTCCTGGTCTGAGCTGTCCAGATGGTTCCATCAGATGCTGCCTCTGCTTGTGCTCAATATAATCTGGCATTTCCCGGATTCTGATACGATACTGATATGCTTTGAGAACCATGGGCAGAACTCATAAGGCATTCCTTTGTATGCCCACCTCTTATCCACACAATAGTATGAGTCACAAAGCCAAGAACGGAATGGCTTGCTCCTTGCATTCACCAGGAATACCATCCACCTCCGTAGATACCCTCCACCCAGTGCATCATGTACTTGCTTTACAGATTAGAAATTCCCTTATCTGAATTCCTCCCTAATTTTTTGGTGTTTAAATTGCCTAGCCCCCTTTTAAAATCTGTATATCTTGGCGATCTTAACTTTTTATTAAAACTCCAGATTCTCCTGGCCAATATGGCCACTCCTTATGCTGTTTTGAATATTAGGGGAACTGCAATCCACAAGTAACATTTTGAAGCTGTGCACAGTGGCAGCAGTGCATTAGCCATCTGCTAGCCTTCCTTTTGCAGTATTGCATTTTATACAGTTCATGTATACAGATTGTTACATATGGGCAATTTGCTTCCACTTCTAATTCCCTCTACACATTTGCAACTCCTCCCCAGTGCCCAAGCATGGAATAAAATCTTGTAATATTAATAATAATTTTAGAACTGCAGAGCTGGAAGAGACTCTCTGCATCATCAAGTCCAACCCTTGTCAGGGGAATGTGGGGAATGAAATCCCCAAGCTCTGCAGTCTCTTAGCACCCAACAATTCCTATGTGCACAAACATATGTGATCCAGTTAGCTCCAGCAAATCCCATCAGTTCTGGACCACATCAATGGTTCTGGACGACATCCTGCAACTACATGGTCAAAAAATGTGGAATTTGCTGTGTAAAGCAGATGAATCCAATGTTTTAAATTGACCAAAGGCCAATTTGAATCATTCTGGCTTTTTTTGCTCTCATTGTGGCATTTTATTCACTGCCTCTGGAGGCTTCCACTTTTTCCATGCCAGAACAATTGAAACTGACTTTTCCCCATGTGATCAATTGTTTCGATGTCCAAAAGAATGAGGGACATCACTGTGGCTGGTATTCTGGTGTTCTACTAAGTTGGGTGTGGTGTTCTGGAGAGCAGGAACATTCATTCTCTCTCATCACCCTGAAAGTTTTTGTTTGTTTTAAACAAACTACCAAGTTTACTGCCACATCACTTTATTACTTCATTGGTATGATAGTTCAGTGCTAGATCACCATTGCACAGACCAAAAAAACCAAGATAAACATCTGTATGAAATATTAGAAACTATTCCGACAAACTACAGCAGACTACTGTGCTTCCATGACATGTGTACATATGTTTTTGTATGTCATGGAGAATTGTGGAAAACTGTCCCTATTCCCTAATGTCATGCAACACTTTAAACAGCCCACTGGCTTTACAATGAACCATAAAAGCGGAGCCAAGGATTGGCGCAGGATGGAATCAAAGGAAGGTGAGCTGTGGGTTGCAGATCAAAGTGCATTGGATTGAGGGGCCAAAGTGGACACTGGCACAAAAACAGTCTGTAGTCTCTGTGTGATCACCTACTCAGACAAGAAACATACAATAGGCTGTGAATCAAGCTGCAGCCTCAGTATCCTTTTTTGGGGGGAAATAAGTGTTTGCTGCACGAGAACAATGATCTGCAAAGGAATGCTTTTGAATTTTGGAGTGAGTTTCTCTCTCACTCTGTTTTGTAGTGAGCTGGCCTTGGGTTCAAAAAGTTTTTTGAACAAATCTCCCACCGATCTCAGAGTCAGCTGGCTGGAACTGGCAACATTCCATAGTTTGCTGGAATGATGTATTTATGTTATATATTGATGTAATTTAAACACTGCCTTTTCCCCCATAGAGATGTTCTGAATTACAATATTATTGGAAGCTAGAAATCTGTAGCCAGAAAGGTTATGCCTAGAAGGATTGGCTTCAAAAAAAGGCAGGGCAACACTTCATTTCATAGGCAGATTTAAACTAACCAGCCATACAGTGGTGCCTCGCTAGACGATGATAATCCGTTCCACTGAAATCGCTATTTAGCGAAATCATTGTTATTTGGCTAGAGGTTTGTGGCATTTTACAAATTTCATAATACAGCCAAGAATTTGTAATTTAAAGGATTTTTTTCCCCATTTCAGTTCCATAAACACACACACACACACACACACACACACACACACACACACACACACACACACACACACACACACACACACACACACACACACACACAGAGGGACACACAGAGACAAGTCTGAAGAAATTTAAATGAAAGCATGTCAGGCCGGCTTCTTTGCTGTCACATACATAATGTGTAAGTTAAGAGCCAAAGATCTGCAGGTTACTTTAAATGGAAATCATCTCTTCCAGCAACCAATTTTATTCCGCTTCTTCCCATATTGCCTGTCATTCTCATGCTAGCCTGTCACAAAAGCGAGTGTCTTGAATATATTAATTACCACTTGTTAGGCCTCTATATACTTATTGCTATTGAGGAAATCAAATCAATTGGAAAATAACTAAGGAGGCACAGCTCTTATAAGGCAGCATTTATGAGCCTCACATCAAAGTCAGCATTGTGTGAGATGACGACAGTACTATTATACAGGACGAAGCCCTGGCATGATCAGCTTGCTCCGCTACCCTTCACATGTTTTCAGAATGTATTACAGTATGTCTTTTTTTTAAAATGAGAATAGTCCCCAGAATTCTTTTCATTTGCTGCTGTTATTGTGGTTCAGATACATATATAGATTTATAAGGATACAAAGAAAAGCTTTCTTACGATACTATTAGCCCAAATCCTCAAACCAGGCTAGCTAAATTAGAGCTCCTCTTGGATCTATGATGATTCAGTCCTATTGAACATTGATGGGACTGATACCTCAATCCTTCCTAAGCCCATTAACTTGAAAGTAAGTCCCATTGATTTCCATATAACCTACTTTCTAGAAAGTTTGTCACCATTAAATTCCTCATATTTTAGAGAACTTTTTTTCAGTCCTCTCTTTGGCTTGATGCAATTGTCTTTTTTACTGAAAAATCTCAAAGCATAACATATATATTCTTGCCCCCAACATGTATTAATTATATTTTACCCTGCCCTGTGTGATGAATTAGGTTGACATAGCAACAGTTTCATTAGTCGTGACCTACATGAATTTTCTGGATCCAGACAGCTACCCATACTCTCCAAATTTTGACAAAAACAGAGTAACCTGTTTCAGAGGTGCTACAGAATTCTAGAAAAAGCTGTATCTATTCAACAGTTTTATGCTTCTTAATCATTTATTATTTCCTGTATTTTCCCACAGATAGGTTCCTAAAGTCACCTATCAATTTGTAATATCACGGACTTTTCTGCAGCAAAGTTTGTCCATAGCAAAAATAAAAGAAGGTACCCGTACAGTGTTAGCTGTATTTATGACCACTTTGAAGTCAAAAGACAGATTATTTAGTCTGTAGTGCGTGGAATATATAGAAAAACAATACTGGATAGAGGGTAAGTTCTGATAGTCATTCATGTTCATATATCCACAAAGTTTTGCCCAGGGGAGGGGCCATGCAAATCAAGCAAGCTTAATCTTTCACCTAAAAAATCTTCCTTGTGGTCCTGCTTTTGTTTTCCACTCCATATTTTTTTAAAAAAATTTAAAAAATATTGAGCTAAATTGTCTGTGGGAGAAATAAATGGACGCTACTTATGTTCATATGGATGACTGTCCTACCAAGTTGTTGGTTGTGTTGAGAAAGTAGACATTGTGCTGTGAAATAGCTAGGCAGGAGAGAAACCTGAGGATTTTTTAACACTTACTGGTTATATGAATTCAACACTCATTCAGCCACAATTTCTAAATAGCCTTGGCTACAATTTAAACCTCTGGTTTTGAAGTCATATATAAGGAGTCCAGGATATGTGAAGGCCCATTGGACACTGAGTTCTGTTTGGAGGCCATCTCTTCCCAGAGACCATTTGATGAGGATACAAGAGAAGGCTTTCTTGGTGCCTGAGCTGAAGGGAGCTTCCTACAGAAGCTATGTTAGTGGTTCCCCAATTATTATCTTCCTGCTAGCAGACAATTAATATTTTATTCAGCTAGACTTTTGACAATTCATCCTTTGTTGATGAAGAAGTTTTATTTTATTTGAAGAGTGCTTTATTTTTCCTTTTTGAAGCATTCTGAAGCATTCAAAACTGCATTTTGAATAGTTTAGTGTGTGTAGTATACTGGATGCAATGTTGGACTAGGCCTCAAGAGACTTGCGTTGAAATCCTTGCTAATCCTTGTTAATCCAAACTTGCAGGGGGCAGATTTGGCAGTAGTAAAACCACTCCTTAAATAAATCCCATACCTTGGGAAGCCTTAATCTGTGGGATTTTTGTTAATTTTCTGGAGCACTGAGTAGTCAAAAAGACTCAAGGTTGGGGAGGGGTACCAGGCAGGAAAATGTTCCCCAGCCATCATCACATCTTGCCCTGTTGGAACTTATCCATACCAGGAAAGTCTTGGCAGTGTAGCTTAGTGGGTAGTATGGGACTCTCTGATCCAATCTAATATTAACAGCTTGCAAATTTCTCTTTTGTAAATAAAGCACACTTGACTCCTTCAGCTGTTCCATATAGGGCTTGATTTTCACAGTTTTTACCATCTTTGTTACTCTTCTCTATAGGATACAAGCATGGGTTGACATATTTTCAGATCCCTCAGTTCTGCTTCCAGAGTCCTTCATTTTAAGACTTTATAGCCTCTTGCATTCCATGATCAGGACAATGAGGTGACTCATTCCGCTCTGACAAAATGAAGCATTCTCCTCTGCTTAGACTACTGGCCATTGGTGTTTACACTATAGCTTTGCCATATTCATTATTGATATGACTGGCGAGTGAGATAATGCTGTATCTGAGTAAGTTATAGAAATGCAATGCATGCATCAGCTCTTTGGATAAATAGAAGAGTATCAAGAGCTGAGATGCTGACAAATGAATCTAAGCTAGGAAGCTTCCATTTGAGCTTAACTGGATGAGAGCAAACATAAAAATTCAAAATTTATTCCAAAGGTCAGTTTTTCAAGTAATCTGTGCTGGCATATTCTTGCATTGTAAAGAGAATAACTCGAAATTTCATCTCCATCTTACTGTCAAATTGTAAATACTTGTATAAGCTTGACACAATTCACAGTCTGCCTGTGAATTGTCTACATATTCAGTTTATATAGACAAGTCAAATCAATCCAGTCAGATAAGTCTGAAGCTTCTCCCCCCCCCCCCCTTTTCCTTCTTTCAAGAGTCCTTTATAATCAGAACTCAGAGAAAAAAGCAAGAGGAGGAAAGTCATGCTTGGGTTTAATTTGCTCTTCACAGCAATGAACTTGAGAAGGCTGGCCAAGAAAAAACAAAAGAATAACAAAAAAAATCAGCAAGTATTTTGGCTTTAGAAAATAAGAAGTAAAACAGTACTTGCAGTCTTCCACTGGAACCCCAGTGTATCTGTGAAGGAGGAGATCATGGAGTTATTCAAAAGAAAATAGGAAAATTCACTGATCCAGCTATGCCCACGGGGACAGTTAAAAAGATTCCACCCATCTGCTGTGCTCAGCAGGGAAGGAGGAACTGAAGGCAACTGAAGCTGGTCCACCAGGTCTCTCTCCCAAAGAGCTGGTATAAATGGATTGTTCAGCTTTCACATCTGTACATAGTGATGGGAAATATGAGAGTGTGGATCTGGAAATGATGTAGGGACTGAGATATTCTTTCTCATGCTGAGTCCGTTCAATGTTTACCTCAGCCACCCAAGGTTTATCCCTAAGCAATTCCCGTGAGGTCTGAGTAATGTTTAACCAAACCATGTAACAGAGAGCTGATAACACAGATGTTTCGCCTTCAATTTGGCATCTGCTGATTCCATGGTCGGAAACCCGTCTAGCTGGGCTCTCCGACATCACAGCTAGAAGCATGAACCTAACATAATGCTTCAAGTGTCCCCTAGTGTCCAATTCAATTCATTAATGTGCATTTCTTTTATGTTATAGTTGAAAACCACTTTGCTGTGTCTTCCGATAACAGAAGGCTTAATTCAGGGGCAGGCTGAACACCAATTGTGGTCAGAAGGTCAACTGCCGGATGATCTGTGGCAGACAGAATTCATAAGGAGCTGTTGGCTACAGGATGCCCTTATTTCCCCAATGTTTTGATTACATTTTAATTTAAAGAAATCATTTGCATCCCATAGAGATAGAAAACATAATATTATAACCTCTTCAAGCAAGATTGTAGGTTAGATAGTGATATGAAGCAAACTATCTAGTGCATCACAGTTTCTTTAAAAGTAAGAATCCTATGTTATTGGTTCTGCTGAGAGGCCAGCTATATTTGTTCTTGCCTAACTGCAACCTAGCAGTAGTAGGGATAGAAATGAATTTTGGTAGTTTTGAGATGCCTTTTGAGGTGCTTCCCACGTGCCAGCTCAATGCTTCACAAAAGCATACATCTTCTCCCATTCAGGCTATGCAGCTGAATTCACAATTCTGCATCCAGATAGAGATGCTTGCATAAAGGAATAGATCTATGGTATCTATGATTGCAATAAAGAAGGGATATGTGTGTGGTTCTGTTGAAGATGAAAGCCCAGAGTCAGATTTGACCCTTTCAGACTGGACCAGACCATAACCAAGCCTGGACTCTGGATGAAGTTGCATTAGAAATTCAGGACCCAGGAATGCATGACTCCTTAAATCACTTTTGTAGCTTCCATTTCTCTCAAAATTTCAGTTTCCAAGGGGGAAAATATGAACATCAACTATAGGGCTCTTAATCTACAGAGTGCCTATGAGAGACTCATAGATTTGTATCTTTTACACCTGACAAGGAATTTGATTGTAGTCTCCGAACATATTGTACCTTGTTTATATTAAGTTAATTTTTCTTTCCTGGATACCCTTTTGTAGTTTGACTTGAAAGTTCAAAAATGAATCCTTTTCCTTAAAAGATTTATTTAGCAAGCAAGAATTTAAGTAAATAAAAGCCAAAAATGTGAAATATGTTTGGAATATATATAAAAAGTATGTGAGTGTATATTGAAAAATCACTGTTCTCTAACACAAAACGTTCTAGTTCATATATGGAGATAGTATTTCTTCTATATAAACAAAGAACATTGATTCTAATAAAATATGAACTTCTGTTTATATAGCATAGAACTTAAAGTTTAGTAACTCAGAGGACACAAGAAAAAATTCTTTAGTAAAAGGCCAGTTTCTTAGGAAAAACTATTAAATAGGTAAAACTCTCATACTGTCACTTTAAAATCTCTGTTGCATTGCGTATTATTTATAAAAACAGAGTACAGTGGTGCCCCGCATAGTGAGGTTAATCCGTTCTGGATTAACCGTCGCTATGGGGAAACATCGCTAAACGGAACGGAAAATGCCATTGGAACGCATTAAACTTAGTTTAATGCGTTCCAATGGCTTCTGTACTCACCGTTTAGCAAAGTTTCCCCCATCCGGCAGCCATTTTCACGCCCTTGGTAAGCGAGGGCAGGGCGCGAGAACGCTGCGCACGGCCATTTTGGGTCACGCGGCGGCCATTTTGGAGCCGCCGATCAGCTGATTTCCCGGCATCGCAATGCGAAGATTGGTAAATGAAACGCTTACCAATCTTCGCAATGCGAGTTTTGCCCATAGGGGCTGCCGGTATGCCTTCGCATTAGCGATCCGAAAAAAGGGATTGCTATGCAAATTCGTCGTTGCATGGTGCGCTCATTATGCGAGGCACCACTGTATAGCATAAGCATAGTAAATAATTCACATCGTATTTAGATAATATTCACTCAATTTTCAGAAGAGATTTCTCATGTTTGCAAAAACAGGTGTCTACAGTATATCCTTTGCGAGATGTTCTGCAAACATGATAGAAATATCTGTTTATATACTTCTAATGTTTTGGTTTGTGACATAGAACTTTAGCTTTCCATGGACAAATGGTGTCCTTTGGTAGCTATCTGCTAGGGTACTGACCAGCTAGGCCAGCTGAACTGTACATGACCCCCACCTTTAGAGTAACTTCCTTAGCACCATATTTGGGCAGTACAATATATTTTAAAAACCAATTTCATGTTTTTGTTAACATTTTATGTTCCCCATTTAAACCTCATTTCTTTTTTCCTGCCATATATTCTTTCCTAAAACCTATAAATGGCATAAATAACCAGATTGAAAAACAGAATAAGGGAGAAAATTATGCTAAATATCTGACAGATCTACCTTCTAATACTAGGGCACATTTAACATGGACTTTTCAGCTAATGTTGTGGGGTGGGGGATAAATTGTTATTTTGGCAAACCTTATTATTCAAACTTATCATGAAGAGAGAGAGAGGAGGATGAGAGATTGAGATAGCTTTTAAATTACAATTCAAGGGTGTTAGAAGGTTGTACCTTGTTGTTTATGACTTGCTTTTACTGATGTTAAGATGAGGTGGGATAAGGACGGGATCGTGAGACAGTCATTATTCTGATGCCATCACTTTTTTAAACCCTGCAAGCATAATCATCCTAATCATCTAGCCCCTTCCACCTGCCCTTCTAAAACTCTGTAGCTTTCTTGTCTGGCTACACTACTCTGATATATGCCAGCTTTTTATACATGCTTAGAAAAAAAAAACCCAACACTCCCCATCACTGCTTGTATAAAATATTCAAGATAAATATGCAACCTATTTCTGATCACAGTAGAACTGAATTCCTGTGAAATTGTGGATCAAACTGCTATGAAAATATTATATCCTGGAATTCAGCTTCCTTCTACAGATTCATAAGACAGGGGTCAATTATTTAAGATTTGTTAGTTTATATTATCATTATTGCATTGTTGGCATGGGACATTATGGACAACAAAAACTTGCTTCTAGGAATGAACTTCAAATTTTGTGTTAAAAGATCATTATGATTGCAATCTAATTAACTTTTCTGGGTATCTGCACTTCACTGTGGCATCCATTGTGTTTATATATATATGTTGTTTTCTTTTCATTTTTTTCTCCCATAATAAATACAACAATGGACAGAAAATGTCAAATTGTATTATTGTTATTCTTCTCCACTTTGTGTTGTACAGAAGCTCTATCCTTGGTGAACCAGAAAACAAAAATTGTGTCGCGAATTGGCACCAGAATTAGTGGCCCAATTTCACTGAACAGATGTTAGATAACCATTAGCATCACACTAGTTAGTAGAAATTGCATGTCATAGATGTAGTGCATTAGAGGAAGTGTCAACCTGTTTTAATTAAATTGCTTCTTGGCAATTGATTTTACTGTGCCAGAGTATAAATTAGAAAACACAGATGTTCTTTTTATTATTTAATAAATTCACTTACAGTTCTTAATGAATATATGAGTTTGCCTTGTCCTGAGTTTATCTCATTCCTTGAGCAATCTTGTCCAGTAATGTCTATTATGGTGGGCAATAGCTCTCCAACAGCTCAACTAGACCAGTGGTTATCAAACTGGGGTCCCCAGATGTTCTTGGACTGCAATTCCCAGAAGCATTCACCACTTGCTATGCTGGCCGGGATTTCTGTGAGTTGCAATCTAAGAAAATCTGGGGACCCAAGTTTGAGAACCACTGAGCTAGAGGACATGAGTAAGTTCGTTCGTTTAGTCGTTTAGTCGTGTCCGACTCTTTGTGACCCCATGGACCAGAGCATGCCAGGCCCTCCTATCTTCCACTGCCTCCCGGAGTTGGGTCAGATTCATGTCGGTTGCTTCGGTGACACTGTCCAACCATCTCATCCTCTGTCGTCCCCTTCTCACACTTTCCCAACATTAAGGTCTTTTCCAGGGAGTCCTCTCTTCTCATGAGATGGCCAAAGTATTGGAGCATCTACTAAATATGAGTTATGACTCCAACCTCAGAATTAATTATATGTTTAGGTGTCTCTGGCATCTTTGTATGTCTTTAAGACTGATTTGATTTTAATTATGGCAGCTACTGTCGATCAATCTGGATTTTTTTTTTCAGACTTTGTCCTATCCTTTCTGTTGAGTTCTGCCCCATACGACTGGGACTCCAATATTTGTGCGTTTCTGTCTCTACAGGGTGGTAACATAGTTTTCCTAGGCTGCAAATTTGGATATCCATACTGGACTTTGGGATATTTTTTCATAGGAAAGACTATAAAGGAGCTTCCAAGTTGGGCTGACATATTGCCTGGGCTGGAATACAGCTAGATCTGCTTTGTTTCTATTTGTTCCTTGAGAAAAGGGTATAGGAAGAAGAATATGTTGGCTGAAGAATACTTGAGACTGGCCTGGATGTAGGGCTTAACTCAGACAAGCATCTGAATGAGGAAAATCAATTTGAAAGGGCCAAAAAGATTCAGGTCTTTTTGAGTTTACCCATAGACCAAGTATCTGAAAGGATGGTTGTTGTGGGTTTTTCGGGCTTCTTGGCCGTGTTCTGAAAGTGGTTCTTCCTAACGTTTCGCCAGTCTCTGTGGCCGGCATCTTCAGAGGACAGCAAACTGTGCTCTGGGTAGGCTTGAGAGTGGGTGGAGAGACTGGCGAAACGTTAGGAAGAACCACTTTCAGAACACGGCCAAGAAGCCCGAAAAACCCACAAAAACCATTAGATCCCGGCCGTGAAAGCCTTCGCGAATAAAATATCTTATTTAATCTTCACAGGCAAGGATGAGGACTTACATAATTTTTCTCTTCTGCAGCAAAGAAAGTGATGAATTTCGTGCTCTAGCAAGAAATACTTTGTACAAAAAATGCAACGGTTTGTGCAAAAGTGCTGAATTTGTTCAATTGTGTGAATTCCTCAAAACTAGTTTAGCTGCTGCATTATTTTAAACTCAGAAGCAATAGATGTGTTGTTTACGTATTTCCTAATAATCAGTCATTGCTGTGTATTTGTGCACACATTTGCCTCACAAATGGGAAGAACAGTAGAAGCACTTTATATAAATTACAAAAAGTATAATGCAAGCAAAAAAGCTCTTTGTGGCAGCTGACCATAAGAAATATTGTAAATTTATAAAATTCCGTGCTGCAGTTACTCATGGTATTAAGACAGCCTGAACCAAGGAGAATAAGAAGTTTTGTGAACAGTCCTTTCATACCTAATTATAAACCATTCAGACAAGCAACACAGAAATATGTCATACAAAGTTTACTGCAAATGCACAAATATCCAAGGTTTCTATGTAAAACCTGTATTATCCTCCTTTCTGTGAAAATCTGTTTCACTGTTGTGGTATCTATTAACAGCATTCATGTTTATCAAATCTACAGCAACTTTGACTGCAGCCTGTGGCATTTTCACTTCCTACCCAACATCTTTTGAACATTTTTTTCCTTTTATCTCATCTGATTAAACATTTATATTATAGAAGCAAAACTAACAACCACACAACACGTTGACCAAAAGTATATGTTTATTTTATGAAGAAATACGTTTGCAACTTGAATCCCTCTGTGGGCTTGAACTATGATTTAAAAATTGTGTGTGGTGTAATTTTTGCCAGTCCTATTATTATTGCTAATAAGGAAGAGAACTTAATTGTTTTCTGTCCTATTTATCTCATAATGTAGAAGTTATAAATTCACTTTATTGCTTCATGAAGGTAAGGGTTTTATTTTACTCCTTCAAACAGCATTCATTTTACGTACGTCTTAATTCCCAATATTGAGGGTTGCACCAACATTTGAGCAACTGAAAGCACTGTTTTTGGTTGAAAACATAAAAGTAAAAAAGGACATCTAAAGAATTGCTACTTCCCCAATTTCACTAGTAGAAATTCTAGAAGGCGGCCAGAACAGTTTCAAACAAGGCTCTTATGACATTGTCTGCAACATTCGCTGAATTTTAGAGGTTTCACAAATGTCCACCACTTGTTGTCCTCCTTCACCACTTATGCATTTTATTTTTATTTTATTATTTTTTTTGTCACGGAATATCTCTGAAAGTGGAAAACAAAGAGCAGGTGAAGAGTTCCTCCCAATTGCTGACATGAGTCCTTTTTCAGGAAACACTGAAAAATTCAGTGCCCTCTTCAGTGCTGTTAGTAATTACAACCTGTTATAATTTTAAAAAACAAAAACATGTTTTGTTTCATAACGACAAATATTTCTATCTTTCCTAGTGGAGCTAGCAAGTAATAGATACCCACACTGGTTGCTTACCCAAAACTCAATAAAAAGGATGAAGAAGGGTAGAAAAGCGTAACTTTCAAAAGGCTTTCAGTTTGAGAAACACAGCTGTTAGTGTCCCCAAAAGGTTAGACACCTAACAAAAGGCTGAAGTAAAATCCTTCTGTAGGGTGAAGTGGTGAATTCAGAACAAACTCAGGAGTCCCAAGTGTTTAGAGAATGGCATGAAAGAGCACAAACAGTATGACTTTGTGTAGTAAGAGCAAGAACAGATTTATTGTCAGTACTCCTAGTGTCCAACTAGAAGTTAGCAAGCCAACTGAGGGAGGTTTGGGGTGTCACACATTCACGAACTCAAGGTTGGGTTGTGGTATGTGTGTGTGTGTGTGTGTGTGTGTGTGTGTGTGTGTGTGCGTGCGTGCGTGCGTGCGTGCGTGCGTGCGTGCGTGTGTGTGTGTGTGTGTGTGTGAGAGAGAGAGAGAGAGAGAGAGAGAGAGCCTCCATGGTGAGACAAATCTGCAGCTTAAAAAAGGGGGGGAGCTACCTTGTTGCAAAAGTGAGCAAACCCATCCTAGTTTTATGTCCCATCATCAGCTGACTGTATTTTCCCCAGTTATGTTCTGATGTGGGAAACTTTTCAGGAGTTCCTCAATGCTGTGGTGTAAAACTTTATATAAAAAATGGCCCATCTTAACACAACCACTGCCCCTTCAACGTATAGCTGCAGGTAGCTTATCTGGTGTTGGGTGAACCAGATAATATTCTTGGGCCTCGACACAGAGGTTCAACAAGATGCAGCCCCGATTCCAAACTGCATGTGTGCACATGTTTGTTTGTTTGAGAAGGCCGCCCTCCGCATTCTCCAGTGCCAATCTCTCCCAGCACCCATTGCTGTTTCCATCACCACTAGTGTCTTCCACTTGGCATAATCCAATGGGAACTTAATGGGCACAGCTGCTGGGTAATGCCAGCCCTGGGAACTAATCAATTTTTGCTAGAGAGAGACAGAACTAGTACTTTACAATATTGCGTTTAGATATAAGAAGTAACATCCAGTTTACTTCAGTGTAACCAATAACACCTAGTTTTTTGAAACTTAGTTTCAAAGGGCATTTTAAGGAACATTTGGTGTAGAATTTTTTAAACCTTTATTTATTTATTTATTTATTTATTTATTTATTTATTTATTTATTTATTTATTTATTTATTTATTTATTTATTTATTTATTTATTTGATTTATACCCCACCCATCTGGTCTAAAAGACCACTCTAGGCGGCTATGCTAGCTTTTGGTTTTGTCCTCTGTGTTTTTAAAAGTATATCCGAAGTGAAATACAAGATTTGGCCACTAATACAAGAAGATGTTTACCTCTTTTCTCCCCTGGCCCATTTGTCATCACTATCCTCACTTTGTGCTCAACCAGCATCTCCCCACTCTGCTTCTGAGGTCCAGTATGCTCTGCGACTCCAGGAAAGAGTGGGTGTCAGAGGATATGGACACGGAGAGGGGCCCATTTCCTCCTGGACAGTTAATAACATTGCAACGACTTGATTGAGTGACTGAAGCAAAACTAACAATAACAACAACCTAAGTACTGAGAAGTAATGAGTAACACAGTAAGATTCTTTTTAAATGCTGTGATTTGAGCACTGGGAATGCTTTGCATTCACAAGTCCAAGCGATGGAAAAAGAGCAGTTTCCAGCCATTCCCTTCCACTCACAGACTTCTCTCCAGCAGCACTTGTACTATCAGATGTTCCCACTATCTTCTGTTGCAATGGGCAAGTACACCCACTTGCAAGGAAGCAGGTAGTGAAGAGGTGGCTAGTCAGCTCTGGAGTGACGCTGCCAGGGGTCGTTTGTGGTTCTGACTGTTGGGGAGGTCTAGGCAAGGTGGCTTCCCTGGTGAGTCCTTTGTATGGGCCAGATGGCCTACTACACCAGGTGTTGACACCAGCCCATACAGGTCAGGCTGATGCCCTATGTAGAAACACTGCTAAAACTGTTGCCTCTGTGCATTTTTCTCAGCAGATTTGTCACAGTCCTTTCTGTCATTTCCAAATCAACTTGGAAAGGGGTACCTCAAGGTGGGAGATTTGAAAAACATTCTTCTAAATCAAGAGGACAGTCCTAGAATCTGTTCCAGCAGACATGGTGGAAGCAAAAAAGCCATTAACAGCCCTCAAGCTAGTGACCACTCATCTTGAAGTGACACAAACAAATTGCCATCCCGTTGCCAGCTCTTAACAGTAGGTTGTGGCTGTGTGAGACCGACCAGTCCTGTTCTTCCTTCCGTGTTTTAAAATGAGTTGCGGCTACATTAACTCCAAATGTCTTTATTGTTTGCCATATCCATTAGATTGATTCTTATTTCCTGTCAGATGATATTCCTCCATCTAGAGTGCTAACAGGAGATCATCACCCCCATACCACAGTGACTCAGAGTCAGTGAAAGGTAGATAATTTCACTCGAACGCTGAGCACATAAAAATATGCACATTGTCTACCAGCACTAAAATGGATTAGTCAGTACAGCATATCACTTGCAGTGTGTGGAATTGACCCTTTCTATTCTCCTGCATGCATGTATGCATGCATGCACACACACACACACACACACACAATTTCTCCCCTAGATATCTATCTGGATCACCATGGTACCATAGCATTGCTGTAACACATTCCATTTTATCAGATCAATTATGCAGCCAGTGTAAGATTTCATTAAATGGATTTAACATAAGCTAATGCCTCCGATTTTAAAAGGACAACATCAGTGTGATTACTCTGTGGGCTGATTTCCAGGTTTCTGTTTGGTTTTGGTTTTTAAAATGTTTTCTGCTGTCTTGATTAGCTATTCCTTATTTTCACATAAGTGAAATTTGCCCTGAAATTATCTCGTGCTGGGCTGTTCTATTTCAATATGAGATAGTTTTAGGGCAGATTGTGCTTGTCCTGCTGCCCCCACCTAGTCCAATATCAGAGGGAACCCCTTCTCCATCCCCGTATCCATTGACTCTAGATGGTCTCGCTTGTCAACAAATTGTTTTGCTTGGACGGGGGTATAGGGTGCAGCAAAGTTTGGGCTCTTCTCCACTTCATGTGCCTTTCCTATGGGGAAAGTTATTGGCACTAGCCCCTAGAACATTACAGTCTGGTCTGGGCTCCCAAGTTGGGTCCACTGGGTCAGGAAGTGAGTAGTCTCTCTCAGTGGGGGTCCACAGCCCAGTCAGGGCCCAAGGCCTGCAAGAGCTGACAGGTGTAGTGGCTGCTCCTACCACTCTTTTTTTACCTTTCCAAACTCCAGCATCACCTCTGACGCCTCAGCCTGTCAGAAATCACAGACAGCATCTGGGAAAGAAGTGAAAAGCCAGGCCAGCTGCTTCCTGTGGGCTGCAGTGTTCCCCAGGGACCCAGAGTTGTAGAAGGATCCCTGTCCTCTTCTGCTCATCAAACCTCCTTGGCCCTCAGCGCCTCTTCCAGCTTCTTCCAGGCATCTCCCAAGCACCTTCCTTCTCCCTCTCTGAGGCCTTCCATCCCCCTCAAGTGCAGATATTCCTCATCCTCCATTGACCTTTTCCCCATCTCCACCACCTCTTTTATGGCTCCCATCTGGAAGGGGTTTCCAATCCCCATCCCCATTGTGATTTTCTTGGTGACCTGTAAAAATAAAAACAGAAAAACATAGATTCCTAAAAACGTGTCATGTAACGTGTCGTCAAGTTGATTCCCACACATGGCAATCTTAGTAGGGTTTACAAGGTAAATGAGATGCTTAAGGAGATGTCCTTGGTGGGGAAGGCCTTGGAGATGGAGAAGGAAAGTTTTATCTGTACCACACACACCATGGTTGAACAGGGATTTGAACCTGAGTCCTTATACTATACAACACCCTTTCAACTATACTACACTGGCTGTTAAAAATAACAAGAGTTACAACTTGTAGAAGAAGTATTGTCTTAAACTATTTACCTAAAAGCTTGCTGGAGTAAAACAGACATTTCCAGAATGTCAGTCAAAAACAAATTTTGTAGTACTTTGAAGACTAGCAGGTTTCATTGGACACAGACCTTTGTGGACTGTGATGTATGTCTTCAGATGCATCTGACAAAGTGGGCTATCACTCACGAAAGCTTGGGCTAAATGAAATCTGTTAGTCTTCAAGGTGCCACCAGACTTCCTGGGAGAATGAAACACATACAATTTCGCACTGAAACATGGGTATTTCTGATGGAGCTGGGTGCACCCAGTCACAATCTGGGTACAGTGGCTGAGACCAAGCCTACGATACAAATGCCAAGGCCCACTGGGCATGTGGGAGGGCTGAAACCACATTTTCTACATTTCAAAACTTCATTTTATGCTCCATCTGCTGAAAGGAAGTGCCAATTCTACTCCCAATGTTCTGATGGCATATTGGAACAGGCACAAAGGTATTTTATGTAAAGAAGATAACTCTGCTGGGGTCACCACTAGGGTGGCCAGTTCTTTGGGTTACACCTCAGGGAATTCCTAAGCTTCCTCCATTCTTCAAGTGAAGAGACAATTCTCAGAGTCACCAGCACTGGAGGAGGACTGAGAGGGAGAACTGATGTGTACATGCAGTTGAGGTATTGATGCCATTTAGAGTAAAGCACAATCACACATCTGCATGTACACTTTATGTTCTCAATGGGCAATACCTTTATTTGACCATTAAAACATATGAGATTTTAAGCCCAGCATAACCCTTCAAGCAGGACATGGTTGAGCTGGAGGTGATAAGAAACAAAAGAGTCCAATAATCATCCTAACCAGATGTGAGTATCTAGGTTAATGCTCCAAGATGAAGTTCACAGATTTGGTGAAATGAGCTTGAGGTATCAGGTTTATTTCAGGGAATGTTTATCTTCTTCCACTGCTGTCACCATGGCTCTGTGTGCTTCTGCTCCCAACCAAACAAGAGTTATATGCTTCAGCAACAAACAATGGAGAATGGAGACTGACAACCCTTTGTCTACAGAAATGAGGGGGAAGATGTCTGAGGTCAAATCTGGTACCTCAAACGAATGCAGCCAGCCTACAATCTCTATTTTAGGATAGTGCTTTAACTCACATCCTGATGTTCCAAAATCTGGCCTGGATTATTTTTGGCCTTTTTTGTCCGTATCACCTGACTTACCATTGAATGCTTTTCACTGCTCTTCTGTTGTTTAGTAGAATGCTAATCAAGAGGCCATCACTACCCCAAAAGGGGTTAGGTTGACCTCGGGGGGGGGCAGCAAGTTATGTCATCCCTTCCATAGATCACAGAAGGGCAAGAAATCTGAAAGATTAAAGAAACTTCAGAAGTCAGCATATCAGCTTCAATAATTTCAAAGCATTCACACTATCAAGCCATCAAAACAAGGAAGATTTATCTCTAGAAAAAGAATATATTAATTGCCATGCATAAAACTGTAATTTTATATTAAAATAAGGTCATTGAAAGGCTTTGATTCAAAAATTCAGGGTCAGAGTGTTCTTTTTAACCAACAATGCTATATTCCTGGATTTGTTATAAATCCAGCTCTCTTATCTATGTTTTCTAGTAGAATGTCTGCTTTTCCAGCTAAAGGACAGCTTCACTCCCCAGCATCTTTAGAAATCAACAATTGCAAGTGTCCTCACTATCAGTTGGATACCTGCAGCTGCCATCTTGGCTCCTCCACAAGGTTGGTCCTCCATGGGCCAAGCTGTGACAGGTAGCAGAGAGCTGTAGATGATGAATCCACCAGTGGAGCATTGTTTCTTCCCCATTTTGCTCAACAGAGCTGTAACAAGTGTGAGACAATTGTGACACAGGGCTTGAACATGCACAAGTGTGTGTCACAAATAAAGTATATAAAATATGCATCTATTGCTTCAACCATGCCATGTCTGTAGGAAAACTGTGCATTTCTTTGGCCATATTCAGCCATTTTCTACCTGGGCAGCTCCTCACACCTAGAGGGAGACTTCTCCTTCATCATCATTTGCACATCGAAAGTGACAAGTCTGCAAATGAGATATTCCTGCTCACATGTAGGAAGACACGGTGGAAAAGATCAGGTGAGGAAAGGTCCTCTTGAGCTGTTCCTCCTCTTCTTCCGGTAGCATGCAGAGACTCCCACTAGTTCTGTGAGTAGTGGCCCTAATGCAATAGCAGTAATGGGAAAGTGCACTGGTAGGTTAATTATTATGACAAAGCAGCCCAAGAAATGTAGCCAAAGATTCAACATAAAATCATGGAATGTTTTGGCAAATAAACATACCTTACAATTAGGTTGAATGAGCAGTGGCATCAGGATTATGTAATGAAAGTTGGAATAGGCATGGTGCAGAGCAACGTCTTTCAACTGAAGAAAGCAATTTGCAAAAACAAAACAAAATATATATATTTTATATTGATTTATTTTATGTTGTAAGCCGCCCCGAGTAGACATGGTCTAGAGGGGCGGGGTATAAATTTAATAAATAAATAAATAAATAAATAAATAAACAAATAAATAAATAAATAAATAAATAAATAAATAAATAAATAAATAAATAAATAAATAAATAAATAAATAAAACAAAAAAACCCCTGAAAACTAGCTTTGCACATGTAATGCTGTGCATTTTAACTTCTTCTAGATGGTCCCGCATTCCTGTGAGGAATGAGAAAAAGTGATAGCTCAGTGGTTTATGTACCCAGCTGAGGAGCCAGAGATTAGGATGCCGGTTTCCCATTGTGCCTCAGTGAGAGGAGCTGGTTTGCAGTTCTGATAATGATGCCATTGTGGACCCTATCATGAAACAGCCGGAAGCATTTGAAATGTGCTCTTAGTGCAGCATGTTAACAAGTTCTTGGATCAAGAAGCAATCAAATGAAAGAACAGAACAGGTGAGTGAAAAAAAAAACTGAAGAGTAATAAAACACACAAAATGCAAAAACTCCACATGTTTTGATCAATGAACAAGAAACAAAAAGTACAGATTGTGAGAGCAGATCATATGAGGTGAAATCAATGGGAGAAGCCTTAGAAAAATGGTTTGGTTTGGATGCAGGCAACTAGGATACCTTGTGTGTTGTGAATTGGATTGCGAAAAACTCAGGAGACCTGAGTTTGAATACCAGTCAGACATAAACAAACAAACAAACAAACAAACAAACCTCACTGAGGAAGGTGGAACTAGTAAATCCCCTCCCTAAATATCTCACTTTGAAGCCCCTTGTAGAGTCTTTGTAAGTTGGTTCTAACTTGACAGCACATAACACATATAGCAAACCACATCATTATGGTTCAGAGCTTCTGCACCCGAAGTCAGAATACTCATGATGCTGTCTAACCTCCATAAAGTGAGGAATGAGAAAAAGTTATTGTGAGCTACTGTGGAATACAGTGCCAGCATCACAGTGCAGATAGCACAGCCTGCCACTGCCTATCTGTCATAAAAGAGAAGCAATGTACAGTATGCAGTTGCATAGCAAAGCTGAAGCAATGCATCCGTGTACAGTGCAGAAGCATTCATCCATTAGAGCTGAGGGGGGCTTAGATGTACTTTAGTCAGGGGAGGTTACATTTCAGCCATACTTATGGTTTCAAAATGAGATATTTTTTTTAAGTATCAGGAAAAAGATTTTGCCCCTAAAATACACATGCAGACACTCATCAAACCCAGGCATGGATCAAGTGTGAAGGTGGGGAAAGGAAGTCTATAGACAAATTATGTACATCTTCACTCCATTCCTAACTTTGCGTAATAAAATATTGAATAGTTGGAGTGGGCAAGCTTTAGCCCTATTTTTATTTATTTATTTATTTATTTATTTATTTATTTATTTATTTATTTATTTATTTATTTATTTATTTACATTATTTTTTAGCCGCACCATTGCCAGTGGCTTCACCATAGCCATGGCACGGTCAGCCTAAACTGCTGTGTGTACTTCTTACAGCCCTTGAAATCTTTAAGACTCCTCTTATTGGCCACTTTGATATTGCTGCGTGTGGTGTCTGAGGCAAAGTGCCATTCACACTGTTTGCCACGCCTTGTTCATCCAATATTCCCATTCTCCTCTGAAGACACTGAATGCTTGTGCAAGGATCAATACCCACACAGAGATGATAAACAAAGACAAATGAGCCCCTACTTTCTGGATGGTATTTGTAATTACCACCTCTGTAGACATTCAATTACAACTGATGAAAGTGTGACAAAGCTGCCCCGCTCCTCAAGAGAGTCAAATTTATACTAGAGCCTTGGCATGCCATTGCCAGTGCGCTAATTTCTTTCGCTCACCTCTGTCCACTGTTGCCAGAACAGTTCACTGAGTGTATATTAAATATGAATGCCATGACACCTCTCCTAATGGAATTTTAGAGTAAAAAGTGTAGAGCGGCATCCAGCCACCCTCTCCTGTCTCTGCCTGCTAAAGCTTCAGCTAGCCACCCTATCGCCGCCCCGGGCTACATAATGTCAACATGATTCATTGGCACAGAAGAACTGAGGTGGGCTTTAGCAACAAAAAATAAAATAAAATAAAGGGAAATTATCTCTGTCTAGCAGCCCTGGCTGTTTGTTTCTCTCTTCTCTCTTGACAGCCGCAAGGCAGAAGTAAATATTCCTGGATTTGAAAAATGAACACAAATATGGTATTGACAGGTCTTGGCTTGGGCAAGCACACAGACTGAAGCGCACTAAGAGTGATTCATCTCTCTCTATATGTAAATAGTTAATAGACCAAGCACCAGCTGACTGTGCAGTTAAGGTTATAAACAGCAAAAATAGGATCCCCAGGGATGCGAATTTGTAGTGCCAACTGATAATTCCTCAAAGCTTTGACAACGCCGTCAAAGAGCATCTCTGCCAATACTCAGTTTGGACCTAAAAAGACAGATGCTGTTGCAGGGTGGGTGTTATCTAGAGTCACCCACACAGATTTTCTTCTTCAAGAAATGCTTGAGATAAATAAATAATAAACAAACAAACATTTAGCCATTTTTCATTCCGTTGTGAAGATTGATGATTCCATAAGGAATCAATTTACGTTCCAACACTGAGAAATGTTAGGAGGGTATGATCTGGGTTTGTGGAGAAGTGCTTGGGATAAAGGACAATATTTAATGTGGAGAAAAGAACCAGGACAAAGAAGCCACTGAGAGGAGAGATGAACAGATAAATATTAATTCCAATGGAAGATGGTGAAGCATACATGTTGCATGCTAGAGCTCTCAAATTCAATCCCTCACATTAAAACAAAGGAGGCAGTGACTAATGGAGAAGACTTCTGCCAGAGACATCAAGTCAGTTAAGGCAGAAAATGTTCACCTAGATATGGAATGAACAAAGTCAGGGGATGCAGGGGCCATTTTCCTCATCCCCAAGACTGCCCGGAGTGCACCAGCCCTTCAAAACAAAGCCAGAGCTGAGTAGAAGATGACTTAAAGCTTGTTTTTCTTTTAAGCCTTAATTTAAAACTGGAGTTTTGGCTACAACATGACTTAGAGCAGTGGTCCCCAACCTTGGGCCTCCAGATGTTCTTGGACTTCAACTCCCAGAAATTGGGGACCACTGACTTAGAGGAGAACCACAAAACCTCCCTTGGGGTGCGGTGACATGCAAAATTGGAGCTTCAAGGCTCTGTCCAGGCTATACCCAAGTCTAGATGGTGAAATAATATGACTTGTCTATTGCAGTCTCATACTTCAGGAGGGTTCAAGGGAAAGAAAGAAAATATATCAACTGGCACTGAGGAGTAATGGACTAGCTTTCCTGGGTGGTGAATATATGTGATTTTCTATATATCGTTGGCCTGAAATTCCCATCAGCCATGGACCTCACAGCTAATGGTGGAGGAAGCTAGGAAAACCCGTCAAACATCCAGAGGGTCACATGTTCCTCAACCTTGCTGTACACTAAAAGAGGCCACATGACTCATCTCACATTTCAAACAATACTCCCACTCACATTGCAAATGATCACAACTTTCATATCCCTGTTACTTATATGATATTTAAAAGACTTATTGAAGGACTTCTGGAATTTATCCTGTTTTCACGATAACTGTATTTTGTTGTAGAATCCACACAGTTAGAGACTTCATTGCAGAATCCGTACAAAACTGGACCTACAATGAGTGGTCCGGTGGGCCAGATAGGCGGGGTATAAATTAAATAAATAAATAAATAAATAAAATTATGTGGCATCATTACTAGCAATGGGATTTTGGGATTTTGGCTCATCTGGGAGATGACTCTAAACGGGAAGGCTCTGAGACCTAGCTAGGCTAACTGGGGTTGGTCACAGGGATCACAGAACCTCTCTGTTACAGCAGCTCCACTTTCCAGGCACAAATCAAAGTGCTAGTTCTACACTAAAAAGCCCTAAATGGCTTGGGTCCAAGCTATCTCAAGGACTGCATCTCTCTTTATGAGCCTCCCTAGGTGTTCAAATGATCAGGAGAGGCCTTTCTCTCAGTCCCACCACCTTCATGATTGTGTTTGATGGGGACACGGGAAGTGGCCTTTTCTGTTGCTGCTTCCAGATTTTGGAATTCCTTCCCACAGGAGATGAGGTTGGCTCCGTCTTTGTTGTCCTTCTGCAAGCAAGTGAAGACCTTTCCCTTCAGGTGAGGTCTTGAATAGATGGTTGTGCCTTGCTGCTTTGATTTGTTTTTGCTATCACTTTTGTCTGCCATCTTTTAGTGTAGTATTTATTTAATCCTTTTTAGTATTTGTATTTACGGTTTTTAGCTTTAAATATTGTCTTTTAATTATGTTAGCCACCCTGGGTGCTTCTTAAGGAGAAAGGAGGGGTAAAAATGGACAGACGGACGGACGGATATGACAGACAGACAGACAGACAGACAGACAGACAGACAGACAGACAGACAGACAGACAGACAGACAGACAGACAGACAGATAGATAGATAGATAGATAGATAGATAGATAGATAGATAGATAGATAGATAGATAGATAGATAGATAGATAGATAGATAGATAGATAGATAGATAGATAGATAGATAGATAGATAGATAGATAGATAGATAGATAGATAGATAGATAGATAGATAGATAGATAGATAGATAGATAGATAGATAGATAGAAAGGCAGGCAGGCAGGCAGGCAGGCAGGCTAGCTTTACCTAGCTTCCTGTTCAGAAAGAAACTGCCACGTAGTGCCATAGTAGGAACAGGAAGCCTAGGTTTTGTTGGGTGGTTCAGCTGTCCTTCACTAACCTTCCACTTTGCTGCCTGCTTCTCAGTCTGCTGGACAGGCTAACTGGGGTTGGTCACAGGGTAATAATCAGAAATATCTGATTATCAGATAATAATCAGAAATATCTGATTATTTCGGGGTAAGGAAGCAATGCTTTAGCACAAGCAATGTGAATTGTGCAAATTGATAATAGCTTCTGTTTCACTGCATGGACATTTTAAGAATAAGAAATAGTGGGAGGTATGTTTATGTCTTTTTCTACCAATCAGTCAGTTGGTCTGTGTTAGCTGTGCATGAATGCTTTCCTTCTCAAAGAGAAAATACATGTGTAGCCTGCATAATTAAAGTGTAAACTGCCCAGAAAGTGCTTGAAGCGCTACGGGGCAGTATATAAGCAGCACACTTTGCTTTTGCATTACTTGTGCACAGAGACAATTGGTGCAAATTAGGGAGATCTTGACCAGTAAAAACAGCACTTTCCCTCTTACCTCTCGCATGAGGGAAGAAATCTGTTGGGACATGAAAATTCCTCACCCTTGCTGTGATAGCCAACATGGGCAAGAATGAAGAATTTGGCAGATATTCTTTACACCTCTGAAATATTTCCAACTGGCCAAAATAATATAAAATGAAGTAACAGCACAGAAGAATATCCTCCAAATGATAGAATGTTATGATAAGTGTGAAACTCAATTTTCTGATGGATTTGTTTGCCAGTTTGAATGTAGAAAACAGATCAAAATATGTTTTCCCAAACAGAAAACAGCCATCACAAACAAGCTGTCATTTTGTACAACTGTTTTAAAACTCTTTCCTCATGATTCTTTGATTCTCCATTTAATTATTTACTTCCTCATTGTAAAGATCACTTCTGCACCAGACAGGCACATTCCTACTCCAAATAAAACAGAGTTGGTTCATGATAAAAAACAAAACCTAGTACTGTAGGGCCAGGTTATCAAGGTAAACAGACACAAAGACCCCTTCTTTTTATCCGCTGAACAGGATCATGATGAAAATGATAATACGAACAATGACTATGAATCACCTAGATTATAAAAGAAACAAGAGTCTGTCTAGTGTATAAAGCTACAATACCTGAGCTGTTCCTTTGGGCATTTGATGATATACAAAATGTCTGTAGAATAAGATGTGCTATATTCCTGACATAATGGGCTTTCCACTTGACATCTGATTCAAAGAAGAAAGACAGTCGATGAAAAGGAGGAAAGGGAAGTGGATAAACTAGGGAAGGACATACGCTGAGTTCAGTTTCATGTACTTAGTCTTGGTTAGAACTAAGCCAGCAATATGCAGCTTTGGTAGGGGTCACCTTTCTTCTTCTAGGACCATTGGTAGCTACACAACCCACATAAAGTGCCTAAGCTCTTAAATAAAGGACATGAATGTGGTTGGACATCCACTTCTAGTTTTGAAAAACAAATATTTTAAAGGGATGTGCAGATTTCTTTTTCTGGACTGCAGCTCTCAGAATTCTCTGGACAGCAGACAAGGATGGGAAGAGCCTTTAATAATTTTTTAAAAAATCACTGCTGGAACATCAGCAAGTGTCCCAATCTGAATGGTGGCCACTTTTTGAACTAGTGATGGCTCCTCTTCCATCCCAAAGCTTTCAAAGGCTTCCCCAGGGCAAAACAGAGCCCCAGGGAGCTTTGGAAATTAAAAGAAGGGGGATAGCGAACTTTTAATTACTTTGAATTAGATGCATCTCGTTCTTAATCTGGGCTAGACTGGCACAAATTTACACCAAAAAGATTTGTTCAGTATATTAAAAAAGAATTAATATGTAAGCATAATAAGGTCTATGTATGCCTCTTTGTAAAATATAACGACTTGTGTATCCTCCCACCCACCTCTCATCAAACATTTCATAATATAAGGATGGTGTGTGGGATAGTTCTAAGTGCAATAGAAATCATGAGGAATAGATTAAAGAAGAAAACCAAAGTCTTAACCAATAGACAGACAGATAGTGTGAGGGATTCTAATTAGACTAACACCATTCTCACCAACCAAAAGGTTTTGTATCTGCCTGACAATGGATGATGGATTCAGGCTTTCAATGATTGAAAACAAAGTGAGAGGCAATCCAGGATAAAGAGAGAGCAGAAGACAATTAGTCACCAGAGAACAGCAAGGTGGAAGAGAAAAGGGAGCTTAGAAAAGGTCTGGGAGAGAGGTAGAATTAGGGAGAAAGGAGAAAGCCTTAACTATAGCACTTAGCAAAGAAAGGAGAGAGAAGAGAGAGAAAGGAAGAGAAAAGAAGACACAATGGCGACAATCCAGTTGAATTCCCTGTTAGGTCCCTGGCTATTTGGGGGCTCTGCACATCTCATTTAGGCTGCCATGTATGTGGCCTAGCATCTTGTCAGTTGGATAAACAGCACTGGATCGTCAAGAAATTGTCTCTGGCATGGCTTGAAGTGTGTGATGTCCTGTTCAAATAGGTATGTAAGTCATAATTTGTCTTAGTCATCTTAGCAAAGATGAGAAGCTGTAAAAATGCTGTATTTTTGTGTGTGTCCATCTCAAGAAAAGTTACTGCATATGCAAGAACAATGTTTTGCACAAATGATACAAACAACAAAAGTCACGGGTAGGTGGGGCTCGTTAGCCTTGGAAGGCAGCCCATCTAGGAGAAGGAAAACTCCGATTTCAAACATTCACTGCCTTGTGGCTATATCCACCAATGGAAAAGGCTTCAGGAATTAACCTCGAGGCAAATTTTGGAGCCAAAGTCCCGGAGGCAGCTCGTGACTCTGCACAGTAACACTCTGGCAACTCCTGCGACATCATTTGTATTGGCTCTTGCCTTTCCATTGGACTTCTTCAGTGACATGGAGAGGGGCAATTTTCTGCTTGAGTAACAGTCTATCCTCCATATTATTTTACCCAGGCTTAGTGCTCTAGAGAAGACACTCCAGCTTCACGTACAGCATCGAAAACCAGGGAGCTGGACAGGGGACATATTGTATCCGTCTTCAGTGTGGAAGGGATTGTCACTCTCATATTGGCCTCCTCAGCCACACTAGACACTGTTCCAAGTCCTCCATACAGAGCACGTTACCATAGTCTCTCGAGACTGAAGGATGCATACTGCCTATAAATAGCATGGGTAAACGATGATAAATGTAGCCTTGTTGCATGTTTTTTTAAAGAAATTATTAATTGTGGTATCTTTTTAATGAGTCTTCTGTGCTTGTGCCGTATGAGTCCCTTCCATCAACAGAGACACTTTGAGTGAATTACAGGGAAACCCTCCAAAGGAGAGGACCCGAAACAAAAGATTAAAATTAATAAAGGTGATTCCACTTAAATCTTAGAAAGCTGATAAACAGTGGAACGGACAACCTCAGAAGATGGCAGATTCTTCTTCACTGGAAGTTCATGAAAAAGGTTGGGAAGCCCTTTGTCAGGGATGATAGAGCTGTCAAACACTCCATTGGAAGAGGGATGGATGAGATTGCCCTTGGGCGACCCTTCTATCTTTACAACTCTGTGGTCCAGAGAGGAGTAAAGAGAAGTGGCATAAGGGTCACTGGGCTTTAAAAATGATGACAAGAAGGCTGTGCATCAGGAATCCATTATAGGGATTTAAAAAGTGGCAAAAAAATTCATGACTGTGGAAGAACTACACAATTTCAGTATTGGCAATGAAGAAATTTAAATAGTTCAAGATTTTGTATGCCTTGGTTCAATCATCAATCGAAACTGAGACTGCGGTCAAGAAATCAGAAGACTGAGAAAAAGCAACAATGAAGGAATTAGAAAAGACCATCAAGTGTAAGGATGTGTCACTGGAGATCGAGACCAGGATCATCCACACACTTGTATTTCCAATCAGCATTTATGGGTGTGAAATCTGGACAGGAAAGAAAACTGACGGGGGGAAATGATTTGTTTTAAATGTGGTGTTGGAAGAGAGCTTTGCTGATAGTGTGTGGATTACCAGAAAGATGGAAAATGGGTCCTAGATCAAATCAAGTCTGAATTACCTCTGGAGGCAAAAAGATTGAAACTGAGGCTTTCCTACATTTGGCACATCATGAAAAAGCAGAAATCTCTGGAAAAGACAATAATACTGGGAAATATGGAAGGCAGCAGGAAAAGAAGAAGACCTAGTATGAGATGGACTGACTTTCTAAATGAAACCACAGGCTTGAGATTGTAAAAAATGAGTAGGGCAGTTGAGAACATTTTGGGGAGCACTCATTCATAAGGTCAACAGAAGTTGAAGATGACTTGATGGCATATAACGCTTAAAACAAATAATGTGCTTGGAATGAATAAACTAGATTATAGGACAAAGCTAAGGAAGCCAAGACAAAGAGATTTTAAAAAGCTGCTCAAGACAAGAAATGATCAGGATAGGGACTATTGTCTTCTCAGGAAGGAAATCATATGGAGAACCAAAAAGTATTCCTCTAAAATACGTAAATAACAAAACCAAAAAAAAAATGTTTGGTTTAACTGCTATTTTATATTTGATCCTTCTACATTATATTGTTATTGTTTGTTTGTGAACTGCACTACGGGAATGCCCTTTCTTCCACTGATTCTTAGTAGGCAAGGGAAACCAGTGGTAATTGAGAGGTTTTCTTCCCGTGATTTCACAGGAGGTGCACCCCGTATGGTCTGTTGCACAAATAGAAATCTCTAATGGAAAATCATTTCATCTTTGATTCTCTCCTTTCTTTCTCCATAGCCTGTGCACAGGCAGCTATCAGCTGCTCAAGACTGAAAATAAATGTCAGTACTCATAGTTACAATAACATACCTAGTTCTCCAGACCTCCAAAACAATTATCTGTATCTGTCGTTCTCTCTCTCTCTCTCTCTCTCTCTCTCTCTCTCTCTCTCTCTCTCTCTCACACACACACACACACACACACACACACACACACACACACACACACACACACACACACACACACACACACACACACACACACACACATATGTGCCTAGTTCCACATCTTTGCCTCAAGGCTATGTTATTACCTCTGCATTCATTTCACATTTTGCTTCAGGTGAAACCAGGTGGTGAACCCAAGTAGAATCCCTCTGAGGAACTTCTCTTGTCCTTTTTCAACATCTTAAACTTCCCCCAAGGTATCTCAGTTCTGTAAGCTGAGGAAGAATCCACATATTTTCATCATGTTTTGCTTTAGGCTAAATTTCTGTGGGAAGCCTTGTTTCATTTAACAAATGAAAGTATATTACACAGAGGAAAGAGCCAAAAGGATTCAACCAAAGGTGAGGTGAGACAACAGTTTGGTTCAGGATACTGTACAGACATTTGAAGAAAACAGAAGTCATTAAGATGTAAGACATGCAAGAGAGGTAGAATCCCCTGCAACCTTAGGTTGCTATTATTCTTTAAATCAGTACATTTTGAGGTAATTCAGTAATTTATTAAATAGGTCTACTCTAATTGGGACTATCAACTGAATTTATATCTGTATTTTTTAAAAAACAAAGTGAAACATTGGTTCCTTTAGTAATTACTGTGCATGTGAGTTTAAATCAAAGATTTCATTGCACATTAAAGAATTAATAACATCACCTTAAAATTATTATGCAAAAGCATTAAGGAAAACAGATTCAGAAGCAACAAAATATAAACATCCCATCAGACTGTCTGGTGTCAGTAGTCTAACTTCAGAAATGTTTACTGAAAGAGTTGGACAAACACAACTGCTCTATGCTTCTGTAATACTTTGAATATGTTTAACAAAACTTGCGTAGTTTACTACTACTAAGAAAACCTGTGGCCTTTCATTGCCTTCCAGACATTTCCCTTTCCAGGCCATGAAGCTGCAACAATGTATCTACTTTGGAACACTTTTGCTGGTAAGCATGTTCCACACATACTCAGTTCACAGAAAAGTCATGTTTTACCCTTCTGGAAGGCATTTTTAAGGATCAGTGTTCTAGCCCCTGTAGCCTAGATTCATTCCAAATAAAAAGGTGGATGTGGCCAATTGTTCTTTTTCAAGATAAGAAAGAATCTGTGTGTCCCCCCCCCAATTTATTTGATATGTTTTAAATATGGGGATGTTTGAGGTTGCTTGTTTCTGCATGGAGAAGAAATTGTTTTATATTTAAAAAATCATAACTTGACAACCCTTTTGCTCAAACTCCCCTAGATCTGACACAGAACAAGAGCAGACTGTCTGCTATATCTGTGCCAAACTTGGTGCTGATTGAAACTCCAGTTTCCAAGTAATACTTTTTTTCTTTGAGTGGCCCCATTTTTGGAATTGCCTTGTAGAATGTTCATTTACTCTGCTACACTATAACACAGGTGTACTACCACACAGTTATAATAAGAACACTAGTACATTGTTATTTTGAACCTGAAGGATTTAATACAGAAATGCATTTTAGGTACCGTACAGTGACACAACAGCAATACAACAGTGAAGGACACAATACAGTTTGAAATACCAATTAAGGCAAATGTCAACGCTTTATATAGCTTTCAGAGAAGAAAGCTTTTGCTCCTGTGTTTTCCAGTAAAGAGTGAAATGCAATGAAGTTCATGTCTTTATGCTGTTTGTCATTATTCTTTCATATAGGGGCCAAGGAAACTACAACACAACACAACGTGACATAATACTCTCCAGCAGGATGACAATGTAGAGTCTAAGCCAAAGCAAAGCACGGAACATGTGTAAATGAAGGTATATTTAATCACAACCATAGTGTTGTTTATAACACTATTTCTTAAAATGTTATGCCATGGTAATAGTATTAAATTACAGGGTTGAGAAAAAAAATGAAGCTGACCTGTACAAGACTTACGACTTGTAATTAAATAATTATCAACATTTCCTAGCTTCTTCATCCTCTCCTCCTTATATATTTTATAAATAATTATGGCTCATTAGATTAATTCCAACTAACGATGACCCTCCCAGTGTTTTTCAGGCATAACTTACATAGAGGTGGCTCCCCACTGCCTGTTTCTACTCACTGTCTGGAAATATGCAGTGTTGCCCAAGGCTTCACAGATGGCTGGGCATGTAGAATGACCTCAGCTAGCCCCTGTCCCGGGGAGCAGAGTGGGGATTGGAACTCCTGACACTTGGCTCCTGAGTCAGGTTCTCTAATTCACTGAGCTGTGAAATACTGGGTGTAGAAATAAGGTTTAATTAATACATTTTCCAGTACCTAGTAACCAAAACATGTCACAAAGTTAATGTAGAATTTTATGATTTGGACTACAAAAAGCAGATTCATGTTTCAACAAATTGTGAGGGTTTGCTGGGATGCAGATAATTTGGGCACCATTATGAATGGAAAAGAGGAATTTTATACTGTTTTCTCAGAAGATCAGTCCCCATAAAAGAGTAAGATCACACAAACAGGGGAAATTATATTTTGGTCTACGACTCCAAGAATCCCATGGCCAGCAAGACAATCCCTAATCCTGCACACACGGACCGAGGAATAACTATAGTAATAGGACTTTAGAATTTTGAAGAGGTACATGGAAGAAGGACAATTTTCCCCCTATGCAAAGAAAAGCAAAATACATGTGATTCTGCTTGATACCAGATCAATAAGGAGCTGCAGAGAGAAATACTCATACACAGTCTATGCAAGCTATAATTCTCAGACATGGCCCCAGTTTGTACATACATGCCTGGTTTCTTACAAGGGTTCCGCATCAGGATTTTCAACATCACACATTTCTAAGGTTCCATAACCCCCTTTAGGTGGTCCTACAAAGCTGACCACAGGGGTGAAACAAAGACAGTCCTTGCTCAAGGCCCTCCAAAATTGCATCCTAGGGCCAGCCCTGGTCACAGTTTTCCTTTATGGGTTAAGCTAAAGTATTAAGGGTTAAGGCTTAAGCCAAAGTATTGTAAAAGATGAGCAAATGTACCAAAACTAGATACTATTGCCAGACAGTAAAAATATAACAACAAGAACAACAGCAATACATCAAATGTCTAACCAATTGTTATCCTTTCAATGACAGCTCCCTGTGGCCTCACAGAGGGTTGGGGGCTAACCCTGCTAATGCTTTCTATATGGGATGCTTTGTACATGGAGGTAGGATGTGGAGCAGGTCTGCTTGCAAAATGATTCATGCTAAATTAGGTCACTAGATTTTACTTGAGAAACTCTGCTCCATTCTGGAAACTATTGCATGCCTTCGATCCAATTATACCTCCTACCATCACTTCTTGCATATCCCTCATGTCTGGGGCACCACAGGTCATAGTTTCAACCAGTAAATAAATCATTGCCATTGTTAGTTCTAAATGTTTTGGTAATGCTGAGTTTTGTCTTCTAGCAGAGTAAAATCCTTGTCAAGGAGCAAGCATTTTCCATTTAATGACTCTCAATGGGCTATTTTTATGATTTATATCAAGAGGAAGGTAAATCAGGCCCTCTGCTAAATGGCCAATTAAGTAAAGATTGAGCAACCTGATTCCATATCAACCGAGGGAAGCATCCTGGCAACCCAGTGCAGTGCGAGGGTGCTGCATGAGTAACAGGAAGATTTAATGACATGCAATGAAAATACTTACCAAATGGAGCTAATTTCATTTGGAATTGAAAGCTATTAACTATTGTGTAAACAGTCATTTGGAATTAATTACTTTTACTGAGTACATTTTTTAAAAAACTAACCAAATAGCATAAAAGGGGAAGGGATGGAGAGTAAGTTAATGCTCCTGGAATGAGATCTGATTAACTGGGAAGGTGCCAAATGTGGCTGAGGAAATCATTGAGAAACCTAATCATCTTCAGAGAGCCCTATCAATACAATTAACCAACATTTGGCATGGCTCTTTCACACCATGGAACTAGAGTTAGCTTTGATGTCTTTTTTAAAAAAAATTGGTATGAAGATGCAGGAAACTTTGAACCTGACTCGCATTTCTGAATGGGACATTATACCTGCTGCGTGTGGGCTTGGCTATGAAGGTTGCCAGAGGAAGCGTGCTAGTGTGAAACCAACAGTGAGAAAACTGTAATCATCCATATGTTGCGGAACTAAAACTGCTATCATCACAGGAAGCAATATTGGTATAGCCTATAGGAGAAGCATTGTAGGCCAACAACATATGCATAACTACAGCCCTGGCCTAAACAGTCATTGATAACTGTATGAATTATTCTAATCCTTTTCTCCTTACAATACACTATATTGCTTCTAGCCAATGGACCACTATTTCTTTGAGGAACAAGGCTCTACATGTATCAGGTTCTGAAATTCACTGTGCAATGTTTGTGGTTAGGAATAATATGAAGTGTTACGCTATCTTCGGAGCATAGATAATGGGAGCAGAGATGAAATGGATACATGAATTCCAGCCTAGTCATTTGAAGTTTTTGTGGGGATTACACTGAAGCTTATAGCTTTGTTCTTCTAATAGAGCAGATCTTATCTTCTCAATCAGTTCTACCCTCTTCATCTGTTGTGCTCAGTACTTTGCCTCTATTCTGTTACATCCTCATTGCCTATTACAAATGAGATCAGTCAGGTATGAATCCAAAACATGGAACCATAGGTATAGATGTGGTGGATTAGCAGCAGCAGAGTTTGAAGAATATTGGAAATATCCAACGTCACAAACATAGCCACCGTTTTGATGGTCACCTACATAAATAGCATATATCCAGCAACAGTAATAGCACCATGTACCTTGTTTCTCATCAACAAATTCCCTAGACTCAGTTGGATCCCAGTTTACAGTGTTGAAATTGAAATGTGACAGGAGTTCTTTGTCCAAAAGTATTGAGTCATACCTATCACTGAGCACACTCATGCATTAAAGCTCCTACCAAAGAAAGTAACATTTACGGCCATTCCTAAGTATGAAAGAAATATCAGTGTATGAAGGTAAATTGAACTTTACAGCCACCAGTGGTTCAGAATAGCTTTAAATGCTCCCTGAGATCTGGTTTACTTACAACAATGGGCCTCACTTACT
Organism: Pogona vitticeps; assembly: GCF_051106095.1. NCBI lineage: Eukaryota > Metazoa > Chordata > Lepidosauria > Squamata > Agamidae > Pogona > Pogona vitticeps. Next base: position 55,258,702 of record NC_135784.1, read on the forward strand.
TTGAACCACAACACTCAGTTTTTTAAGACTTTGCCTCTGGTGGGACATAAAGAAGAAAGTCAATGCAGTGTTTTGGCATTTAGATGAAAAACGTGACATACACCTTTTAGTTCGTAGATCATTAAGTGTCAATTTACATCTTACCATGAGTTATTCTGAATCAAACGTATAACAGCAAAAATGATATTTAATTCCACTAACCTTTGAATTTTCCACACATTATTACAAATCCAGCTATGCTGAAACATGGGGATGAGGTTACATTACAGAGAGCAATAACAATCCATGGATGTGTTCAATGGGTGAAAATGACTTTTCTCTTGGGCAAAATAGCACAATCTATAATTCATTTAAAGGTGAATGGAATAATTAACTTCAATCCCATATTCATCTGGATAAGCACCAAATATAATCCTTGTGGGTAGCCATGTAATGGAACAGAAATGTCAACCTAAAAGTAATTCAGTGAGTCTAATGCTGCTAGGATGATTGCCTTTAAATTCTGCATCTTTGAGAAACAAAGTTTCTATACAGTTATTTTTACTTAATTCAAACATAAATTAATGCTTGATTCTACACGAGTCATTTAAACATCTTGAAGTATCTTAATGCTACTTCCTATATTATTCTTTCATGTCTGATGTTGATCCAGTGATGAACCTAATATACTTTCTTAGAAGCATATTAATATTGTCAATCAGATTAGTGGCTCACTGACATAGACTTCTAGAGGATTGTAACCTCTTGGTGGACCACACATTTTGAATTCAGCAAGGTCCACGTTCACTTCTGGGAATCACTGAGGTTGCTTCAGTGATCAGATTACTGGAACAGTAATTTTATTAAGAGGAATGTGTTCTCACATTTATCAGTGGAACAAGAGAATTTTTATACACATACCTTGGGAATAAAATGATCACATAAACAGCAGTATTTTACATTAACTTTATCAAAGCAGGATACTGAGATGTTGCCATTGAAAGAACCTACCGGAAGACCTTGAAAGAGAATAAGGCCATTTATTAAGTAGTATATAAGCTGAGGAAATGTACTGAAGTAGTTGACACACCATTGAAAACAGCAACAGTGTCTTGAAGACATGAAAGCCTGGGCCTTTTGTACAGTCCTGGACACTTTGAGTGACCCAACATTTTAGACATATTCCACTCTCTCTGGGCTCAATAAAGGCTAAGGGCAAAACAATATGGTTGCCCCACTTAATTCAAACACAATAATGTATGAAACAAAATGATGGTTGTGACAAACAGAACTGGCAAAGGGCAACAGAGCTCCTTTCCCCCATTAGAAACTGAAATCAACATCAGTGGTAAAATCTGCAACTGCAATTCACAGTTGACTGAAAGATCAGAATGCACAGGGAAAGGTATGATGCTTTTTTGACAAACATGCTTCCATGTTGAGGCAAGTGACCTACTTAAAAAGCTACCCCATGACCCCTGGAACCAAGCAGTTATTCTGGAGTTCTGTAAAATATCAATGGGTATTGAAGAACTTCCATCAATTCAGACACATGTAACTCCATTTAGAACTACCTCATACTTTGAGCAATTCATCTCAAAGCCAACCCTTGACAAGAGACGCTTTCTTTATGGCTTGAAAAGGCAGCATCATTCTCAGAACTTTTATCTCTGAAAATTCTTGAAGAACAGCTGAGACTGGAGGAGGGTAAAAGTCATCCCCATCTTAGAAATGTAGGAGGGTAAGGGGAGTTGGGCTGGTCAGGTGGAATCAATTCTAGGAAAGTTTCTAGAACAGATCATTGAATAATTAGTTAGCGAGCATTTACAAAAGAATATGGTAATTTGCTAAAATCCAACAGAGATTTCTCAAACACAAGTCATGCCAGGTTAATCTTACCTCTTTTTTGACAAAGCTACAAGCTTCATTGATGAGGGGAATCCTGTGAATGTAGGCTTTTGACAAGATCGCTCATGATACTATTGTGGCAAAGGTGGCAAAAATTGGGCCAGACAATGCTAGTTCAGGATGCAAAGGGCCTGTCTACATTTCTCAAAAAGCCCACAATATGCAACATTTTAATTTTAGCCAACTCAAGTCACATGGTTTTGGAGACATTTCATACATTCCTACTTATGTAACTGAAATGTGCATTGTAATTGAAATGTAAGATGCCTCTTTATTCATTCTTTGTAATTTTAAATATTGTCTTTTAATAATATTAACCACTGTTGTATACTTATTGTTTTCAACTTGAAATGTTGTCTTCCATTGTTGTAAGCCACCTTGGGTCCTTTTTAAGAAGAAAACTGAGGTATAAATGAATGAATGAATGAATGAATGAATGAATGAATGAATAAATAAATAAATAAATAAATAAATAAATAAATAAATAAATAAATAAATAAATAAATAAATAAATAAATATGGCATGCATGGAAATACTCCTTTTAAAACTGGCTGTAAGGTTCATAATTAGCCTAAGTCAATTTTTAAAAATCATGTTAAAATAAATATGGTCGCTGTTTAGTTTAAGTCACTTTCTGAGAAAATAAAACAAGTCAGAGGAAAATAAGTACATATTTTGGATAGCTCAATGGTTTAAGCAGGAGGTTCTCATACCTGGGTCCCCATATATTCTTGGACTGCAGCTTCCTGGCGAGCACAGCAAGTGGTGAAGGTTTCTGGGAATTTCAGGTCAAGAACATTTGAGGACCCAAGTTTGAGAACCACTGGTTTAGGCAACTGGCTTCGGAGCCTGAAGTTGGAAGTTCAATTCCGCACTATGCTTCCTTGACAGAGGCTGGACTCAATAATCCATAGGGTTCCTTCCAGCTCTGCAGTTCTAAGATAATTTATTGTGTGAATGTGAAATTCAGCACGATTTTAACACAGGTCAAATCCAGTTTTTTTGGCTATGTGACCAGGTTCAAAATTTAAGATAACAGACTGGAGAAATAGATCAAAAGAAAATATTAATGAGTTCCCACAGAGAAAATGTAAAGCTCTACATTTAGATGACAGCTGGCATGGCAGGAATACATGTGAAAAGGTTTTGGTGGTCTTAGCAGACAAGGTAAGGTAAGCATATGCCAACAGCATGAAGCAACAGCATCCCTAGAAATAGAATATCCAGATCAAAGGAAAACAAAATGGTGCCATTCTATTCTACTTTGGTCTTATTGCACCTGAAATAGTTTGTCTATTTCTAAATACTCATTGTTCAAGAAGGACATTGACATTGACAAGCTGAAACACAAACCTTGGTACCACTGACAATAAGAACTGCTGTTGACTGGAGAAGGTTAGGATTGATTGATTGATTGATTGATTGATTGACTTATTTATTTATTTATTTATTTATTTATTTATTTATTTATTTATATCCCGCCTATCTGGTTGTGTGAGGACCACTCTAGGCGGCTAGGATGGTGCCATGAGTAGGGAAAGACTTGACTGTCCCTGTACAGGCAACCATTAGACACCCGTGGTCCTCCTTACAGTGGTAATAGGCAGGACTCCAGCAAGTGGAGTGAGTGGTCTGTGTGTTCTATTACTGGAAGAGGCAGTCTTTGATGCCAGTAGATCCAGAAGATGCCAGTCTCCTTGATTCCACTGGATTCAAAGCCACTCCATTCAACCTGTGGATCCAGTCTGCTCCTGGCAGCAACATCAACCCAGGAACTAGGTAATCCATATGACTGTGCTATAAATGTGGCAGGAAAAAAGAATATCTGGCCAAACTGCCCCACCTTCTCTGGCTGGTACAAGCTAGCAGGGTTGGGAGTGGCATGAGAGACATGCTTCATCACTTTCCTTCACCCCACTCAGAATTGACTTGCCTCACATTTTTCCCAGATGCATGAAATATGCTCACAGATTAGCATTTGTTTGTTTGATTGATTCATTAATTGATTGATTGATTTGCATACCACCCATCTAGCCCAAGGCCACTCTAGGTGGTTCACAACATAATTAAACAATAAAACAATGCTACAAATATAGAATAAAATCAACATATAAACATTGATGGAAATGTCTGTCTAAACATCCAAGATTTTAGAATTTTTTGAAATTTATCAGTGAGGGGGGCAAGTGGATGTTCGGGGGTAGTTGGTTCCAAAGTCTAGGCATGACTGCTGAGACAGTCTGACTCCTAGTCCTCGCCCTTCAGGTCTTTCTTGGTGTCAACACCCTCAGACATCCCACTGTGGATGAATGAGTAGGACAGGCAGCTTTTGCCAGAAGAAGGCCTTCTGGCATGTGTCGAGGTCCCAAGCTGTTTAGGGCTTTTTACATTAGAACCATTACTTTGATGTCGGCATGGAAGTGGACAGATAACCAGTGTAAATGCGGCCAGTGTTAGGGAGATACGTTGGTATTTACTGACTCTGCCCATTAACCTGGCTGTCATATTCTGGACCTGCAGAACATTCTGTGTCAGCCTCAAGGGAAGCCCCAGATAAAGAGCACACAGTGCAGAAAAAAGTGCATAGCAGCATGATCCTAATATTTCAGGGCAAATTTCTAGCACCTCCAAAATGGATAATTTCAGTTACTCCTAACCTTCAAAGCTGATGAATATATAGACCAGTAAAATACTTCAACATTAGGCTGGACAGTTTGTTTTCCATCTCAGATACTGGTTCCTACAGGCAGAGATGTTACTAATTTCCTTTCACTTCTACACACATTTTTTGAAACAGGCTTAGCCATCAAGGAAGGGCTCATGAACCTTTCATTGTGGTGACAAAGTTCGTCTTTCACAGGGGCACGCAAATCCATTTGGACAGAGGATTTCACATTTGTGATAGGTCTCATTTCCAATGTCTCTGGTGACATTAATGCTGTTGACATTTAGCCCATATACAATATGTTTAATAGATTCCATGTTCTGGATAGCATCAGGTTTCTTGTCAGATCCAATATGTTTCACCACTGGGGCAATGTTTCATGTCTTCATCAGTTCCTTAAGAGATATTTGCATTTAACTCTGTTTAAATTCAGTTTTTCTGCACTGGCCTATTTCTTCCATGTGACAAGTTCACCTTGAACCCTTATTCTGCTTTCTAACATATTAGCTAACCCTACCAGATTAGTGCCATCTGCAAAGATGATACATGAATAATATTGGCATACCAGCAAATGATAACCCCCCTCGGGGGGGGGGGAGGGTTATCATTTGCTTGTATGCCAATATTGTTCTCAGAAGTGTACTCAGAGAACAATATTGTTCTCAGAAGGGTACTCAGAAGTGATTTACCTGTACCATCTGTAGCAAACAGCCCTGCCCTCACCTGTCTGTCATAGCTGAGTAGAAGCCAATGAGCGGATAGAAGGTGGAGCTAAGCGGGGAGGGGGCTGGATATAAGGGCTGGTGTATGGAGTATGAAGAGGGAGATTCTGTGAGTGAGAGACAGTGTGAAACTTAAAAGTGAACTTAGAGTGAGTTAGAGGTCTGTAAGAACGCTGAATGGTACAGAGAGTTATTAGTGATTTAAAGTTAAAGTAGAATTGACTTAGATACAAGTGATTAGCATCCTGTGATTTACCTATTGAGTGATATTCCTATATGAACTTCCCTGATCTAATAAATGAGTTAAGTTTTTAAAGCACACTTGTCTCCTTGATTAAATGGTATTGAGACAGCAATACCTGGTGGCAGCGAAGAAAGAAGAAGAGTGAGAACCTCGTGAAGACCTGAGGGAATAGGGGCTTCAGAGGGGATCGCCACACCATCTTCTGGAGGAAGGGATGTCTCTGGGGACTACACAGTTTGGCTAAGGCTTTCCCCCCAAAAGGCATAATAGAAAATCCAACTTCCAGCCTCTGGTTCCACAGCGAGGTACCCAACTGGTTGAGTTATAGAGCCAATAACAAAAAATCCAGTTTTTAATTTAAAAAAAACACCAGACATCACTGGTCTGTGTTACATACAGCACTGATGTTACCTGTCTGTCATGGGTTGGAGGGAAAGTTCCATCCTATGGGGAGTGGAAGGCGGGACATCAGGAGGAGGGGCTGTACTGTATATATATGTGGAGCTTGTGTGGAGAAGTGGAGAAGCTAGAGGAGAGCTGGGAGAAGAAGCTGGAGTGGGAGTCTGTGTGTCAGACAGGGTACTACTGTGTGTCAGTCAGTACCTACCTGATAGGTTCAGGTGTCTTTATGGGTAGCCAGAACTGATAGGTTCAGGGTCTGTGCTTTATTTAAAGGTGTTCTGTGTGAACCAACTGTTGTATGTATGATTGAGACTAAGCCACGTTACTGTATCTTATTCACTTGATCATTTTATTTTTCCCTGTGTGTTATTTAAATAAACCTTATTCCTTTGTTTGTTTAAAAATCCATTCCTGGTCTGTGTGACTCCTTACAGGGAATGGTTGGTGGCAGCTTAGTTAAAGTGTGGCATCCTCCAGTAGGTCTGGGGTTGCCACATTGATTGGTGTCCAGCGTGTGGGATACGACTGGTCCAGTTGTCCAGTGGTCCAGCAAAGCCTTGGCAAGTGTGCCCAGAGCAAGGGGGGTCTAGTCAGGGAGAATCTGAGAGCGCGTAGGTAATCTTCTAGGCTTACCTCACGGGGAGGTAGGCTAGTGGAAGAACGTGTAACCTCAGATTGGTGGGACTAGATTAGGGAGCTCTGAGGCAACCTGTTTTGGTGGGAAAAAGCTGAGGCAAAACTGTGTAAAGTAGCAGTGATCTAGCCTGTCTGCTGAGAGGCCTAGCAGAGGGGGTTGGACTCTGGCTGGCAACAGTTGCAAGTTAGTGCTAAAGGAACAGCAGCAATCTATAGAAGGCAGTTTCTGAGGCAAAAGAAGAAGAAAAAAGTGGTCGCTTTATTTTGAGGCTTGACTTTTGAAAGCAGCCTGTTCTGGGGGGGGGGGATTATGCCCTTGACTTGAAGCCAAATGGCAGAAATGGGTGAAGTGAAAGACCCACAGGTGGACCAAGGTTCTGAGGAGGAATTTGGCTCAGTGCAGGATGAGAGCACGGGAGAGCAGAACCCAGAAATCAGAAAAATGCTTCTAGCCCAACAGCATGAACTGAGGGTGAGGGAAATGGAGGCAAGATTAGAGAGAGAGAGAATGGAAAGAGAAGAAAGATTGGAGAGAGAGAGGATGGCCTTTGAGTTAAGAAAATTGGAAATGATGAACCAGAACAATAATAACAATAGGGATTCTAGGGAGGCCAATTGTCTAAAACTGACCTGAAGAAATTCCCTGTATACCACAAGGGAGACTGCCCTGAGGTGTTCTTTTCCCTAGTGGAAAGAGCGTTTGTGGACTTCTCAGTAAGGGAAACTGAGAAGATGACCATCATGCGATCTTTAATCAGTGGCAGCCTGGCAGAAGTCTATGCAGAGATGCCAGAGGAACTGCTAAAAGATTTCGCAGAGTTTAAAAAACTGGTGTTTGCCAGACATGGGATAAATGCGGAACAGCTGAGGCAAAGATTCAGGTCACTCACCAAGAAACCAGAGCAGACTTTTACCCAAGTGGGGGCCCAACTGGTGAGGTTGCTAGAGAAATGGCTATCTCAGGAGGGAACAGAGACCTTCCAGCAGCTCAAAGACCTGATAGCGCTGGAACAGTTTTATTCAGTCCTGCATGGGGAACTGAAGTTCCAGGTGAGGGAGAGGAAACCGAAATCTGTGGCAGAAGCAGCAGAGATCGCAGATTTTATTTCCCAAATAAGGAAGCCCTTAGGTGAGGGGAAATCTATGAGCAAGTACTCTCAGGGACCAGGGAGAAACCAGCAAGGGGGAGGGACCCATGTTGAAGGGAAGCCCTCAGACAGGAAACCAAGACCTCAGATTTTGGAGGGAAAACCAAAACAAGATGAGAAAGACTCAAAATACAGCAGAAAATGTTATTTCTGTCAAGGAAAGGGCCATCTAATCTCAGAGTGTGAGAAATTAAAGCAGCTAAAAGGAAATGTGCCTCATGATTTGAGTGGAACCAAGCCAAAAGCTGTGTTCTGTGTCCAGAAAGAGCAAAGCTCCTTGTCACTGAGGGAGCCTGTTTCCATGGCTACTCAATCTGGAACAGTTACATCTGCTGATCAGGCTCGGGAAAATGGTCCTCTTGTGGAGGTCAAGCGCTGCTTACTTGTGAGAACAGATTCGCAGTTGTTTGAGACCGCAGGGGTGGACGTAGGAATACTTGACCATCAGTATAGGGGGCTGAGGGATACTTGTTCCCAGGTGACCCTGTGCCATCCAGATATTATTCCTAGGGAGTATATAATCCCGAATGAGAGCATAAAGGTGGCAGGGATTGAGGGACAGGTGATCTCGCTGCCAGTAGCTGAGGTACCTGTGAACTTTCAAGGCTGGAGGGGAGTTTGGCAGCTAGCGATTTCAGCGACTCTGCCAGCAGCCGTGCTCGTGGGAAATGACCTGGCTGAACATGTGAAACGGGTGCTAGTGATTACACGTTCACAAGCCACCACGGGGACAGTTCAGGGGGGTAATGATGAGCCCGAGACGGAAGCAGAGGGGAGTTCAGAAGCTGTGGTGGAAAACTTAACCACAGACAGCAAATTTGGCCAAGAGCAAAAGGCAGACGCCACTCTCCAAAAGTGTTTTGAACAGGTGACAGACGCCCAGCTAACACCTGAAACCCCAGTGAGATTTCGAGAGAAACAGGGAATTTTATATAGAGAGACCCTGAGGAATATCTCAAAAGGGGGAGATGGGATCAGAAGTCAGCTAGTGGTACCTGAAAAGTATCGCCCCATGATCTTACAAAGGGGGCACTCTGACATGTTTGCTGCGCACTTAGGGGTGAACAAAACACAGCAGAGAATTACACAGAATTTTTACTGGCCTGAAATAGGGAAGCAGATCAAGGAGTTCTGTAAACAATGTGATGTGTGTCAGAGGCAGGGGAATAACCGTGACAGGACCAAAGCAAAGTTGTGCCCTTTGCCTGTGATTGACACTCCGTTCAAATGCATAGGGGTGGATATTGTGGGACCTTTGCCCAAGGCCACAAAGAGGGGGAACAGGTTCATTCTCACCATTGTGGACCATGCCACGAGGTACCCTGAAGCCATTCCCTTGACTAACATTGAAACTAACACAGTGGCAGATGCCTTGGTGGGGTATATGTCCAGGATGGGATTTGCCTCAGAAATAATCACAGATTTGGGCGCATCGTTTACATCGAAGCTCATGAAACGGTTATGGCAAATCTGTGGAATTAAACACAAGGAAACCACTGCCTATCACCCTGAAAGTAACGGGTTAATGGAGAAGTTCAATGGGACTCTGATGCGCATGATTAGGGCTTACTTGGCAGAGAATCCAAACAATTGGGACCAGAAGCTGCAATCCCTTTTGTTTGCTTATCGATCAGTGCCACAAGTTAGTACCGGGTTCAGTCCGTTTGAACTTTTGTTTGGGAGAAGGGTGAAAGGGCCCCTTGATTTGATCAAACAAAATTGGGAGCAGATCACCCAGGATGACCCACAAGATGGTGTGACATATATAGACTCTTTAAGGAATGACCTAAAGAGAAACCTAGAGCTAGCAGCAGAGACCCTGCAAGCTCAGAAGGTCAGAAAGAAAGCTTGGGATGACCAGAGTGGCAGAGAGAGGCGCTTTAACCCAGGGGAGGAAGTGCTTTGGCCTAGGCTCTGCAAAGAGAGCAAGTGTCAGCTGGGTAGCCCAGAAATAAAATACTTGGGTCACATGGTAGGGGGAGGAGTGATAAAACCCCTAGAGGCCAAAATAGAAGCCGTTCGTGATTGGCCTAGACCCAATACCAAGAAAAAAGTCAAATCATTTCTTGGGTTGGTGGGCTACTACAGAAAATTCATCCCGAGGTTTAGCGAGATAGCGACTCCGCTGACCGATCTGACGAGGAAGAAGACTGATGACCGCATCCCGTGGACCAGCGACTGTGAGGAGGCGTTCCAGAGGTTGAAGGAGGCCCTCATCAACTATCCAGTGCTGCGTGCTCCAGACTTCGACCGGGAGTTCATCATCTACACCGATGCGTCTAACAGCGGGGTAGGAGCAGTTATTTGCCAGGAGGATGAAAATGGTGACCAGCATCCAGTGTCCTACCTGAGTAGGAAACTCCAGAAAGGTGAGAGACATTTGGCAACCGTGGAAAAGGAGTGCCTGGCCATAGTCTACGCGATCCAGAAGGCCAAGCCTTACATCTGGGGAAGACATTTTATTCTGTGCACTGACCATTCACCACTGCAATGGTTAAAGACAATGAAAACCCACAATAGTAAACTTATGAGGTGGGCTTTAAACCTGCAAGACTATGACTTTGAAGTGAAGGTGGACAGAGGGTCAGTGAACTGTGTTGCTGATGCCTTGTCAAGAAGACCCGAAGAATGAAGACGGCGGAAGAAACATGGACTATGTAAATATTTTGGTGACCAAAGGTTAAATGTGCTTGTTTATTAAACATTCTTGGTTTGTATGAATAAAGGTAACTTGATGTATTGTAAATGGTAAATGTTTAAATGCCTAATTGATATGTTTATCCTAGAGTAAGTATAAGTAAGTATGGTATTGTATGTTAATGTATAACTGGTTTTGTGTGTTTTAACCAGGTTGTTTTTTGGAGAAAAGCACTTTAGCTTTCCCCCTACAAAACAACTTATAAAGAGGGGAGGTGTTACATACAGCACTGATGTTACCTGTCTGTCATGGGTTGGAGGGAAAGTTCCATCCTATGGGGAGTGGAAGGCGGGACATCAGGAGGAGGGGCTGTACTGTATATATATGTGGAGCGTGTGTGGAGAAGTGGAGAAGCTAGAGGAGAGCTGGGAGAAGAAGCTGGAGTGGGAGACTGTGTGTCAGACAGGGTACTACTGTGTGTCAGTCAGTACCTACCTGATAGGTTCAGGTGTCTTTATGGGTAGCCAGAACTGATAGGTTCAGGGTCTGTGCTTTATTTAAAGGTGTTCTGTGTGAACCAACTGTTGTATGTATGATTGAGACTAAGCCACGTTACTGTATCTTATTCACTTGATCATTTTATTTTTCCCTGTGTGTTATTTAAATAAACCTTATTCCTTTGTTTGTTTAAAAATACATTCCTGGTCTGTGTGACTCCTTACAGGGAATGGTTGGTGGCAGCTTAGTGAAACTGTGGCATCCTCCAGTAGGTCTGGGTTTGTCACAGTCTGCACCTATCTTTGCAGCTTTTTGCTCTTGAATGATATGGAACCATTAGGGAGCATTCTTAGGTTACAGTCCTTCAAGGATCTGCAAATCTAGGTAATTTCAGGGGTGCGGCAGCCATATTAGTGCAGCAAAAAAAATGGCAGCATCTTGTGACTTATTGGTTCATCTTGGGAGTTCGGGTCCCAAAAACAACATTTTTATTTAAAAGAAAGAGGAAGAAGATGCAGAAGAGAAGAGTGATGAAAAAAGCAACAGCGAAAAAACCAAACAAAACAGTGTAGATTCTGATAAAGCCAAAGGAAAAAAGAAAACTGTGATTAAATCAAATGTATTGTCTTTCAAGGGTGTTATTAAATAATTGAGCATGCATCGCATTTTGTTTTATTTGCCTGAGACCTTGAAGCGCTAATGCCTGTAAGTACCAGCTTTTAGAGCCATAAGCCTTTATGAATATTTCAGCAAAAGGGGGATGAGCCATTCAAACAATTACCTATGCATTGCAGCAATGAGAGTTGTTAAAACTGAAGGTGAGAAAGGCTGTCATTTTTCACTGGATTTACATAAGGACCATGTAAATAAACTTCCAACCTATGTTTGCTTCCAATTTTTTTTTTTTGCCATAATAAATACCATGTACAGAAGAAAGTGTGATCCTTCCACTTACCCATATAAAATGCATTTTGAGGTTATAATTGTAGCGAACACCCTGTCTTCCTATATATATAATGGTATTGGCCTGCATCAATGGGAGCTGTTCGGGGGGGGGGGTGGAGCCAGAGAAACCAGAAGGGAAGGGTGAGTCAGAATCTAGTCAGTTCAGTCAGAGACAGAAAGGAGAGAAAGAGTTTGGGGGCTTGAGGCAGAGAGAGTGTGTTTAAGGAATGATTAGTCAGAGTGTGACCTGTATTAATTAAGATACAAGAGATTAAAGTAAAATACTGAAGCTTTGTGTAGGGAGGCCCTGAGGGAGCAGGCCAGGTAGGTGGGGATCATCAGCCTTGGAAGGCAGCCCATCTAGGAGAAGGAAAACTGATTTCAAACCTCAGGGTTGATGGGAATTAACCTCGAGCAAAAATCTGGAGCCGGAGTCCCAGAGACAGTTCATGCCATTCTGGCAACTCCTGCGACGACACTGAAATCAGTTGTATTGGCTCTTGCCTTTCCATTGGACTATTTCAGTGACGTGGAGAGGGGTGATTTGCTGCTTGGGTAACAGCCTATCCTCCATATTATTTTACCCAGGCTTTGTGCTCTGAAGAGGACACTCTCCAAGTCCTCCATACAGAGCAAATTACCATAGTCCCTCAAGACTGAAGGATGTGTAACTTTAACCATGTGCTTAAGAACTATTCCTAAAACAACTTGTAATCAATAAACCTGGTTCTGTTTAAAAGTTCAGTACTGAATGGACCTCAGTCTTTCATAGGAAATATTGGTTGATAAAGAGATCAACTGGTGGCAGCGCGTTAAAGGGCAAGTTGAGATACTTGTGTGAGTTCTGTGTTTGGTAAAACAAGCAGGGGCCACGGGGTGAACATCACAATAACATATCTGTTAAAGTGTTGGTTTCAGAGGTGGACTCTAGTTATTATCATTTAGTCGTTATGCGATTTTGTCGTAAAATGAAGCGCTCGTCTTGCGAGGCACCACTGTATTGTGATATGTACTAAAATACTGTAGTGTCTAATCAGTTTCTATTCATCTCCATTATAAATTGATACATTTAAGTTCCCATCTCATTTTTATACCCATCATTCCCTCTCCGTGGGATGCTCTAATCTGGCATTAAATCACACCAAAGTTTCTCAAAGAGCATAACTTTTCCAAAGTAACTTCTCTCCCCCTCCCTTATTCTACACAGCTGAAACCATTCCTTGTCAATTCACTCTGTTACCAAGGCATGAGCAGCCTTGGAGATTCTTCTGTCTCTCAGTGGTACGGCCAGATGGTTTGGCCTCCAGATTAATGGGCTCTTCTTCCTCTCCCACACACACCCATCTGCTCATCCTAACCATGAATTAATTGGGCAACCCAAACCATGACCCCCTCTTTTCCCATTCTTGACTTTTATCTTAAATGCGGAATGGTGAGTTAAAACATTGATGGTGCTTTAATAACAAGCAGAGAAAAGGACATCAGAAATAACAGGGATGATCAGAATAAGTGTAACAGATACCTCCTCCCTCCCCCACATAAATAAAAACCATGTAAGCACTTCCTGTTTCTTCTTCACCACTTTCAATATAGCAATTGTTAGGAAAATGCAACTAAGGCTCACATCAACAAAATGTCCGCCTCTGGTAATGAGACTTTTCATGCATTTCTTGTTGTGTTTTGTGGTCTCGTGATATATATACCTGGATGAGTGTCCCAATGGGTTGTACCAGTTCATTTCTTCCCATTTGAATTGTTATGGCCAGCCACACCACACTACCCATTTATTTTCTCTCTTATTTTATGGGGCACTCATAAAGGTTGAGGCATTCCTCAACTTTGTTTCTTTTAAATTTTTAAACAATACATCTCTATGCCAGGAAATGTTTCCTGATGGGTACAATTCTCTCTGTTGCACAGGCGTCTCTGGAAGCAGTGCCTTTTACTCAATGGACCCTGCACTCCCTACCAGTGCTGGGCTGCTTGCCAGACAGTAGGTGGAGTGCTTGTGCTTTAAAGCCATTGCAGACGTTTACCAATGCATTCATACTAGAGATGGGGGTATTTGCACAGGTGGACATAATGAGGGTCCTGCCCCCTGGGGCTGAATGGTCCACTCATCCTTCTGCTGCTGCTGCTGCGGGCTCCACACTCCCTTCCTATCTCTCCAGAGCTCGAGGTTGACTAGCCACTCTTTGGCCTGGCAGGGAGGCTTATCGTCTTGCCTCCTGCCAGGAGTAGCTAGCTGACCACGAACTCCGGAGCAATAGGAAGGGAGTGTGCAGCCCATGGCAGCAGCAGAAGGTGAGTGGACAGTCCTGCCTCAGGGGGCGGATTCTTGTTATCTCCACCTGTGCGGGGGTATTCGTATACAAATAATCCCATGTCTAATCGATACTCCTTGCATAACTTCTGCAATGGATTTAAAACACAAGCACTCCACCTACTGTCTGGCAGTGGCACAGTTCAGGGGGGGGGTGCAGGATCCATTGAATGATCATGGGCTTCAGTATCATCTACTTGAGCATTGGTGAGATCATGGTCTTCCATTTCCCATCAACCCATCTCTGCTCCTTAAGTAAGTACAGATTAAAGATCTGATAGGTACTCACACAATGTTATACTGCTGACAATTTTTGGATACTGAAATGCTGAGCCTTCCTGCAGAGACTTCCTCTAGATCATTTAGAACTCCAGGCTTTCTGCAATGCAAACCCAAGCCGTTGTCACTGTGATGAAGTGTATTTTTCTAATTAGAGATGGGTTATGTAGTCATGTCTTAACCATAGAGGAATCCATTTTGAGTCTGACACAGGCTAAGTTCTGGAAAATTACTAGTAGTTATTTTCAGCTTTTCTTATCGCCGCAGCTGGAGAGGAAAACACGGCAGAGTCAAAATATCTCTAACCTGAATGATAAACAATTCGTTGGTGTTGGTGGGAAAGTAGGGCGTACCCTATGCTAATTCTTGCCTTCGTGATTGGTTGAATATGTCAGGAGGGGGCAGGTTGGAGAAATTTACAAGAGGTTGGAAAAAGTAACTTGAGAGAGAGAAGAGAGTTTTTGGGATTCTGAAAACATGGCGTCGCATTACTTTGATCCAAGCGAAGGAACCTAATTCAACAATATGGACTGCGTAAGAATATCGTTTGCTTACCTTAGTTTATAGTTTAGTTTTTGTTTTGTTTTACTAGTTAACTTTTATAGAAGGTGCTGAACCATTATGCTGTTGCTTAGAAATGAAACTGTAGAGAAATGTTTTCTTTGTTCCCTTAAATAAACTTATGTTGTTTAATAACTGGCCTTTCTAGTCCTTTGAACAGAACAGTTTCCTTATGGATAATTAATTTGGCTTACGTTACCTAAATTGAGTCATTAAACAGTAAAGATATGGTATTAAGTGATTCCTTTTAATCAAATCGAAACAGACTTTAAATGCAGGCTGTCCAGAGTTCATGTCCCAGGAACTGTGTTGACTCAAGCAGTTTAATTTCGAATGGGAGTGAATGGGGCCTGGATTTTCCTGTTTCGTGGGTTTTGATCTCATTTATGGGACCAATAACTCACATGGTGGCACGGTGTTACGATCCACGGGCCTGATTTGCAACCTGATTTCAGTAGTGTTACACCCGGGCTTTCTCTTTACACACAGTTTGCTTTGGATTTATCCAGACGCTGTGGTAAATTGAAGCTGAGGGTCAGGCACGGACTGCTTTCAGTTTGAAACAAGGCAGCAACACAGCGTGGGTTGTCCTGCTAACTGTTTAAATATTTTTTTTTTCCTCTGCTCTATTTCTTTTCAACTGAAGCCCTGGCTGAAAAGGGTCAGTTGTGGGGGCGGATTCTGTTAAAGGACTAGGTGTAAATTTCTAAAGTAAGCTTTTTCGTTGCTAGGCACAGCTAAGGCACGGCACCTTATCAGGGTTTTCAGGGCAGTTTTATGGCTGGCGGTAATTTATTGCCGAAACAGTGGGAGGTTTACAGCTTAGCGGCTGCAAGCAGTCAGCATGGCTCAGCATGTCACTGAGAGGAGAACTGGCCGGAGGAAAACATCCAGCGAATTGAGGTTGTTGATGGAAGAATCGGAGGGGGAGCAATCAATTGTGGAAGATTCGGTTGAAGAAGACCAATTGGATTTACAAATGGCTGGGTACCCCCAGGAGTTTGACCCATTGCCTATTCCAAGCCGGAGAGATTCCAGAGGGCGAGCGGAGGAGCAACATCCCCGACCTACAGAGGAAGCCGTTGGTGAGAATCCGTCTGGTGCGGGGGGGCGGAATCCACCCACACCGATGCCCGCGACTGAGGAACTGACCCAGCTGGTTGCAGATCTAGTGAGGTCCCAAAAGGAGTTTGTTAACACTTTGAATCAGGCTGAGAAAGTGAAGAATAAGTGCAGGGAGCAAAAAGTGCAAGAGCTGCAGGAAAAGAGAAAGGCCAAACAGGCAATTAAAGACTCTATAGCCAGTGTGGATAGGGGAAGTCTACCTAGATACCAGGAGGGCGATTGTGTGTTGAGCTTCCTTAAGAATTTCGAGCAATCTTGCCAAGATTTGGAGATACCTAGAGAGTGGTTTCCGAAACTCCTTCGTTCCCAAATTTCCGGTCAACTCGCCACAATCGTGGCCAAAGTGGCTGAGGAAGATTATGATTGGTCTGAATTAGTTTGGGTTATTAAACAGCGCTATGGTTATACAAAAGAGCTATTGAGGCAGAATTTTAGGAAAATCAAAAAACTGCCTAATGAGAGTTATGCAGCTTTAGCTGACAGGCTGGAATTTTTAGGAGACCAATGGCTGGACTCTTTGAAAATCAGATCTGTAGCAGATATGAGAAAGGCATTATTCATGGAGCAATTTATGAACTTGGTCCCTTTAGAGTTGAGGAGTTCTTTACTAGAGAGAGAATTTAAAGACCTCCAATCCCTTGCGCTGAGGACTGACGAACTGTTATCGTTTAGAAAGCCTGAACCAGCGCCTAGAGCCAGAGCAGAGGCGCCTAGAGCAGAGGCACCTAAGAGACAAAGCCAGCCTGACTTTAAAAAGCCTTACCATCAAGAGTATAGGCAAACTTCAACTGATCAGCGCAGGAGTTTAGCTCCAAATCAAAGCAGACCCACTTTTGCTTGTTTCAAATGCGGTGGCCCTCATCTACAAAAGGACTGTGGACTATCTCAAGGACCCCCTAGTCAAGCTAGGAAGTCAGATGTTAGGACACCGGTACCAGCGCCACGCAAATCCAAGGGAGGCACACCCAAAGTATCTCTGGTAAGCCCTAACACCCCAGAGAGTCAACAAGTACCAACTCAAGGCCAGACTGTCATGGGCACAGTGCCTAGACAGAATCAACCCAGTGGGAGTACTACCGCTTCACTAGCCAGTGATAGACAGGCAGCGGTAAATTACTATGTGCCTCAAATATTAGACGTTCGTGGAGGAGAACAAGCAGGAGTTATAAGACAGTCTCCACAGGGGAAAAAGTATACCCTAATGGACCCGGGTTGCGTAATCCCTGAGTCTCAGAAAGAATGGGCTATGAAGACTTATTCTGAAGAGGTGATTTTGTATACTGATAAGGAACAGGTGGTTCTAAATGCTTACAGTGATTCTGGTGCTGAACTTTCTTCCATATCCCGAAAATTTTTGCACCCAGAACTGATTTTGGACAATTTAAGGTTACCCATTAGGACCTATGGTTCAGGAGAGGCGGGAGAACAACATATTCCTCTCGCGTTTGTGGAATTATCGTTCAAGAATTGGCGTGGTACTAAACTTTGCCTCACTCATGAGGGGAAACCTGACTTCTTGCTGGGAAATGACCTCACCTATTTGAATTTTAAGCAGAGTCAGGAAGGTCCTGCTGTTAACGTGGTTACCCGTTCCCAAACCCAGAAAGCAGAGACTGGGAGTGTTTCTGATGAAGCTGTCCCTACTACAAACTTAGACCAGCAGCAACATCTAGTGGCAGAACAAGATAATGCAGCTAATACAGAAGTGGAAATAGAGGAATCAGTGCCTATGGGGTCAGCTGAGTTTAAAGTGAAGCAAATGACTGATCCCTCACTAGCTTCCTTGAGAGCACAAGCAGAGGACTATGCTCAAAACCCAATAACACAGCAAGTTAACTTTGTGTGGGGCCAGAATGGACTTTTGTATAGAGAATATCATCCCAAATCACACTTGAACATGCAACCCACACGACAGCTGGTAGTACCACAGGAATACAGACTGAGGATTCTTGAATTAGCTCATGACAATCCATCTAGTGGTCACCAAGGTGTGCAAAAAACTTTAAAAAGAATTTCTCAGCATTTTTATTGGCCTGGTATTAACAAAAATGTGAAGGACTATGTCAGTTCATGTGACTATTGCCAAAAAACAGGTTATCAGACCGATAAAACGAAGTCGGAAATGCTCTTAATGGAAATACCTGATCAAGTTTTCCAATGTTTGCAAATGGATGTCATGGGACCTTTTGTTCCAACTAAGTCTAAAAAGAAATACATCATCTCTTTCATCTGCCAAGCTAGTCGTTGGATCGAGGCCTATGCGTTGAGTAATTTAAGAGCTTCCACCATCGCACGCATCATCATAGACTTGTGCTCACGTATTGGAGTACCATCTCAGATAATTTGTGATCAGGCGGGGGCGTTTCGTAGCTCCTTAATGGACAAAATTTGTGAACTTAGTGGAATAGAAATAAAATTTAGCTCCGCCTATCATCCTGAAAGTCATGGGTTAATTGAGAGAGGTCAACAAACCTTACTGAGGATGATCAAGACCATGGTACAGGTGTATGGTAACATTTGGGACGATCTGTTACCATTTGTTTTATTTGCTTATCGAAGTTCTGCTCACACCTCTCTTGGTGGTTTCTCTCCAAGTGAAGTGGTATTTGGGAGGAATCTACAAGGACCTTTGGATTTCCTGAAATCTGATTGGGAAGGTGTGGTGAAAAGCAGCACAGTTCCAGTTGCTGATTTTGTCAGAAATCTGCAAGAAAAACTGTTAGCTGTGCAAGAATTGGCCAAAGACAATTTGCTAAATGCTCAATCAACCCAGAAACTCTACCATGACAGACATTCCAGACACAGGGAATTTGATGTGGGAGATTTGGTTCTTGTTTTAAACCCCCTTAGACCTTCTAAATTAGAAGTTGGCTGGGAAGGTCCAGGGGAAGTGGTACAGAAACTGGGGAATAACAATTATTTAGTAAAAATGTTGAATTCTGATAAAAAGCCTGTAAGTTACCATGTCAATAGATTGAAATTGTATAAAGACAGAACTGCAATGGTTTTGCAATATAAGGTTGCTTGTTATCAGTCTGAATATGAGCCTGTAGATATGCTAGCTGAATTAGAAGATGCTGGTGATTGGTCTGACAACCTTGTTTTGACAGGTACCTCACTTCAGAAGAGAAAGTTGTACCAAATCCTAGAAAAATATCAAGATGTTTTTTCAGATAAGCCAGGTTACACAAATTTGGTCAGTCATGAAATTATCACTACCGATAGTCAGCCAATTCGATCTAGTCCATACAGAGCAGTTGGTGATCATGCTCTACGGATTGAACAAGAAATACAAAAGATGTTATCTCTGGATGTGATTGAGGAGTCATCATCCCCATACTCATCTCCAGTAGTTCTGGTTTCGAAAAAAGACTCCACTGGCAAGATTCTTGATGAGATAAGGTTCTGTGTGGATTACAGAAAGTTAAACAGTGTTACTGTTTCAGATCCTTATCCATTGCCAAGAATGGATCATTTAATTGAAAAATTGGCCAAAGCAAATTTTATCAGCATAATTGACTTAAAGAATGCTTACTGGCAGCTGGATTTAGCCGAAAATTCACGAGATAAGACCGCTTTTATCACTCATGTAGGCACTTTTAGATTCAAAAGGCTACCATTTGGATTGAAAAACGCAGGAGCATCATTTCAGAGAATGATAGATAAAGTTTTAAAAGGTCTACCTTTTGCTAGTGCTTATCTTGATGATGTTGCTATTTTCAGTTCTGATTTTGACTCTCATATGTCTCATGTTGAAACTGTGTTGTCTAGAATTCATCAAGCTGGTCTTACTGTCAAAGCTAGTAAATGTCAATGGATGAAAGGGAAAGTCACATATTTGGGTCATTTGGTTGGTCAAGGTGAAATTCATACTCTGCAAGCCAAAGTTCAAGCTATCAATGATTGGCCTATTCCAAAAACCAAGAAACAAGTGCGTTCATTTTTAGGTGTAGTTGGCTATTACAGGAAATTCATCCCTGATTTCAGTGAATTGGCTACACCTCTGACAGAGCTAACTAAGAAGAGACAGCCTGTCAAAGTTAATTGGACCCCCGAGTGCCAAGGGGCTTTTGAGGCCTTAAAAGCGAAGATTATTCATGCCCCTATACTGAAATCACCTGATTTTGATAAGCCTTTCATTTTGCAAACCGATGCTTCAGAATTTGGATTAGGAGCTATTTTGTTACAGCAAGGGGAGGATGGGAATCTATATCCTATCTCATACTTCTCTAGAAAGCTCTTGGAAAGAGAGAGACATTATGCAATCCTTGAAAAAGAGGCTCTTTCTATATATTGGTCTCTTAATCTTTTACGACCTTATCTATGGGGGCGTAAATTTACACTCCAAACTGATCATAGAGCCTTAGTCTGGTTACAAAAGATGAAGTCTCAGAACCAGAAATTGTTAAGATGGAGTTTAGCATTGCAGGATTTTGATTTTGAAGTTCAACATATACCTGGAAAGCTAAATGTGGTGGCAGATGGACTTTCCAGGATGTACTGTGAAGATCCAGATGTTCCTGACCGCTAAAGAAGATGGAAGACGGTTGGAGTAGTTACTGTGGCTAATGAACTAACATGCTTGTTTCCTTTTTGTATATCTGAATGGTGTGCCGAGAGATTGTATTGCTATATTGTTTGTTATAATCCATATATAATCATTTACTTCTAGTTGTTTTATCAATTTACTTCAAATTAGCTCAGAATAACTGTTCTGAATTTAGAAGAAATTTAGCGGGGGTGTGTGATGAAGTGTATTTTTCTAATTAGAGATGGGTTATGTAGTCATGTCTTAACCATAGAGGAATCCATTTTGAGTCTGACACAGGCTAAGTTCTGGAAAATTACTAGTAGTTATTTTCAGCTTTTCTTATCGCCGCAGCTGGAGAGGAAAACACGGCAGAGTCAAAATATCTCTAACCTGAATGATAAACAATTCGTTGGTGTTGGTGGGAAAGTAGGGCGTACCCTATGCTAATTCTTGCCTTCGTGATTGGTTGAATATGTCAGGAGGGGGCAGGTTGGAGAAATTTACAAGAGGTTGGAAAAAGTAACTTGAGAGAGAGAAGAGAGTTTTTGGGATTCTGAAAACATGGCGTCGCATTACTTTGATCCAAGCGAAGGAACCTAATTCAACAATATGGACTGCGTAAGAATATCGTTTGCTTACCTTAGTTTATAGTTTAGTTTTTGTTTTGTTTTACTAGTTAACTTTTATAGAAGGTGCTGAACCATTATGCTGTTGCTTAGAAATGAAACTGTAGAGAAATGTTTTCTTTGTTCCCTTAAATAAACTTATGTTGTTTAATAACTGGCCTTTCTAGTCCTTTGAACAGAACAGTTTCCTTATGGATAATTAATTTGGCTTACGTTACCTAAATTGAGTCATTAAACAGTAAAGATATGGTATTAAGTGATTCCTTTTAATCAAATCGAAACAGACTTTAAATGCAGGCTGTCCAGAGTTCATGTCCCAGGAACTGTGTTGACTCAAGCAGTTTAATTTCGAATGGGAGTGAATGGGGCCTGGATTTTCCTGTTTCGTGGGTTTTGATCTCATTTATGGGACCAATAACTCACAGTCACACCAGCCAAATATTTCCTAGTTATCTCCCAGTTACCTCAGAGCATAAATTTCTGATCACCTGATGCACAGCCATTAGCAAATCACTTTACCAGACAGCTGTCTAACTGTGTGGAACATTTACCCCCTTGCCAGGAGGCTTCTACTATTTTTGTTATATGGTTTCCTATCTACCTGTGCCCTAAACAAAGTATACACATATCAACAAGTGAAAGCAATCTCTGAAGATTTCATTCTGGAAAATATGTGGTCAAAAGAAAGTCTAAGAATTTTTAATCAAAACATTTATTTCTTTGGAATAAGGAAAAAGCATGATGTCCTCATAAGCCAGGAACAGAACAGGCATTATCTGTGCTCTTCAATTTGAATATGTGCACCAACAAATGACTGAAGGATTTTCAGGTGTAATTATTCAAACAGTACAATCTGGCAGTCAACACGGTATTATTTGTTTTGTCTTTATTTGTAAAGATATATTTTTAAATCACTTCTTAAAACCCACTGAAGGATTTAGTTTTTCTAATTATTGTCACATCAGTGAATTAAAATCAAAGCTCCTCAGTGTATGGACAAGGATGGGGTCGACTGGAACTCATTAGATGCTGAGGACCGATGTGAAATTAATTTCATGCTGCTCTGCCACATGCAAAGAAAAGGTCTTTCAGAAGAACCATGTGACTGGAGCCTCATTTATCTGGATTCTGAACTAATATACTACAGCTCAATGATTATTTTATATTTCGTTTCAAATATGTATATCCATTTGGGTACTATTCAGGCTGCAGCAAACAACATTAGCTGCAAAGTAACTCATTTCCATTGACAAAGTAAGATTTCTTCACTGATACAAGCAGTATTGTATTGGGGCAATATTGTCTTACCACTGTGAGGAAATTGAAGGAAACTGGGACTTGTAGTCAGACAAAGATGGAGTCTGTTAGGTTCTGTGTAAGATGAATTTAAAAGCAATGGAATATTATGAGACTGTTGAGCACAGTTGCTTTGCCTGGCACGGAGATAAGGACGCAAGGCCGAAGAGGCCCAGAAGGAGACGAAACAGCATACCACTTAATTGGGGAAAAGATAAGCCACCAGGCTTTGGAATCTTCTCATGTGAAATCTGGGTGGCGAACTGCGTTACACCCACTTGGACTTAATTGGTTAACATTTTGAAAGTGTCATAAGGAGGATGGTCCAAAAGCATGCAGAAAACTAGTTGTTCATGTATGTGAAGAGTTTGTTCACTTGTGGAGGGATGTTGTGCAATGTGAGGGGAGAGAAGTTTGCTTTTTGAAGAAGAAAAGGGGTGAGAAATAGCCCAGCTTCTAGGTGAAAACATGTAGTCAGAGCAAAGATGATTACTTAGCATCGACTTAGTTGTTCTTATTTTACTTAGAAATAGTAGATTTATTTAATCATTGTAACAGATGGATATGCCAGTGCTTATGCCTTTT
This sequence comes from Pogona vitticeps, assembly GCF_051106095.1. NCBI lineage: Eukaryota > Metazoa > Chordata > Lepidosauria > Squamata > Agamidae > Pogona > Pogona vitticeps. The sequence goes on from NC_135784.1 coordinate 55,281,814, forward strand.
AAAGCTGCAACTCTAATCTAATGAAAGTACTTTAGTTTCTTAATAAAACAAATATAATTCTTCAACAGAGGACTGGTCTCTTGAAAAAGCAGGACTTACCTCTAAATCCAGTGTAAGGATTTGAGAAGGTCACTATGTTGCTATTAAAAGTGAGAGGTCCTATCTGGCAAGGCTGTTGTGCTATTTAAGGAAGCACATAGTCAATGGTTTATTGCTTTGAAAGCAAGCAAAGGTTTCTTTTAGGATCAGGCTTGTCCATGGGGCTTGTACTACGCACTTCTGAGGCCTAAAGGACCTACCTCAGACAACAAAGGTGGTAATTTTGTGCCCACAGTGACTCCCTAACCCATAGTCATCATCTCTTTAGGGAGAGTGATCATCATAACCACAACCCACTAAACTCTTTGCTTCACATGAGGAAAATAATTTTAATTTTTCTTCAAATCTTGAAGTGGATTTGGTGACTTGCTGATTCAATGGGTCTCTTCAAGTTGCAAGTCACTTCTGGGTCTGCCTTTGAAGGCAACACAGAGAATAGAGCAGATGCAAAATGTGGTGGGTAAAGTTAGTGTGAGGAGCTTGGAAGTATTGTCACATTTCCCCAATCCTGGCATGCCTGCTTTGGCTTGCTGTTTGCTTCCATGCCAAATTCAAAGTTTGAGTGCTAACCTATATGGACCTTAACAGTTTGGGACCTCACAACCTGTTGGAGACTCTCTCCCTAAGATTGTCTACCCAGGGTGCCAAGTCTATCTAGGCTTTGTGGCTGCAGATGGTCACCCCAAAAGAGGCCCAGAAAACTAGCGCCAGGGACCAGGCTTTCTCAGTGGTTGCTGCGATGCAATGGAACATGTTGCCTGCTGATATGTGCCAAGCTCACTCCTTTTTGCCCATTAGAAAACATGCAAAATTGGAGGTTTTCAAAGAGGCCTTCAGGAACATCTTCCTCCTTTGCAGATCCAGGAGTCTGAATATGAATTCCGTTTGCGGTCGCCTCTGGGCTTTTTATTGGTTTTTATTATTTGTGTGTTTGTGGTTGGTGGATGGGTATGTGTTTTCCATTATTGCTAACCGCTCATGTAGTGTCTTGTCACTAGACTGGCAGGATAGAAACATAACTAACAAATCAATCAATCAATCAATCAATCAATCAATCAATCAATCAATCAATCAATCAATCAATCAATCAATCAATCAATCAATCAGCGAGATGGAAATGTAACTAATAAATGAAAATAAATACTGGATTTTAGCCATTGTGTTACTTATTAATACTAAAGTATTTCAGGTAGCCATTGCTGTAATTATTACTTTAGTCACACAGAGGTCAAAATGCTACTTTTTAAAGGGATCTGTTCTGTTAGTCACTGTTTTGGATCAGCAAGAGAGTTTTTTATACCATTACACTTGCCCCATATCACAAGAGAAACTTTTCCCCATTTCCCTTAAAACTCAATTCTTAAAAAAAAAACTGTTGGTGTGGGGCCAACTCCAAAGGCTTGATATGGCATTTACCTCTCACAAAGCATGGAGTCAGATTTGGATAGTGAAGCTTCCAAGAGCACTCTGTTAGGGAAAACAAACCTTGGAGCCCAAGATAACAAGTTCTACAGAGTCTCTTATCTGGTAGCTTCAAATCCTCACCTTAATAAGCAGAGTAAAGACTTGGACATGTAAGAAAATGCACAGAGAGAGTTCTAATAAGACTTATAGCATAATATATTAGACTTGACCAGACATATATACATGGCAATATATACATTGGCATAGATATCTCAGCGCAACATAACATTCACATTCAAGTAATGACCACTAGACTCGCAACTCAGTGGCAAAGTGCTGTTCTCACACACTTGCTTAAAAAATGAGAGCAGCCTATCACTGCAGACATAGCAGCTGAATGTAGTCGACAAGCATTTCCTAAGCTTGTCCCATCTGTATGCTATCAGTCATCCATTCACTTGATGTTTCAGACATGACTTTGCATTCTTACTACAATATTAAATTTATCCCCTTGTTCACTTGAAGGAACAAATCCTGACACTCCCTCGATTTTATGAACGTGGGATATTGTGCTTCCTGTATCCCTGATTCAAAACACCAGGATAATGACATGATATTGCTGCACAACATTGGGCCCATGTTGCCAGGAGAACAAAGGATGCCAAGCTTTACAGAGCAAAGGGCAGCCTAAATGTTGACAACACCCAGAAGTCAAGATGGTCTACAGGATACCTTCTTCTGCTCACTACTATGTGAATGGTCATTTTGACGGTGACAAGTTTCAGTTATTAAAGACTTCCTCCACCTATCACATGGCTCTTCCAGCTTCCCAAAAATCCAATGGATTACATGAGAACTGTGGAAGCCCTGGGACGGAAGACAAAAATGTTTAATTTACCAAAAAATTTTTGTCATTCTTGATAACTTTATCAGCTTTACCTGGGTATGAATTACATTGCAGGATTTCAGCCAATGGCCAATTTTGGGCCAGTCTACAAGATATAAATTTAAGTAAATAAATGTAACTAACTAAATAAAGAGGAATTCTTTCCAAAGTCAGGTATGAGATCAATTTGGGCAAGACCAGAACTACACAAGCTTCCAGTCCTAGTAAAGAATCTTGCAACTGAAATGAAGCATTTTCCTATACTAATTCCTTATTGGCCTTTGTTGAAGTCTTTTCTTCTTAAACAAACATTTCCTGACTGAGAAATTCCAGCCACACTTTTGTTAAGACATTTGCTTCCTTGAAGTGAGTTTAAGTGTATATGCAGTGATAGTCATTTATTGCTATACTCCTCCAAAAACTTTGATACAGAGCAGTTTGCACATTCTGCAAATGAGCGAGGAACACACAAGCTAATATCAGGAGGTTCACATGTCCCACATCCCTCTGATGAATCATGGTTCAATTCATCAAGCACAACTAAGAAAATGTGTGGCTCAAGAAGCCAGGGGCCAACCTAACTTGATCATAGGAGGAGGTTTGATGAAGCTGCTCATTCTTTCTTTGGCGTTAGTCACCTTAAAATGAAGGATCACATTTTGCCTTTTACTACTGGTATATTGATCTTGGCTTCATGGGGATAAACCACAGTTGGAGAACTGAGAAAAAATTAGAGCTTGTCAAAGTTACTCTTTTGGACTACAGTTCCCAGAATCCCCTGGCCTGCACAGCCAGTTGGATAGGGGATTCCGGGAATTACAATGCAAAAAAGTAACTTTGACAAGCGCTTGCAGAAAACACAGGTTCAGCCTTCAGTCTCAGATAAGCCTCCCTCTGCCCATGTGGTTTTTAGGCTTGTCTGTAGACCAACAGCTTCCAAGGCGTGGGCTGACCAGTGTCCCGAATTAAGAGGACATCTCGATATTTAAAACTGCCACTCTTGCCCTTGCTCCTGTTACATGAAGAACAGCTACATTTGCTAATGGACTTCAGTGCTTCAGTCTGTTCCTGTAATTATTATTTGGAGCTTTAGATACGATGGCCTGTCAGTCAGAAATGCTGAATTCTCTCCCTGGAGTACCTAGAATGAATGATTTGAAAACTACTTCTATTTGTTAAATAAAAAATACAGGAAAGACTTCAAATGCTCCCTAGGGAACCATTATAAGCACAGCATAACTATTACTGAAGGGTGTGGTTGTTCATGCTCACATCCTGCAGCAGTTTCCATTCATTCTATAACTATTTCTTCTAATGTTATCTGCATTTCAAATACTAGTAGATCTGTTTGCAAGATGGGCTTTGGAAGAAAAAAGGACTTTTTCAAAAGGAATCTGTTACCTACAGTAAACCAGAGTAAATTTAATGTGCAATGAAATCAGAGAGCAAAAACCTATCCAATAAAATGTAATATAAGCTTACTTTATAGAAACCTATCCCAGAGTTCCACTGAAAGTGACATGTTAAAAGATCAATATTCCATCAAGGAAAAATGCCTGGACACTTTGTGAACGTGTGCAGCTATTGTTATACCAATGCCTCACTATTGACCTGTGAGAATTGTCAAGGTATTACATGGTTTCCCTCCAGTAACCTGGCCTGGCCTGATTTCAAATAAAGTTTAAAGTTGTGAAAAGTTCTGTAGTCAATTCTTTGCTACCCAGTCACAGAAGTCAAGGACTTCTGGACATGGACCTTTACATATGGGCATCTAGTAATAGATTACACTGGAATAGCTTAAAGCATGCATGGCAATTTAAAGCAAATTCTCGAATTTACGTTTGTGTCAGCTGTATCATTTTATTTGGTTTATTTATCAAAACAGGAGGAAGAACAAATCTTGGCTTTGGAAGTTTAATCTTGGGTGTTTCTGCTGATTATCTATCTATCTATCTATCTATCTATCTATCTATCTATCTATCTATCTATCTATCTATCTATCTATCTATCTATCTATCTATCTATCTATCTATCTATCTATCTATCTATCTATCTATCTATCTATCTATCTATCTATCCATTCATTCATTCATTCATTCATTCATTCATTCATTCATTCATTCATTCATTCATTCATTCATTCATTCATTCATTTATTTGCAAGCTTTTTTTACCCGCACCATTACCAATGGTCTCTGAGTGGTGTACAACAATATTAAAACTTTAGAAAAACATTAAAACCATTAAAAATTTCCAATATTATAATAATACCATATAGTAAAGCAGTTAATTTATCAATAATAAATCCTGCTGCTCATACGGCCAGCTAAAGGATACTATTTAATTAAAATGCTGGCTAAACAGAAAGGTCTTTGCCTGGCACTGAAATGCCAAAAGTGTCGGAGCCATATGGATCTCTATAAGGAGGGTGTTCCAAAGTTGGGGGGCAATAGCCAAGTAAGGCCCTATTTCAACATGCCACCCCCCTCACCTCTTTCAGGGATGGCACCTTCAGAAGGGCCTCCTGGCCTGATCTTAGAGTATGGGCAGGCTCGTATGGAAGAAGGCGGTCCTTTAGATATAGTGATTTTTAAAAATGGATTTTGGTTTCAGAATTAATTTTGTGTTTATTAATGGCTTTTACCTAATTTTGCATAAATCATTCAGGCTTTAACAATTTTGTGAGGATACCTATGTTACCAAAATGATAGGTAATGCAAAACATTTAATTTACATCTGATCAGGAGAGCTTTATTATGGGTCTGGAAGACAGTTAAGGTACAACATTACAGAAAGATACCATTAGGGGTAACTCCATTAGAAGCATTTTCTGATCCGGCAAGAACACTTCAAGGGATAAACGGGAGATATGCCAAGATATTAGATAGAGATTTGAATCTAAAAAACAAAGATGAACTGGAAGAACAAGGTATTATCTTAGACTGGTGGTCAATAAACTTGCTGAAATAAAGATATGTAAAAGTTAAAGCTATAGGGTTTCAGAAAGATAAAATGCCTTTGGATAAGGGGTTGCTGGATTCAGAGGAAAAATTGATTAAAGGTTTATACTGTATAATACTTTAGTGGAGCAAAAAATGGAAGATGAAATTGTGAAGGATTGCATGGTAAAGTGGGCTCAAAATATAGAACATAATATAGAATTAAGTGCCTGGTCACAAATTTGGGAGCGAAATATTAAAATAACTAAATCTATAAATCTAAAAGAAAATATATACACAATATTTTATAGATGGTATGTAACACCAGAGATATTTTAAAAAATGTATAAAAATGTTTCTAACAAGTGCTGGAAATGTGAAAATAATGTATGGAGCTTCTATCACATGTGGTGGATGTGGAATAAGGCCAAGGAATTTTGGGAAATGATTCATGAAATGATAGAGAAAATTTTAGGGGTTAAAATCGCTTTGACACCAGAAAGCTTCTTACTGAATATATTACCACCTATACTCGAAAAAAACAAGACCTTCTTGACATTACACCTGATAATGGCAGCTAGAATTGTATATGCCAGTAAGTAAAAGATGACAGAGATCGCGACAAAGAAGGAATTTATTCAGAAGATTTTGGAACTAACAGAAATGGATATTTTGACAGATACAATAAATGACAGACTGGATATTAATAAATGGGAACCTCTTTATACCTGGATGAAATCTACATCAACTTAAGAAGAATAGATTAGATCAATACTATGTTAGAGAGTATAAGATAAGATTAAATGAATGGAATATATTGTAATAAATCACTCTGGTTGCAACTGATCGAAAAGTAGAAAAAATACAATTAAAATATTTTTTTCGAAATGTCGTGAGGAGAGGAAGACTGAACCCATTCAGATCATAGCAACTATTAGAAAATTTCAACAATTGTTCCAGTTTCTGTGGTTACCCTAGTTTTAATCCAAATTGTTCACAATCCCAGTGTTTTCTTTAAAATGCTATTAATTTTATGAATCAAGGGAGATAGAAGGGGAGAGATAAGAAAAACAGAAAAGTACATGAAAATACAGTGGTGCCTCGCTAGACGATGATAATCCGTTCCACTGAAATCGCTGTTTAGCGAAATCATTGCCTAGCGAAAAGCATTTCCCCATTGAAATGCATTGAAACCTGTTTAATGCGTTCCAATGGGGAAGAATCCTCATTGTCTAGCGAAGATCGGCCATAGGAAAGCCGCTTTGCGAACCGCCGATTAGCTGTTTAAATCGCTGTCTTGCGAAGCTTAGGTCCCAAAAAACACCTGTTTGTGAGCGCGGAGGGAGCTGTCAAAATCGTCATCTAGTGAAAATCGGTTTGCGAAGCAGGGACCAAACATTGTCCAGCGAAATTCCCCCATAGGAATCACTGTTTTGCAAATCACTATAGCGATCGCAAAAAGCCAATGTCTAGTGAAAAAACTGTCATGCGGGGTAACTGTCTAGCGAGGCGTCACTGTAATTAATTGCACTTTACTCAAGGCAAATTGCCTAACAAGAGTCTGTCATTAGGTGCCTAAGAATTCTGTTGGTTTAAAAAATGACACCTCTTGAATTAAGGCTATGAAATTTGACATTAGTCCTCTACCTGGTATATTCTACAGCTATGATAAATTTCAATCCAAACTGCCAAAAGTTACAGCAAGTCAAGGGTTTTTGGAAACCGAAACATTTCAATTTTACAAGCATGTAGCATGATATCATACTTTTCTTTGAGGTTTTGCTGAAAACTCGCCAATATTGCCTGTGAGGCAGCATTAAAGACTTTGGCCCTCAGATCAACCCATTCTTAACTAGGACCAGAACACATTGGCTCAGCACAGATGTATTCATCAATGTGTTGCTTCTTTACAACCCTGGCCTGCCTCATCTCTGTGACATCACAGGACTCACCCCATGGCATCACAAAGACCTGCTCCCTGGCCTCAGGTTATGAAAACTAAGAAAATGGGATGCTGTTACCCAGCAAGCCTTTGCCTGCAAGTCACCAGAACTCTACAGCAAACAAAAGATGTGTTCTGTTCTCATTGCCTGATCCCTTCATCAATGAAAACTAAAGTTTTAGAAATGCTTAGCAGAAACTAAATTCTTGAATCCTGCTTACAAACCTGCAAAAAGTGTGCTGCTTATATACCGCTCGATAATGCTTAAATCACTCTCTGGGCAGTTTACAATTTTCTTTTTTATTATGTAGGCTACACCCCCACCTCCCAGCAAGCTGGGTACTCATTTTACCAGCATCAGAAGAATGAAAGGCAAGGTCAACCTAGGGCAAGTGGTCAGATCCGTTGGTATCGAATGCTGACCATGAGCAGAGTTTTGGCTGCAATACTGCAGTTTAACCACTGAGCCATGAGGCTCAAAAAGCATAGTGACAAAAATTGTTTGTTTGTTTGTTTGTTTGTTTGTTTGTTTGTTTTTTATATCCCGTCCATCTGGTCTATTCGACCACTCTGGGCGGCTTCCAGTGAACAGATATACAATAAAACGCAGAAAACTTAGATAAACAATAGTACTGTATTTTTGCAAACAAAATACAGTACTAAAAATAATAAAGAAAGAAAGAATAAAGGAAGTTAGGTATTGACAGGAGGGAAGGCCTGAGTCTACATCCATGTTTTAAGTTGTCTCTTAAAGGTGCCCAGTGTGGGGGCCGCACGAATCACCGGAGGAAGGTTATTCCAGAGGCAAGGAGCCACCACAGAGAAGGCCCGATTTCGTGTCTTTTCCTTCAGGGCCTCCCTCGGCGTTAGGCTCCTCAGCCTCATCTCCTGACTCATGTGGGTGATCCGGGTAGATCTTGGTTGGAGCAGGCGTTCCGCCAGGTATCGAGGTCCACCTGTGTTTCCATGGTGAGCATTGGGTCCAAGTGTATGCCCAGGCTGCAGACCCCACTCTTCGCAGCCAGGGTCACCCCCCTGAATGAGAGAGAGTCACCCAAACCACCAGCCACGGGGGCCCCCACCCTCAGAACCTCCATCTTGTCCGGGTTCAGCCTCAGTCCATTTTCCTGCATCTATTGCAGTACGGTCCCCAGACAGCCCTGGAGGGACAGGACGGCATCACCTGTATCTGGTGAAAAGGAGATGTAGAGCTGGGTGTCATCAGCATATTGATGACACGATGCTCCACACCCCCTGATGACCCCACCCAGTGGCCTCATATAGATGTTGAACAGCATTGGGGAGATAATTGACCCCTGTGGAGCCCCACAATTGAGAGTCCACGGGGCCGACACACTCTCCCCAAGTTGCACTACATGATCAGCTGTCAGAATGCAATGTCTGCCCTTATTCCTACTTCTCTTTGCTGTTTCTATCTACAAAAAATGGAGAAAATATAAAATGTCTTGTTCTTTGCAAAAGAAAACTTTCTGACTGAAAGAACTCCTTCCTGCCTCACACAACCACACCAAGCCTGCTCCTTTCCTCCTAACCAATATGCACCAGTCCTGTTCCCTTTGCAGCTCAGCTGCACCTCCAGTGATGTTCCATTAATAGTGTGAGAGAGCTGACAAATGTAATAAAGCTTAGGTATGAAAAAGAAGCATAGTTGCTTATGTCATCGTTGTATCTCACAAATCCTTCAGCTGGGCAAGGAGCAGTTTCTTATTTTGATGGTTATAGACCCCTTTGGAGTATGTAGAGCAATGAAGATGGACAGCTGAATTAGCAGCCTTGTTCAAACACATTCTTGTGCTTCCTCACACACCAGAATAGGTCAACATCAGCAGAAATGCCACGACTAACATTGCGTGAGAAAGTAATTCTCTCCCCCATCCCGTTAAAATAAAATAAACAAAGCCCATTGCTCCTACAGGCTCAACGTTATCAGGTACACACTAGGTATATCTGGTTTAGTAACATGCTCAGAACTAGGACACCACCTCTATGCAAAACAAATACTATTTACTACAACTGTTCCCAGCAGTTGGGTTACGAAAGAAACATGTTCACATTATGGTGGGTCAATCCACAGGTGGAGCTCTGTTGTTACCTCTTCTGGCTTCGATTGGCAGAAGATTGTTCCTGGGTGTACGTCTGGCCCCGTTGATCTGGTTTTTTTACTTTGTTGGTTGGTACTTCAGTCTGAATATCTTATTTAAATCCCCAAGCGGAGAATCTCTGGGTAACATGTCTAAGTAGAGCTAATTTTATTTTCACACTGTGGTTGGCTAAGTGGGCGGGCAGAATGAAATGGGATACGGAAAATGACAGTTATATTATGATGCCTGCGCGTAACTCCCAATGACCAATCAAAAATCAGAGGAGGCTAATGTGCAAACTACAGGAGGCTTGGAGAGTTCTTGTGATAAAGAAAAGTGATTGGGATGGAATTTGAAGGACTTTCAAATGTTAACTTAGAATTGAGCTTGTCTGTAGCATTGAAAAGTCGCTGAAACTGGCAGACAGAAAACCACAAGTGTTTTGAATCTTAAAATAACAGGAAGTCACAGAAGACATAAAAATTCTAAAATGGTAACAAGAAAGTAACCTTTTCAGCTTTTGAAATAATATATGGAGAGATGTGTAAAGGGGTGGAAAATCCTGCTTTTATCATAGAAACAACATGTTTTGTGAAAAATGCTAACTTTGACAGACTCTCAGTAAAACTCTTGAGGGGTCGTTGCTATCTGGTTTAATTAATTTCCATGAGAGCATATATTTTGCTCCCAAGATGTCTATTGCTTGTAACTTTGGCATAACTTCCTGAATTTTGTGCCTAAAGCTTAAAAAGGCACCGACACAGATAAAGCTACTAGTACCCCTTTAGCCACAGATGGGAAAAGAGCTATATATCTGAGAAAACGTGCAGTGTCTTTAATTTCTTGTGCAAAAGGCAGGATCGGCAGGAAAGTGACCTGAGTAATTTGGAGCTTGGTATGGTCCCAAAAGCCTTTTCTCCACGTTGTTATATAGACATGGAAAGGGAATGAAAAGTATGAATGGTGTGCGAAATAGAGCCAACTATTTCCTGTAATGAAAGATATAACAAAATTGTACCATGAAGATGGAACAGACTGCTAAGGCATTTGCAGAATTTTTTAGTCCCTTCAGTGTATTTTGGTCTGGGCTTTTCCCTACATAATTTCAAGAATCCCGCAGATGTTGCTAGGCTCCGATGGAAACAACTCTGATTCTGCGGCGCGGAGGTAGTGTCTGTTTTGGTGGAAGTGGCAAGGTACTGAATCAATATTGCCTTTGAGAAGTCTCATCACTGACTTAGAATCAACCAGTGCCTCGCAACATGATGTCATCCCTCTCCCCAGAGCCTCTGGCATCACTTCTTCACGGCATAACATTGATTCTGTAAGACTAAGGATGTCAGAGCTCAGGGACAGGTTCAGTTTCAAAAATAAATAAATAAATAAAAAGCAACAGCAAAGGTCCTGACCAAATGAAAGCAAATTGTAATGCCAAGTAGTAATGTAAGACAAAGCATTGTTGGGGGCAAAAACATTCTTCTGTGTAAGACCATTGACAGGAATGGTTCAGTTCTTCAATAAACCTGGGGTTTATGAATGTGGGTCGTTGTGCTTCTGTACCCATAATTCAAAAAGCAGGAAGATGGCTCGGTATTGCTGCACAGGAGCAAGCTGATGTTGCCGGCAGGAACAAGGATGTTAGGCTTCACACAGCAAAGTGCATTTTGAATGTTGACAACACCAATGGCAGCAGCCAGGACTGTCCACAGGATATTCTTTTGTGGTCACTACCATTCACAAAGAGTTGCCAAACAGGAAAAGCTCAGAAGCTGATTCCATTGCCCACCCAGCCTGGAATAAAGAGGCAAGATGCAGGTGATAAGATAAAACTAGGGCCCCACTTTATTAACTTGAACTTATTTAACATAATTTTTTCTGACTAAAGAAAGGGACGGTCATAGTGTGGAATGCCAGTTTGGAGCTGGAAGTCCCACATGATCTCCTCTCCCATCTTACACGGGTAAGTTCCAAGCCCCACAATCATCCTTAAGACTAGACCACTACTCCTGATTCAGCAAGCCTCTTGATCCTAGATGGGGAGGCCTCTAGTGCATCTGCCCCCCAAGCACTGTAATATCGGGATCCACAGCACTGAGATTCAGTGGGCTAGCACCTCCCTTGTGCTCCATCAGTGTCATGAGTGCTTCCAAAGACCTGGACCCAGAAGGGTTAACTGTGGCTGAAGAGAATGTGGAGAGATCAGAAACACCTGAACCACCTCCAGATTCTCCCTCCACAGCAGACAGGCTTTGGGGCAGGCTTTGGGAAAGACTCAGGACAAGAAGATCAGAGGATCGCTCAAAGGCTTTCCACAGAGACCTACGTTTATCTAGTCCTGAGTATTAGCACGATAGAAAGCTTTCCAGCAGCTCAAGGAGCTGTTTCATTATAAAACAGCTTCCAGTGAAGTCAGAAACTTCGTGGAAGCAAAGAGTCAAAACCTTGGCTTGTATCCACGCTTCTTGCATCTTGTTCCTGTCTCTGAACTCTGGACTTTGACCCTGGACTGCGCTGGTATTGGACTCTGGACTTTGGCCCTGGACTACGCTGGTATTGGACTCTGAACTCTGGACTCTGACCCTGAACTACACTGTGTATCGAACCCTGGACTTTGACATTGGACTTCATTCTGTGAGTTGGTTTCTGGACTTTGGCTTTGCATTCTTGATATCTCTGACCCTGGACTGGTTTATCAGACTTCGGCTATTGTAACCCCCGGGAATGTGACAATCAGAACACACTGATACTTGTTCTTTCCTTATATACTCAAAGCACTCTTTTGATAGTTTACAAGTTAATTATGCAATCTACACATTGATGGGGGGAGCACAAGCTAGGTACTCATTTTACTGACCTTGGAAGGATGGCAGGCTGAGTGAACCTTGAGCTAGCTATCTGGGATTGAACCCTGGGTTGTGGACAGAGTAGCTTCAGTACAGCAGTTTAACCACTGTGCCACAGGACTCTTTATGGCTTAGCTGTGCCCCATGTCCCTCACCAAGCTGATAATCTCAGCATGCAGGCCCCTCTGCAAGTCACCTTAAAATATATCCAGTCCCAACTCAGATAAGTGAACCCCACAATCTCTGTATAGTTTTGGTGTGTCCAATTTGATGTCTGGATGACCTACTACTGAACCCAAAACATTGAGGATGGCTCTGCTAACTTCCCTATTAACTTCTTGTGCAATGTGGATCACAATCTGCCCCCAAAACATGCAGCCTGGATTCTATCCACATAAAAAAGTGAGTGGGGCCAACTATTCTCTTTGAATATAAGAAAGATGGGGACATTCAAAGTTCCTTGCTTCTGTATTGGGGGTAAAACAGTGTTACATTTTTAAAATCATAACTTGAAACTTATTTGCCCAAATACCCCCAGGTTTGGCATGGAGCAAGAGTGGACTGTCCACTACTTCTGTTGCAGATTCTGTGTTTCAAAGTTGTAATTTTTTGTTTGAGCTGTTCCCATTTTTCAAATTGCTTTGTAAAATGTCGACTTGCGCTGCTGCATGATATTTCTATATTTGTGTGTTTATATGTTTGTGTGTGTGTGTCAATTGATGGACTTTTATACCTCACATCTAGTTGTAAGGCCACTCTGGGTGGTTTTACAATACAGTAAAACAAAACAATAAAACAATAACACCAACTTTTTTAAAAAAATCTGACATATTAGTTATACAAAAATCAAAATCAAGATAAAAATTACAGTATATCATCACAATAACCAAAACAACAGGAACACAAACATAAATACAAACAAAAACCAAAACAAAAAAATAATTTAAGTGGCAAGACAGCAGAGCAAAAAATAAACGTTGAGACTGCCACTGCATTATCACGAAGTAATCTCTGGGGAAAAAACCTGTCTAAAGAGATCGTTTGAAGATTTCAAGTGAAAGGGCCAGACGGATTTTGGGGTGGGAGGTTGTTCCATAGGTGGGAAACCACTGCTGAGAAGGCCTGTTTTCTAGTCTTCCTATACCCTATGTATATTTATATATTTTGATGTTTTATTTGTGGCTGGTCTTTGACCATAATAAAATTTTATCATTACCATATTTTCTGTTTCTAGGCCTCTCTCAGGATCATTAATTTCAGTGGCCCCACCTGGGAAGATTGAGTAGGTCGAGCAGATCTTGTCGGGAGGAGGCGTTCTGTCAGAGATTGAGGTCCCAAACCATTTAAAGCTTTGTATGTCAAGGTCATCACCTTGAAGCTGGCACAGGAAGAGAATGGTAGCCAGTGCAAGGCAGGCAGTGTAGGGGAGATATGTTGATATTTCTTCACTCCAATCAGCAATCTGGCTGCTATATTCTGGAACTTCTGGAGTTTCCGTAGCTGCCTCATGGGTATTCCTATGTAAAGAGCATTACAGAGTCTAATCTCGAGACCACCAGTGTGTGAACCGGAATAATGAGGGACGCAATAATATGAGGCAAAACACTGTTAGGCAAAGTTATGTTCCTTTGCAAACCCCACTGAAATAAAGCATTTTTCTAGCACCCATTCATTTTCATAGGATTTGCACTGGAGATGTCCCTTATCTATGGTGAAGCACCCATTCAGGTAACTTTCCTTGTGATCTTGGCCAACTTTCCATATGCACTATAACTTAGCTAGTTCACTGTCTCATTGAATTGTACTCCCTGTGAATTGCACCAAATGTGCAAGAACATGCTGTCATATTATGTTAACCAACAGAGGGTTGGAAAGTGTCATATCACCACATCACATCTTAAGTTGATTTGACATTATGATCACAACATGACAGCTTACTAAACAAAGGATAAAAACCTTGTCTCCTGATGTCAAGTTGAATTGTAAATGAGTACTAAGTTATATATTCATTTGTTTACAAGACATGCTGTTCTGTAGGATTATATTCATCTCATATCCTTAGGATGATAGTCCCACTTAGTCTTGGTGTTGTGATTTTTGCTTTATAGAGGTACCTCCAAGAAGTGGTTGCTGAGTTGCTTGTTAAATGATGGTGGAAACTGAACACTCCTTTTCATGTCTGTCTCTACTTGTATTTACCTTTTGCAAGACAAGTGGGAAACTTACATTGGTAGTATGGGAAACAAGACTAAGACCGATTTTTAATGCCATGTATCAACCTTAACTGGACCATTTAATGGCACTATGTATCATTTAGAGTGGATCGCAACTGCAAATTCTGTAGAAAGAATTTCTGGTTTCAGTGCCTCTATTTCATGCAAGTACCCCCTGCAGACTTACAAACGGTGCTTTGCATGCATTACATTGCTTGACTGGCTGTAAAATGCACAAGTTAGCACTGATTTATAATGATGGAATCAGTGCACAGTATGCAGCACCATTGTAGGTCTGACAATCAGTGCATGGAGTTGGCATTGTTGGGAAGGAGATTTGTCAGGGTTAGGATTTTTACTGTCCCTGAGGAACTGATTACCTCAAAATGATCAATCAATGCATACCAACATTATGACCTGCACTTAGTGTAACAGCAAAGCTTAAAAGACTACATTTAAAACAAACCAACAAGCGACATTCCTCATTACTTCTCAGCAGCCATGATGCCACCATTATTATCATTGCTCCAACCACCCAAGTTGTGTTGCGTGATATTAGTGTACTGCATTGCCATTGTCAAAAGTCTAGAAAAACACACAGAATATATCAGTTTAAAGTGCTTCCCAAAACCTCCTACAGTTGTTTAGGGTGGTTATATAGGAAGGTGCACCAGGACACGCATGAAGGCATCAGAAAAATGTCCTTACCAGGATATTAATGCTGCCATTGGAGCAAATTTCTGTGGTGTTCTCCTCAAAATTGAGGAGGAGTAACTCAAGTACCTGGATGAATGGTTTTAGGTGAGGAATCCATTACCAAGATGAAGAATTCAAAATCTAACATACCAGTGTGGCTCTGACATTCTGATGTAGAGACATGGCATAATGAAATGATAAGATGCTCTTTCCAGAGCTTGGTAATACAGATACTTCTGACAACTTGGTTGCTTTTTGAATCTAACAAGTAACATCTACAGTTCACTTCAAAAAGGTTGCATTTGGGAGTATCATTTGGAGTTTGGCCTTTTCCCTACATTCCCCTCCCCCCCAATACAAACCCAAAAAATGAACTGCAAACTGGTTCATTTTTGGGTGGTTTGTGAACGTTCATGGCTACCCACAAACCAAGAACCATCATGAACCACTGGTTTTCTAGTTCATGCCTGTAGCCAAATGCCAACAGGTGACGTCATTCCTGCCTGTCCATCACAGAAGTTCAAGAGGGAGGAGCCAAGGGAGGGCAGGAGGGGCGGAGTTAGAGAGAAAGTTGGAGATGTGGAATGGCAGTTAAGGTTTAGAAGTGAGAAGAAGAGGGTTAGTGAATTGAACTGAGAGTGTTAGGAGAGGGAATTGAGAAGTTTAAAATATATTGAACAAGCAGGAATGAAGTTATAAGAACTGTAAGAGAGACATTGATTAAAAGTATATATCAGTTTGGGATAAAAGTGATTGCATACATAATCCACTCTGTGTTAATACCTGATACAGTTCCTATGTGATTTACTTTTATGATTTACTTGACAATAAAAGAATATTTATTAACTAAACCTCTGATTCCTACGTTCAATAACCCTTAGTTTTGGCAGCACACATGTATAACATAATTGGTATTAGGAGAATACTTGGTGGCAGCTAGAAGAGAAAAAGGACATGAACCTTTGTGAGGGCCCAATAAACAGGGGCAACAAGGTTGATCGCCACAATGCCCATCTCAAGCCTAGGAAGTAGAATGATGGGTATAATAATGGAAAGAGATTCTGCTTAGTTTAGTCTTGTCTCTCTCAGGAAAATATGATATTCACCTGCTGCTTTGCTACCTGATTTGTACTCTGTATATGCTCTAGAATCATACTGAATTTAAATGTAAGTACTATCTTAGGATAGTTAGTTTTCCTATTTGCTGTGGGAACTCTTTTGGAATTGCCCTATCCTCAGGATCTTTTGAATGCTTATTTGCTCCACCACCTTTTGGTATTTTTCAAACTAACTTTTGAAACTGCTTGGAACTTTATTCTATTTTATTGCTTTTTGCAAAATATTCAGTAAAATAATGAAATGTTACAGTAATTTGATTATTTTAGGAAGAAAAGGGGGTTTGTGAAAGCCTACGTTGATCAACTACTGAATACTTTACATTTTGTGGGTATTTTAATATGCCTACCTGGCAGGGTTGGTGTACAGACATAAACACTCGACCTTATGAAATTTTGCTAACTCCCTTGAGCAGTGAGGAGTTGGAGTGACTCAATACATTGAAGGGGTACCAGTTACTAAGATTTGGACAGTGTGGTTGAGGGGTTTGCATGGGCATCTCTGACCCACCCATGATCTTGACGCAGATAAGATTCTTTGGCTGAACATATGTGCAATACTGTGATGAAAGGGAACCCTGATAAGGCAGACCCCTATTAACACATTCATGCAACTACCTAAATAGAATATTTAAAACTTCAGTTATTAAGAAGCAAAAGCAAATAAAGACAACAAATACAAGCTAGGCACTCTTAGTCCTTTGAAGACTGAATTAATAAATTCAGTAAAGTATTTGAATCTAATATATCAGTACTGTTTCCACCATTACCACTTACAGTAAGCTTCTCCCATCTGCCATGTGTGTTTAAATGTAGACAATTTAAATTAGATAGAGCTGCTGGATAGCTCAGTGATTTAGGCATCTGGCTGCAGAGCCAGAGGTTGGGAGTTCAATTCCTCACCATGCCTCTTTGACAGGGACTGGACTTCATGATCCATAGGGTCCCTTCGAGCTCTGCAGTTCTAAGATCAGAACGCTTAGACCAGAAAGGTACAATAAACAGAAGTCTGAGCTACCACAGGATCTTTAAGAATGCTGTGTCTCAGAACACGGGACCTCAGAAACATCCATGACCACCATCACCCCTTTGCTAAAAAGACCTGGCTTCAACCCTCCAACTATCTTGTGAAGAAATGAAGGTGTGGTGTTTGTTTTTCTCTCTCTCTTCACAAAGAGTGAAGGTGACATTAGAAGAGATGCAATGAAGAGAATGAAGATGTCTTGGCCTCTGTAGCACAGAGAAGAATGTTAAGCGTCTCAGAGACATTTGCCTTATGGTTTACAAGCTGCAGTATAATTGTAAATTTCAAAATGTGGGATCTCTCATTAGGGATAAGTGAGAAAATGATAGAAAAATCTTGTTAGTCAAAATACAGAGTTAGGCCTATCCAGTGTTGGCTCACACACTGTGAAGCAAGGATTTTGGAACTAAAAGTGATGTCTTAACAGACAGTTCCTGGGATTAGGGATGATAATGTACAATGTCAGCAATTGTGCTTGAATACAGCTTACCCTCCATGAACCCAAGACTTTGCTTTGATATTTGAGGCCAAATCCAGATGGAAAGTTGAATTGCCTGAGACCAGCAAAGGTGCCACACCTTGTCCTGATCCTGTATTGCCTTATGAATCATCTAAACCTTCATGGAATTAACAACATTTGTTTCATTGTTTATTCCCTGCCAGCTGGAGATGACTTAGTCTTCAATGGGTAACACAGATTTGTTAGTTTTTTTGTGGAAGTAAAATTTTCCAGAGCTGGTGCATTGATAGGAACCTATAGAGCTGCCTATTTAGACTGTCCTCAGGGACACACCATTGCTATTTGAGACTGACATAAGTACTCAAGCCTCAAAATATTATTGCATGTTCACTTTAGATTAGCACTACTAATACCTTTCACAGAACCTATGCGACTTTACTCTTGTCCATATTGCTTGACTCAGAAAGAAGCACTCTTCTCAGGTACAAAGGCCAGAGGTTTCCATAATTTGTTAATATAAATCCTGCAGTTAAATCTTCAGTATATTAATCAACCCAGTTTAGTGGTCAAAACTACCACATTCTCAAAGGCTTTCATGGCTGGGAGCCAATGGTTGTTGTTGTTGTTTTTGGGTTGTTTGGCCATGTTCAGGAGGTTTTTCTTTCTAACATTTTGCCAGTCTGTGGCCGGCATATTTTACAGCCTGCAAAAGGTCAACAAACTCTACCCAGCTACAAGGACTGGTGATCACTACACACAATAGACTAGCTAACAACACCCATTAATCACATCTCTCCCTTTTCACAACCATAACAGGAAACACCCTGATCACCATAATCACTCAATCTCCTGAAAAGGATAAAAATCAGATCCCACAGCTATAAATACACAACTGTCCAAACAAACTGCACCAGAGCACAGACAGAGTTCTGACTCCTGTCCTCTGAAGATGCTGGCCACAGAGACTGGTGAAATGTTAGGAAGAAAAACCTCTAGAACATGACCAAACAGCCCCCCAAAAAACCCTACAACAACTAAAACTACCACAATTTATTGCAGCGTTATATAGAGATGAATGCTTTACACATGAAATCCATCTTTTAAACCAAAGCAAGTATTTTCTCTTTTCTATAGATGTATTACTTTCCTTGGTTTTTATTATTATTATTACTTTCCTCGCTAGGAGACACCTGCCTGTCTGATGGGAAATTGAATTTTCATGCCCGGGTGTGTCAAAAGGTCCACTAAAACACCCTTTGTGACCTTGACGCAGATTTAATCTGTCACAGTGCACACATTTCATCTCTAGTCCCATCTTTTTGCCGTCTGGTCCTATAAAAAGTCAAGAAGATGTTTTTTCATTCACTTGCAAGGTATGGAGTGACCTTGGCAATGGTCTAATCTATCTTGGCAGATTCAAGATACAGAAACGAGCAATAGAGACAGAACTGCTGGGTTTTGCTATTGATCAGACGCTTGACTGAAAGCTCATTATGAGCTGAAGGAACGTGTCAGACACAGGTTCTCTGACACAACAACTGAAAGGAAGACCAATAAACACAAAGGTAGCAGCAATACTTCCTTTGAAAGAGATGACAGAGAAAGGTGGCTGAAAGGAGTTTATTCAGCACAAGAACTGTGCAACAACTGCATTAATTCCACCTCCACCCCATCTTAAAGAGCAGTGGTGGAAGTTAGTGCTTTTGTAACACATTCTAAAATATATGTTCTTCTTGAGGTTATGTGCTTCAAGTTTAAGAAGTTCTAATAGGGTTTCTGAGGTCACTGAAATCATCAAGGAAGAGATTAGCATTACCAGCCACGTGAGATTCTTTGGCTGAGCAGGGATCTGAATCCTACTTTTAACACTCTATCTGCTATGCCACACTGTCTTAATTTCTTATGAAAGACTCAGATATAAAAGAGCATTGTCGTTTGGTAGCACTTCTTCAGAATGATGAATAAATATAAAAGACATTTCAGAAATTTCTAAACCATGACTGATAGCATTGTGCCTGAAACAGAACTTCCAAATTTACTTTTAAAACCAGTTGTTTCCCAGTAATAGTTAAAATGTTCAAAAACCTTTCAACACTGTGTAGCGCCATTGCAGAAGACTTTTGTCATGGTGGAATGGTAGGGGTATATCAATGTTTTCTCTATGATCAGTTTATGATTCTCACAGGAAAGAGAATGGGACTGAGGGTTGCTTGCAAAGGTATGACCTAATGACCTCAAATGCTCTAGACAGAAGTTCAGAGTTGACCATCTGGTGATAAGAGTATTCAAGCAAGACAGCTATGGCATGTGTTTATGCTTAGATATTTTGTTCTTTTATCATTGCACATTCGTGAGGTGCTCTGCTATCATTTTGTCGGCTAATAAAATGTAAATATTTTAAAAAGTTAGCTGTAGATTGGAATGTTTAATGAAGAGGTGCACTTACGATACAGTGGCTCAAAGTATGAAAATGGGGTGGCCCTCTTATCTGGGGATCCTTGGTACAGGTCTAGATCATAGGAAGACACTGTTTCCTCATCTATCTTAAACTGTGATCCAAATGGTTTCCACTTTATATTCCACCCCAATAGGTCAAAATGCATCTAGCACAGGTTATACTCAGTTGATATCCATGTTACAGCATCACAGCCACTATTCCCAGCTTCACTTAGTAGCCTACACTGTCACCATGAACAGTGAGAATTATAGCCTCATGCAAGGAATCCTGACAATATTTACTGTACATATCTCTGAAGGGTCTAGAAATTATTGCAATAGCTTGGTCATCATTATGTCTTACTTCACCTGCCAGGTACTGAGAACTAGTCATCCCATTGCTTCTGTTTTTTTGCTTCCAGTACCATTAGACCACTAAGCATGTGTTGGACTGTTAATTGACTGATTCAAGATATTTCTTGTTAAAAAGGACCCAAGGTGCCTGACATTGTTGAAAGATAATATTTAAAGATGAAAACAGTGAGTATACAATGGTGGTTTATATCATTAAAAGCTAATATTTAAAGCTAAGAACAATGAGTATAAAGAGGCAGCTTACATCATTGTAAGACAGTATCAAAACCAAAACAATAAATAGACAAATATTTAAAAGGAACAAACTTTGAGAGATGGTAAACACAAGTAGTACAAAAGACCCAGTCAGAGCAGTAATGCATAACAATCCATCTAAAAGTCACATCATGTAGCCAGCCACTGAGGGAAAGCCTGCCTGAAGAGAAAGATCTTTGGCTGCTTGTGGAAGGACAACAAAGATGGGGCAAGTCTGGCCTCCTGTGGGAGAGAGTTCCAAAGTCTGGGATCAGCAACAGAGAAAGCCCTTTCCCATATCTCCACGAAACACACATTTGAAGGTGGTGGGACTGTAAGAAAGGCCTCTCCTGATTATTTTAATAGCCATAAGTGTTCCTACACCAATCAGGACATACTGATTATTGGGCAGTGTAGGTTGATACTGGAATGAAAAAAAACATGATTTTTCCTCTTTTCCTTTTTTTATTGGACTCCAGTCATGGTATATCAAATCACATGTGTATATATGGGGAGGGAAAAGTCAGCAGTCCTTCTGTCTTGTTTCAAAAAGGACAAGGCGGATCTTTGGGAACTCAATTACATTTCTGCAGAAAGAATAGCTAGCAAAGTGTTTAAAAATGACACGAAACCAAGGAAACAAAGCGCACATATTATATTACCTGTCACAGCAGGCTCTCATTGTTCCTCTCCCATTCAGTTGAAAGGAATAGAATTCTTTCTTCAGCAGTATTACCAGTGCCAGATGCAACACTAACACAGTGGATCTTTAAATGATCAACTCTTTTAAAATATATATGGTTTTTTAAAAAGAAACAAAGAGAAATTACCTAGATAAAAGTAGGTGGGGAAAAAAACAGACATCAAAAGGAAGAGAACTCGCGGAGCAAAACTCTAGGGACGAGTATCAAGCTTCCAAGTGAGCAGTCAGGTACTGCATGAGCTGCTGATATATCCTGTTAAATGTCAGTTTCATTAAAGGTCACTGGCTGTATTGATTTCTGAAAAGTTTTAACATAACCAACTCTGTCAAGCAATTCCTTCACATGTTGGATCAGAGAGCAAAACCATTTCAACGCAAATGGGAAAAACCAGGTGTGGAATTCAATTTGCTTCTAATGGTTGAAAAAATATTAAAACGTCACACAGGTGGCATATAGGGCGGGATACAGACTGAAAGTGCCTTTTTTATATAAAAATGGAATGCTAGAGACAGGATAAATGTTAAATTACAGAAAAGGCAGTGTTGGGATTAGAGCAGTGATTTTCAAGCTAGGACTTCACACCGCCTTACCGTGTTTCTCCAGTGACAATGCCAGAAATCATGGGGAAAGTGTCCAAATGGGTGGATAATTTTTGCCAGTAAAGGTAAAGGTAAAGGTTCCCCTTGACATTTAGTCAGTCGTGTTCGACTCTAGGGGGCGGTGCTCATCCCTGTTTCCAAGCCGTAGAGCCAGCGTTTGTCTGAAGACAGATTCCGTTGTCACATGGCCAGTGCAACTTAGACCCAGAACGCTGCTTACCTTCCCACTGAGATGGTACCTATTTATCTACTCGCATTTACATGCTTTCGAACTGCTAGGTTGGCAAGGAGCTGGGACAAAGCGACGGGAGCTCACTCCGTCACGTGGATTTGATCTTATGGCTGCTGGTCTTCTGACCCTGCAGCATACAAAGGCTTCTGCGGTTTAGCCCGCAGCGCCACCACGTCCCCTCAATTTTGCCAGAGGAGACTTCAAATGACACCCAAGTAACTTTCAACAGCCAGGCTCCTGTTGGGAAAAATGGAGGATGTCATGGCGATTGTGCAGTGGGTTTCCTCTTCTGGATTGCTCCCTGTCATGTGACTGAGTGCATGACGGGGAGGGGGGACAATCCTTTTCTTGTCCCTGTGAAGAGCACAGCAGACAAACAGCAGCGCAAGTAGGCGTTCTTGCACCACTGCTTACCTATGCTGTGTGATACCAACCAGACTCTGGCTTATGTGCCTAGTTCACAGCAAACCTTTTAAAAAAAACTAATAATAATAACTTTAGTTTGATGTGTACTAAAGCCAAAGGAATGGTATCTGACTCGGTATTTATTACATTACATTAGGTTTGTTCTCTTAAGAATGGGGTTATGGGGTCAGCATAGCTGATAGTGGAAGATAATGAGAGATAGAGAGCAACAGCATCTGGAGGACCACAAGTTCTCTGAACATAAATTACCTCAAAACAAGAACATTCATATTCCTTTCTCATCTATCTGACAAGCATGGAAATGAGTGATAGTAAGAAAAGAAAATACCTCCAAAGCCTTTATTCTGAAAAAAAGATATCTGCACGACAACTATATAGATATTTTAAATTTTAAAAATCTCACAGTTCTCCTGCTCTCTCTCTCTCTCTCTCTCTCTGTATACATTTATACACACACATACACACACATTGTACCTCTATAAAGTATAAACATAGTAAAATCAGAGCAGCCACTGAGGTATTATTTGCTTTAAAAACAATGCCAATTCTTCTGCTTCAGAGAGAGCAGTCCTCCATTTGGAGTCATGTTTGAAAACATTCTCTGTTTCAGAAACTCTCCAGCTCAAATCTGCAGTAAAGGTAAATAAACATATCAAGGAAAACCAGTGTTATGTATCTAGACCTCAAGCCCTTGAGCAGTAGTGGCTACAAGGAGGAGACAAATCCCTTCTCCATCCCAACCCAAGTGGACCCTGCTGGCATAAGATCCCGCACCTGCCAATAGTTGATAAAATCTGTCTTGGTTCCCAAGTAAGAGAATATTGATTGTGGATCAAGAGAGCCCTGCAGGACATTCAGAGGCCTCATAATCCCAAACCTGATAGAACCATCAACTTAAATTGGCCAGAGTGAACTCTAAAGCCCTGGGCATTGTCCACCTGCAAGTAACACCTCTACAATTAGCCACACGTAAGACATCTGGACACAGTTTTCTCCATTATGGTGAGATGTAGTTACGTTGTGCTCATTATTTCTAAGCTTGTATTGATACATATACAATTACATAGGAAAATGTCATTCAGACCTGTAACCTATTTATGGTGATGCAATTTATCTTTTTTTATATAGGCAATACTTTGAAAATTAATTGTGGTCTGTTGAAATCCTTAGAAAGCCTATTTCAATGGTCTTGTGCTACCTAAAGTGTGTGTTTGAGGTTTAGCTACTGTGATTATTATTTTTGTCAGACTCCTTGCCTCCCTATTAATATGAGGAAGTTCAACTGCTCCTTAGAACTGTATTAAAGTTAGATGGCAGAAGGGAGATCATTAAAACCTCAGCTAGACCAGCTAATCTCTTCAGAGGTCAACAACAAAGCAATAGCTATTATATGTAAACTGTGGTGCCTTCACGTGTCCAGAGTTTTTAGGCTTTCTAGATGTCAGAGCAATTCCATGAATTTTTATTTCCTTGTGGAAAGTATCTTTTGACCTTCTTTTTAAAGAAATGACTTAATGTGCTCTTTAATGGTGTAAAGAGCCATACATGGATATTGTGTATGAAGAATACAGTAATACCATAAAGACTACCATTTAATTAAAAGGGACAACAACAGTACCTTTCTGTGTTACAGAATATGCATATAAGCTCGCTCAATGTTCATCTGCAAAGAGTGGTCTAGGGCAGGGGTGGGCAACTTTTGCTCTTCAGATATTATAGGACTTCAAGTCCCACCAGCCCTTTTCAGCATAGTTAATAGTGAGGGTTCGTGGAAGCTGCAATCTAACAACATTGGATGGTGGCCATTGCTTACTCTTAGTCTAAGGAATCTACCTGTTAAATGGAACTGCAATTGATGACACTGAGGACCTCTTCAAAATCCACTGTTCAATATCAAAAGTCTTATTGTAAATGAATAAACACACATGAACGCATGCATACCTACAGAGTGTTTTCCATATTGAAAATCATCCAAAAGAAATCTGCTAGTGACCATTCTCACCAGACAAGCAGTCAAGCACATAGCAAGTACTACGATTGATTGTTAACAAAGATGCAAACAACCCATCCAACATTTCAGATTCTTAAATGTCCGTGAAATAAATCAGCAGTCATTCCAGTTTTATGCAAATTGTTAGGCATCCTTCAGTCTCGAAAGACTATGGTAGCGTGCCCTGTATGGAGGGCTTGGAACAGCGCCTAGTGTGGCTGAGAAGGCCAATTTGAGAGTGACAGTCCCTTCCACACTGAAGACAAATCCAGTCTGTCCCCTGTCCGGCTCCCTGGTTTTGCTGCTTTTGTGACTTCCTCTTTGCCTCGGCCTGCTGGGCAAGGGTCTCTTCAAATTGGGAGAGGCCGTGATGCACCGCCTGCCTCCAGGCTGAACGCTCAGATGTCAGGTTTTCCCATCTGTTGAGGTCTATTCCTAAGGCCTTCAGATCTCGCTTGCAGATGTCCTTGTATCGCAGTTGTGGTCTCCCTCTGGGGCGCTTTCCCTGCACTAATTCTCCATAGAGGAGATCCTTTGGAATCCTACCATCAGCCATTCTCACGACATGCCCGAGCCAACGTAGACGTCGCTGTTTCAGTAATGTGTTCATGCTGAAAATTCCAGCTCATTCTAGGACTGCTCTGTTT
Source organism: Pogona vitticeps (assembly GCF_051106095.1). Taxonomy (NCBI): domain Eukaryota; kingdom Metazoa; phylum Chordata; class Lepidosauria; order Squamata; family Agamidae; genus Pogona; species Pogona vitticeps. The sequence continues at coordinate 55,307,180 of NC_135784.1, forward strand.
GGAACTTTGTCCTGCCAGGTGATGCCAAAAATCCGTCGGAGGCAACGCATATGGAAGGTGTTCAGCTTCCTCTCCTGCCGTGCGCAAAGGGTCCATGACTCACTGCAGTACAGGAGTGTGCTTAGAACACAGGCATATTGTACAATATGGAAAATTTAATGATTTTGAATAAAAACTGGACAGTGTGCAAAGATCATTATTCTTGCCATTTTGAGACCAGTACTGAGAGTATATGAAATTTCTCTTCTGTCCTTACTGGGGAAAGGGAGAATTAGGAAGCTATATTTGTGAAGGCTTTCGCGGCCGGGATCTAATGATTGTTGTGGGCTTTTGGGGCTTTTTGGCCGTGTTCTAAAGGTTGTTCTTCCTAACATTTCTCCAGTCTCTGTGGCCGGCATCTTCAGAGGACAGCCGGCCACAGAGACTGGTGAAACGTTAGGAAGAACAACCTTCAGAACACAGCCAAAGAGCCCAAAAAACCCACAACAACCAATTAGGAAGCTCTTTGTTCTCACTTGCAAGGATTAAAGCAGTCAGAATTTATATCCTAGGTTACTAGGCTCAAAAAGCACATTTCAGCCTTTGCTAAATAAACAACCAATGTCATCACAGTTCCCAATATTGTTGATCAAAATGTGAGTGATGTAGTTACTTTAAAAATTCTGTAGTCATCAAAAGAAAAATGGAATATATAATGGGGAAGAATGCTTGGATCCACAAAATCCTAAAATGTATGGGCAGAACACAATAATTTTTTTAAAAAGTGTGTTGCGGGGGTGATACTAAACCAGGAGTGATGATGTGGAAATGGTTTCTTCTTATTTATGGAAAGTGTCAGGAAAATTCAGTGAGTCAAAAGCATAGAAGCCAGAGTGCTAAATGGGGCTGGAGACAGGGATCACACAACCCCATATTACAGCAACTGCTGGCTGCCAATCGCTTTCTAAGCAAAAGTCAAACTGGTGTTTCTAACCTATAAAGCCCTAAATGGCCTGAATCTAAGCTAACTCAAGAACCAGTCTCCCTTTATGAGCCTGCTTGAGTGTTGAGATCATTAGGAGAGGCTTTCCTCTCAGTCCTGCTACCCTCACATGTGCATTTGGTGGGGCACGGGGGAGAGTGTTTTCTGTTGCTGCTCCCAGACTCTGGAACTCTCTCCCACAGAAGGCTTGACTGGCCCCATCTTTGCTGTTCTTCTGCAAGCACCTTTCTCTTCAGGCGATCTTTCTCTGAGTGAATGGCTGCCAAGTGGATTTTTTAATGGATTGTTGTACCTTACTGTATTGGATGTGTTTTGGTGTTGTTTATGTTTTTTGGGATTGTATTCATTGACCTTTAGTATTGTAACTCGTTATTAATCTTAAATACTGTATTTTAATTGTTGTAAACTGCCTTGAGTCCTTTTTATTTAAACATATTTTAAATAAAATAAGTAGGTAACAGGCTTCCGTTTCTGTTCTTGATCATTCTTCTGGACATAACTTCCACAACTGGGATATGATGGCAGGGGAGATCAGCTGTGGTTGTAGGGTTTAAAATGTAGGACTCATCTGAGGCAGTGTGCTTGAAAGAAAACAACAGGTATGTGCCATGTCCTGGACCCGCTCTTCAGGCCCAGATGGTGAAGGAAAGACCAAAGATTGCAACAGGTTTGCCTTGTTCCCAATAAAGCCGTCTTCATCAGATATGTCTCATCTTTGGAACTTTCACCAGCTGTTCTTTACAGAAAATCCATTTACTCAAGCTTTTCTCATGGAAGGAAGTCATTTTGATCCTCTTGAGGCATCACAGCATTAATAATTTTACAGCTCCAATGAGATTACTCAGAGATAAATCTTATCCAGGGCTGATGGTATTGCTGATGCAATGCATCAGCTGTGATGCTGACAGACTCTCTGATTTCTGATTTTACACAACTGGAAAAATAGCACCAGCAGTTTCAGCAAAAGCATTTCATGTGAGTTTTTGATGGGTAGGATCATAGATCAGTCGGGAGGGTTCATTATGGTGGCTGGATTATCTCAGTAGAAATCAGTGGCACCCATATATTCCATTACAATGTGTATATTTCCCCCTTCTTTTTCTTTTGGTGGGGAGAGTCCTTCTTTCATGCAGTATCAAGTTTTCCACTAAATTACACTAAAGGTCAGCTTTAAAATTAAACCCATAATTTTATTGGACGGCTACTCTCCAGTGCACAGAACCATGTTTCTTTACTGCATCTGTATTATTGGATTTCCTAAATCACACTTCAGTGGTTTCCGAAAACACACATAAGAAATTGTCAAATGCCAGCAACAACTTAAAAACAAAACAAAACAATAACACAGAGGTTATTGAAGAGCCGTAGTTAGCAAGTTGCCATTTTTGAAACCTGGCTGAGTAAATGAACCTGATTTTGGTATAAAGAAACCCAGGGAACTAAGAGTGACCTCTGTGGTGTTGTTCCTTTTTAAACTGTTAACTCAGGCAAGTCTAAGAAATCCTGGCTTGGACTTCTTCCTTGCTCTGTAAAGCATCAGTTGATAATGGAAGGACCTTTTTCCTGTTGAGCTCAAAGCTTGGGTTGTGCATTCAAAACTCACTGGAACATAGACCAGATTTCGAAAGCAAATAACATTTGGGAAGTCTACGTAAAGCTCCTGGCAGCCAGTTTTCCCCATTCCCCAGGCTGTGCTTTGAGCCCAGCCAAAGAAATGATTCTCTCATAATAAACCATAATATTTATCTATTGTTCAGGACTTGTAATAGAGTGCTCAAGCTACAGGAAGCCAGATTTAGGCTGAATATTGAGCAGGAAGTTGGACTTGATGACCTTATAGGCCCCTTCAAACACATTCTATGATTCTCTGTAGTTGCGGAGCTTTAATGAAATGTTGTTCATGATAAACAAGGAATATGAGGAACCCTAAAATTGATATTTCTCAATTCAGTTTTTTTTCAGATAGAGAGAGAAAGGGAGAGAGTGAGTCTGGGCTGGCTGTCCCACATTACAATATGTATCTTTGCTAGTTACTCTGGCATAGCATGGTATAAATTTTGAATGCAAATCACCCCAAGTTGAGGAATCAGTGTATATTTTATCCATTGCATACAGAGTTGTGTAGCTCAGCATGTAGCTAATAATGTCTACAGTGATTTATTACGTTCAGGCAATTTTCTTTCAACAGTTACACCATTGTGTAGCTATGTGAAGGGAACACTGTCTGGTTTCTCCCCCACATTTATTTGTTGTTGTTTAGATATATACCTTATTTGGTTTGCCTGAATTGGCTTCCTGTTGTTTTCTGGGCTAGATTCAAAGTTTTACTCTTAGATTATAAAGTCCTTAATGATCTGGTGGCCCGTTATTTGTCAAAACATCTTTCCCTCCGGCCATCAGCCTGCGCCACCCATTCTCAGGTCTTCTTTTCCTGGTTGCCATGCCAAAGGAGGCAAAAGGAAAAACCTGAAACCAAAAAGGATGCCTTCTGGGTCATGACCCCTACCATACAAAATGGGCTTCTAGCAGAAGTTTGCCAGGTCTCCTTCCTCCCATCCTTTAAGAGGAAGCTAAAAACACTATGGTTTCAAGAAGCGTTCAAGGCCATCCTCCCTTAAGTAAAAGGGGCTGTTTATAAACTGTTTATAGTAGGGCTCTGCATTAAGTCAGCAGCATAATTGAATGAATGAATGAATAAATGAATGAATGAATGAATGAATGAATGAATGAATGAATGAATAAATAAATAAATAAATAAATAAATAAATAAATACATACATACATACATATTGGTTCTTTGCTTAACCATCTGTCTCTAACATGCTCACAGGAAAGCACCAAGGCCCACCTCCTTGGTTGTAATTTCGTTCATGTGGAGAGTGTATGTAAAGAGTCCTGCTCAGGTATAGTTGCTCCAGGACAGCAAACATGCCAGTTTTTCCACAGTTCATGCTCCTATAGAGAATTTATGCATAAGCTGCAGCCTCTTCTCTGCAGAGATATTGTTCTTCATGTAGAGAAAGTGACAGGAGACTTGGTTGGAGAGAACTGGACAGATAACAACCGAATAGGGCCCTAAGCTTGTTCTGGGAGAGGCACACAGAGAAAGGGCCTCAGATGCTGACCACAAAGTCTCAGTACGATCATATAGAGAAAAGTGAACCTCAACATTTTGGAGTCCTAAATCTCAAAGGGCTCCATTGGTTAAAACTAGCATTGAATGTGGAGTGTTGTGAATATGGTTTAATCCACTTCCTTGCAAAATCATCTCTCTCAATATAAAGCCATCCCTGAACTTCATGGAACCTTTTGTGAAAAGGAAATCTTTTAACACCCCACATGGAATCAGGTATAAAATGTTTCCCTTTAATTAGTACCTCCTTTATGTGCAGTGAAATGTGGGATGTACAAAACCTTTTAGATGAGTTTTGCAATTGTTGGAATGCCACTCTGCTTAAATATACCATCCTGATGTATTTCCTCAGCAAATGCCATGCCTGGATTTTCTCCTCTCTTTTTTCCCCTGGGACTGCACAATGTATTAACTTAATAGTAATTTATTTCTCCCAAAAAGGGACAATTTCCTGAAACTATGAATGCAGTGGCAAGGCTTTAACTCCAAAAACAAACTTTTGTCTACATGCCACAGAAAGGTTACTTTCCTGGACTGTATCTTCCCAGATGACTCATCTAATGGTCATGTCCACCACCATGTACTGTGATTAATAATAATAATTGTTGGTCATCAAATCAGGCGTGACTTTATCTTTTCCAGGTAAAGAGTACTCAGAAGTGGCTTACCATTCCCTTCTTCTGTGAGTATCGTAGGATTGGGCAGTTTGCCCAAGGCCACACAGGCTGGTTCATCTAGGATGCACAGTGCAGAACTGAACTCGCAACCTCTGGCTCTGTAGCCACATGTCTGACTTACTGAGCTCTCCTGACTCCGCCTGTACCATGAATTAGTAGACATTAATCCAAAAGGCGAACTGAACCACTGAATATCAGAAAAGCTGAGCTTTTATGTCCTTCATCAGCTTGGGCACTGCAGAGCAGAGGGTAGGAGAAGAAACAGAGAGGTCCAAAGTTCACCCTGGCTAGATGTCAAAGCTGCAGGACCAATAGTTACAGCAAGGTTTCAAGACAGAAAAGGACAGAGAAAACTTGAAGGATCATCTTCAGGAGTGGTGGCACCAGGTTTCATCTCAGAAAGAAACGGTCTCTCTCCATCTGTACAAACAAAGGGTTGTCCTTTGTCAAAACACACAGATGACGTGTGGTATTGCTACCTCAGTTATCACACCTGGGTTTGGAGTTTGCATGTGGACCACACAGCTGTGTTTCTTTTTCACTTCAAAAGAGCACCGGATCATTCCTGTCTGCAGAGGACAAATGACAATAGTAGCAGAAAAGATTGTCTCTGTTGTTGACACAAACTATACTGTGGCATAGAAAAAAGAAGAGCCAAAATCAAAGAAACGGGGTTATCTGCTTTGTTCAGGCTTATTGAGCAACCAGGCCTGTGCATAGCAGACTTTTAGGATAAATTACTGCAGCCTAGAACATGTTTCCATGGAGATTCTCCTTTCCATTGTCCCTTCTAAAATGCTTAGAGTTTGTCCATCAAGAAGCTAGCGCTAAGCTGTCTATCAGCATGTCATCCTTAAAGTGTGCCTTTTGAAAATCTGCTCAGATGCTTTTTCCAGCTCTTGCTTATAAGGAACCTGACTTAAGCTGTGTGTCAACATGCAAACTTCATACAACCTGAATTAAAGTCATTTGGATTTTTTCCAAGCTAATTTTGTTCCAGTGGTAACAACCCTGCAATCTCTGCCTTAGCCTGCAAACTTTTATCATATTCATGTCTCTTTTTTTACACATCTGAATGTAGTAAGGTTTTCAAATAATATTTTAATAATAATAATCTTAGAACTGCAGAGCTGGAAGGGATCCTATAGATCATCCAGTCCAGCTCATGTCAAGGAGGCCAAGTGGGGAATAGAACTCCCAACCTCTGGCTCCGCAACCGGATGCACAACCACTAAGTTATCCAGCAGGACTATGGCCTAAAAACATATTCTAATTATTGCAATCCTTGCTTAGTCCTCATATGCCATTTCAGACTGAAGATGCACACTGGCTTCTCCTTGTTGAGGCTATGCAAAATTTATCTCTCTCCTTGTGTTCCCCACTATCCACCAGCATGCTCATTCTGTGGCAATTCTGTTTGGAATTGTGAGCATTATTTCTTCTTCCCACATGCAAATTCTCCAGAATGTGCATTTCCCCCTCTCCCAGGCTAAAGCAGAGTTGAGATGTGCAGTATGTTTCTGAAATACACACAGGATTCAACACATTTTTTTCCTTCTCTGAAGGGCATCTCAGCCCTTGCAAATATGCTGATGTCTAAATTGCAAACAAACAGATTTCTAAGGCAAGGTGAGGCCTGCTATCATTCTCTGGAGGTGCAAAACTGATATTTCTGTACAAGAACACAAATCCTGTGGGTCTCCTCTCCATATCATACCCTAGCATTCTCTCAGTGACATATTAGTCATCCGAAGTCTGAGAGAGATCTATTCTACCACCCAAAATTAATGCATTCTTTACAAATCACAACATCAAGAACCTGGATTATTCTGGCAGGGAAAGATATTGTGAGTCAACTGCAACTCCTTCTGTACCCAGTGCCAGTTATATGCCTTCCTACTACCTGACTCACTCTCACACAGCCTCGGGCAACTCCAGCTGCTTGACTGATGGCACCCCACCAGCCTTCAGGCAACCATCAATCTTGTATTTAAATCTTTGCACATTGGAAAATGACAATCATTTAGCTAAAAACTGTGTTTTGCAGTCCTCCAGGAAGCAATGAAACATTCTAGCTTCTTCCAAAGCCAATTGTTCATGCAAATGACTCTATTATAGCTACACAATAGGGCAGCATGCTATTGTGCAGCTAAGCAAATCAACATTCTGCAAGGGAGAATTCTAAAAGAAGGGGCAGCCTCTCCAAAATATTACCCTTGAAACAGGACTTCATATCAGCACCAAATTCAGCACAGGTGTAGCAGAAAGTTTGCTTTGGCTTTCTGTCAAATTTTGGGAAGTTTGAACAAAAGGTTTTAACTTTTTAAAGGCAAAACTGTTTCCCCCCTTTCAGAAACAAGCAACTCAAAATGGTCCCAGATTTAAAATAGTTCATATAAATTGAAAAGACTGATACTGCTTATCTTGACAAAGAATGGTTGGTGCCCCCCACTTCTTTTATCTGGAAAGAATCCAGACCACAGTGATTGAAATATTGATTCCCCAAAAAGTCTTTCAATAAAGAAAAATAGCAATTTTGTTATAAACTGAACACGCATGGAACAGGCTTACCAGCAGGAGCCTTACAAAGTAGATACATTATTGCAGTTTTGTGGCCAGGAAGAAGGATGTTTGGAGGACAATAAAAGGTCACAGAAACAGAATCAAAATATCTGTTTCCTTTGAAAAGTCAAAAAGCATGATTGCTGCAAGCAAAATAATGGAGTAGCAGCCCTCCAGAAATGGACATTTTGCCTTGCATCTCCAGGGAAGTAGTATACAATTTTGTAAGGCATATTTAAAGTATTTCTGCATTACAAAAGCACAGAACAATTTTTGTCCTAGCCATGAGTGCTTTCAGTAAACATTGTTTCAGGATTTCTAAGAACAAGCTCCTCACATTAGTCTTCAAAAGGGAAATCAGCTCCAGGTATGGGGCAATCTGAACTTTTGACCTTGGAAGTCAGGACTTCATTTAGGTGACACCCTTTGCTAACTCCCAGTCCCCCCTTATTAAAATTTCAAATGCCCCCTACTGCTTTATGCAGATGATGCAGTTCTTCTGTCCCTATCAAAAATAGGACTTAAACGGCTGATCCGTACATTCATGGACTATTGTAAGAACAACCAACTGGTTATAAACTTTGTTAAAACCAAAATTATGGTTTTCGCTCAATATGTAACACCTAGAAATTGGATAATTAATGGTTCTTGCATTGAGCAAGTAAAACAGCTAAAGTATCTAGGTATCACATTCCACCACAACCTTTCTTGGGCTGCCCATAGACGGTCCATAATCCAAGCAGCCAAGAGCACACAGAAAGCAATCTTGCGTTTTTTCTTTACTAAGGGGGGACAATTTATACCAGCTGTTATCCAAATTTTTAAGCTCAGGATTCTGCCCCAACTGTTATATGGTGTACCAACGTGGATCCTAGGATTTCACACAAGTATAGAGAGTGTTCTCTCAGTTTTTCTAAGATCCATTCTGGGAATGCCAAGATGTGTCCCTGCAGCTGCCTTACGATTAGAGGCTGGTCTAACATCACTAGAATGCAGCGCCTGGATTTTTGCTTTTAGATATTGGAACAAGGTTATACATGCTGATCCCTCCATGGGATATCTAAACCTTCTACAGAAAGATGTCCATAACAGCTCATGGCTTAAAGCTTTTCCATCCAAACTGCATCTATTAGGGTTCTCTTTGGACTTTCTTTATGCCCAGGAACCCAAGGCAGCCAACTCTATCTTAGAAAAGCGGATCAGGGACATTGACTTCCAGTACTCTATTTCAATGGCTCGCAAAACATGCTCCATTTTGCACTTTGGCCTAAACTATAATTTCTCCCAAAGAGCTAGGTATTTAGAGAACATGATTATCCCTAAATACAGGCATGTATTCTCAAGAGCCCGATTTAACTGTCTCCAATCCGCAATCTTAGATGGACGATATTCCGGCACACCTTACAAAAAAAGATTGTGTCCTTGTAAGGACAGAGAAATTGAAACGATGAAGCATGTCCTTTTTGAGTGCAATTTTTACATAAACGAGTGTATCAAATTCCTTAACCCCATAATGAATGTCTTCCCAGGTAGGACTCTGATTTGGCATACAAAATATTTATTAAGTGATACAAACAGGAAAACCACCGTATCAGTGGCCAAATTCCACTTCTCTGCCCAAAGAATACGTAAAACAATCTTGACATCTACCTAACCCTGTCATTAAAAAAAAAAAGAACCATTGTATGGGAAATCTATTTTGTTAATTTATACTATTTTAGCTGTTTTGAAATGTTTTAATAGTTTCTATCCATTTTAAATTTGACATGTATGTATTTTAAGGGGCCCAAGACTGTAAAATAAAGATTGACTGCTGGTATATAACATTAATATAAGAAAACATCATATAGGTAATCTATCTTTTCATTTTATACTGTTTTAATCGTCTTGAAATGTTTTAACTGTCTCCACTCATTTTAAATATTACATGTATGTATTTTAATGGGTCAGAGACCATGAATAAAGATTGTTGTTGTTGGAAAATTTCAAATGATGGGGGGACATCTACACATGGAAAACATATACATAACATGTTTGTAGAGCTTTTGGTCTAATATAGCTTTTTTTCCCTTTGGTTGCCTACCTCAAGGAAAAAATTGGGAAACTGGAAGATAGCTTTCTTATCTTCATTCTGCACAGCAGACAACATTAATTTACCTGTGAGGTTTAAAGCAGTGTATATCTTTCTCCATTGTGTGTGCTGAACTTGCTTACACCTTTGCTTCACCATTTCATTAAATGCAAAACAGTTATTCAAAATAATTTGGCACAGAGGGATTGAAGTAACTTCCCAACATCTTGATTCTGCCCTCCCCCAGCAACCATAGTACAGATCGTGCACTCATCTTTTGGAATTCTATAGTACTGGGTAACTCTATATTTATTTTATTTATTTCTTAAACTTTTATACCACCTGTGGCGTTCACCCCGTGGCCCCTATTTGTTTCACCAAACACAGAGCTCACACAAATATCTCAACATGCCCTTTAACACACTGCCACCAGCTGATCTCTTTATCAACCAATATTTCCTATGAAAGACTGAGGTCCATTCAGTACTGAACTTTTAAACAGAAACAGGTTTATGGATTACAAGTTGTTTTAGGAATAGTTCTTAAGCACATTCTTAAGGTTACATAAAGCTTCAGTATTCTACTTTAACCTCTTCTGTCTTAATTAATACAGGTCACGCTGATTAATCACTGCATAAACACACTCTCTCTCTCTGCCTCAAACCCCAAACTCTTCTCTTCTCTAGCTCTCTCAAAAACTGTCCCTCTGACTGAACTAACTAGACTCTGACTCACCCCTCCCTTCTAGTTTCTCTGGCTCCACCTCCCAACAGCTCTCATTGGTACATGCCAATAATCTTTGACCTGAACCAAAGCACTACATCACCCAATTAGTGCTGGATATTCTATGGGCCGGTAGCAGTCAAATGAAAACAAATACAGGAATATAAAAATAAACAACAAAGGGTAAAATATTAAAATTAAGTCAGACCATCATAAGACAAACATACCAAGAGCAATAAACCACAAGGTGCAAAAATTGGCTGATTCATGTGAGAATGTTGTTGAAAGCCTCCATAAAGAGCATTGTCATCTGGAAGCTTTCCAAAAGGCTGGTGCCACAGCTGAGAAAGCTTGATCTCTGGTGAATGTTTTTCTGGCTGCCCTCAGTGAGGCAACCCAAAGGAGCATTGCCTGCAAGGATCTGGTGGCACGGATTGATGATCTTGGGGAAAGGCACTCAAGGTCCTTAATCGTGGAGGGCTTTGCAAGTAAGCACCTTACATGAGGCACGTTTCAGCCGGAATTCGTGCGTAGTGTACGTATACTTAAACATCCTGTGTAAAAAGACAGGAAACGCTATTCTTCAAAAAGCCACCTGTTTATGAATGTGGGATATTGTCCTTTCGTACACATGATTCAAAATGCCAAGGAATGTCTCAATATTGCTGTACAATATCATGCCCATATTACCAGCAGGAAAACAGGCCTATGATAATGTTGTGTTTGGATGAGATGTACTTAAGTGATGAACAAAAAAAAAAGAGTCTGCTTTTTGGTTTTTGACTTGCTTGGTTTTATTTTGTGACTGGTAGTGAGCAGAAAAGGATATCCCATACACCATCCTGAGTGCTGCAATTGGTGTTGTCAACATTCAGGCTGTCCTTTGGTAAGCAAAGTTTGGCATCCTTTTTTCTACTTGATTTTTTGTTGTTGTTTATTTTTTGTTTTGTTTTTGTATAATGGAATCTATCCTTCCTAACCCTTAAGAAAAAGGGACGTGGTAGCACTGTGGGTTAAACCACAGAAGCCTCTGAGCTACAAGGTCAGAAGACCAGCAGTCGTAAGATCGAATCAGCGCAACAGAGTGAGCTCCCGTCACTTGTCCTGCCAACCTAACAGTTCAAAAGCATGTAAAAATGTGAGTAGATAAATAGGTACCACTTTGGTGGGAAGGAAACGGTGTTCTGTGTCTAGTCATGCTGGCCATGTGACCATGGAAACTATCTACGGACAAAACTGTCTACGTTTCCAAGCTGGCTCTACGACTTGGAAACGGGGATGAGCACCGTGCCCTAGAGTCGGACACGAGTGGACTAAATGTCAAGCGGAACCTTTACCTAACCCTTAAGTTCTTAAGAACAGCCCTGTCTTTTACTCCCATTGTGTCCACAGGCATATTTGATAGGGGCATGAGAGGGAAAGACATGGGGGTGGGTAGAGTGGACTACAAGATCAGGACTACCTGCTACACTATTTCATAGAATCATAGAATCACAGAGTTGGAAAAGACCACAGGGGCCATTAAGTTGAACCCCCTGCTATGCAGGAACTCCATCAAAGCACTCCTGGCAGATGCCCATCCAGCCTCTGCTTAAAAACCTCCAAAGAAGGAGACTCCACCACACTCCAAGGCAGCCTATTCCACTGCTGACCAGCTCCGACTGTCAGAAAGTTCTTCCTGAGATTCAGGTGGGATCCCTTTTCCTCTAGTTTGAAACCATTGCTCCTTCTCCTGGTGTATTTGACTTATGCTACCTTGAAACTCACACTCTGGGGGGGGGGGGGATACAAAACTGACATCATAAATTTACCATTTTGGTCCACTCTCAGACTATAAGACCAACTGTCCAAAGCCAGAAATCAGAGATTGTGTCTAAAGGAGAGAGATCACTTAGCAATTGTCTCACAAACTAGTCCATTGCTGGGGGGGGGGGGGAGGGGAAATTTTGTTTCACAGCAAATATATGAAGCAATTAAAATAAACATGAAAAAAATACCTCTCTGCTCAAGCTGAAACAGAGATTGCTTAAGGTAGTGTGCTGAAAGTAGCAGCACTGATTTCCATGTGAGTGAAACCTGACATTTGTATTAAAGTATAATTAAAGCTATTCACATTGCAGAGATACAATTTTTGACCTCTTTTACTCTTTCATGTGAAAATAGTAAACCATATGTTTTCCTCTCCTAACCTTCAAGAAGATATTTCACAGTGCATACCTTTAAGAATGATTTTTGTGCAAAGTACAGAAACTGCAGAAAAGTGCAGTGGCAACTGCTTTCTTGCAGGAGTTTTTAAACATAAAAAGCTTTGGATGGGTTGTTGGTATCTTTTGAACAATCACCCAGTGCCTCCGTCTTTGCTTTGCACGTGCACTTTGCTTGGCGCTAGTTTTGTGCAGATACAACTAGAGCAAATTTTAGAGTTTAATGAACATTTGTCAGGCTGTCAAAATAATTAAAAGCAAAAATTTTCCACATCAATAGGATAAGGCCTTTTCTTTCCATACTATACATGAAGCAGTTTGTTTATTCCTATCTTGTGAGGAACTCAAGGTAGCATATATGGCTTTCCAAACCATGTCAGTATATACACACAAAATCCTTGAAACCTGAAAAAAATACAAGGAGGAAATAGGGTTATTTGAATATACTTTTGAAAAATGGAACAAGATTGATATTGACTGTATTTTTGTAGTAAGCAAAAATAATTGAATGTGCAAGCCAGATTTCTAGAGACCATAGGCAATGTAAAGAAGTTGCTAAGATGAAAGACTGCCTTAAGAAATCATGATACATTGTGCTAAATTTGAATCCACTTAGCTCAATATAAGAGAAAGTCAAGGGAATAATATCAGAAGAACAGAAAAGCACTTTAAAAGGGCGATGTGTCTTTTAAATGGAAAAAGAACACACCTTTGAAGAATTATTGCTAAATTATATCTGCCGTACTGATGTTTAACTTGCCAGTTAAAGTTAAAATATGTATTAAAGGGGTTCTTTTTTTAAAATGCCAGGAAGAAAATGGCATGGTTGTTCTGGGTTTTTCGGGCTCTTTGGCCGTGTTCTGAAGGTTGTTCTTCCTAACGTTTCGCCAGTCTCTGTGGCTGTCATCTTCAGAGGACAGCACTCTGTGCTCTGGTGTAGTTGGCTTGGGAGTGCAATATTTATGGCTGTGAGATAGGCTTTTGTCTTTTTCTGTAGATGGGTGATTAGTGTGTATTGTTGTGGGTGTATTGTGCTAAGGAGAAGATATTATCTGTTCCTGTGGTTGATGGGTGTCATTAGCTGGTCTTTTGTGTGTAGTGATTCCCTGTCCTTGTGGCTGAGTAGAGTTCGTTGACCTTTTGCACGTTGTGTTTTTGAGAGCTGGAAGCCAAGTTTTGTTGAGCTTCATAGGGAATGTTTTCACTCATGAAAATCTGGGTCCCAGAGTCACTTAGAGTGTGTGTTCTGCCAGAATGGTGACCCAACTAGATGTCAATGGTAAGGGCAGCCTCCTGCCATGGGAACTCCATGTGGCCAGAGCTGGGGAGGGGCTGGGAGGCTGACCGCATGTGACCATGATGGCTGAACCCTTGGACAGTGCAGGAGGACCTGGGGGGGCTTGGGGCTGTCAGGCTGGTTGGGGGAAAGTCATCATGACACACTGCAGCTCTATTTAAAAGCAAGGGACTGCTCCTACTCTTGCTGTTTGATGGCTTTTCCCTCCCACCCACCGTCTCTTTTCTTATGAGGGAATTGTTATGCTATATATATGAACTTGTCATGACGGTGACAAATATGGGCACTCTGGTGTTGGGAACCTATGTGTTAAGTTGTGAAAACAGCAACAATATATAGTATAATTTAGTGATGGTATTAGGGTTCAAAAATTGATTTTATAGGGCGCAAAGATATTGCCCTAAAAATGAAAACTTTTAAAGAATGGCTCAAAAATATGCAGTAAAAGTGAAAGTATTGTTGCAAAACTAGAGCTAGCGGAAATTATTTACAAAACAGCTAATTGTTTTGGTGCAACAAGTAACTGATAAGATAAGGGCAGTAGTTTACATTTAGTTTCGTGCCTGTTTTTGCAATGGAAAAGTAAACAATAGAATGCTTACATTATGTGAACAGAGACAACAGAAAAAAAATGAAATGCATTTTATTTTGCTGCTTGTGTTGCATTTTACATATAATGTAAATTAACTAAGAAGGACCACAAAATAGATGTGAAATCAGAATAACAATATATTGTAAAGGGGAATGTTTGCAAAATAGTGTAAAAGGAGAAAAAGATGAATGCCATATTAAACAATTTGTTTCTTAATAAGCAAAAAGAGAAAAAAAACTAAAGGTGTCATTTATTTTATAAGGCTTTAGCCTCATGATTAATACTAAATGAGTTTTGAAAAGAGTATGAAGTCATAAAATTCTGTAGTATTTATGGATGAAATATGCTATGCATGGTACTATCCCCAATGCATTAAATTGTTATTCTAATGAGGAATGCTGAAAGGAGGGAGAATTTAACTCCGACCTTGAGGGCCAGGAGCAAGCCAGGCCAGGCACTGGGCTCTCTAGGGAGATTGCCAAGCCAAGCATTCGAGATGCTGGAAATTGGGAGAAGAGAGGCTTGAGATGAGAGGCTTCCTGACCTTAAACTTGTAGGCTCCTAATTGGCTGAAAAGTATAAACTAATGATGTTTCACTGGGCTATATGAAGAAATCTGTCACTCAGTAAGTTAAAATGGAGATGCATTCTATCTGAAGGGAATGGAAGACACAGACGGACTGAGAGCAGCCAGGAGATAACCAGGGAAATAACACAGGGACTTATTTCAACTGGCTAAGGCTTGGCGAGAAAATGTTTTTCTGGCGTGTCAACTCCATGCTTGGAGCTAAAAAAATGCTTTTTACTTTGTATATTTTTACTTTTAAAATTTAAATACTTTCTCACGCCAAACACTGAAAGTTATAAGGCTTTTTGCGTTTATAATTTTCTTCTAAAGAACTTTGAAGTGTTCCAAATATGTATTTGCCTTATTAGGCTATAAGTTTTTATTATTCGTTTTTACTCATTGTGATCTCCCAATGAACTGGATCCCTCCCCAATGCTAAGCCAGGGAAGCTGCTGCTGTAATCAGTAGAGCTGTGACCCTTTCTGTCCAAGCAGTGGTGTTGTGTGGTGATTATGCAGGCCAGGCCAGCTCAACCACAGGCCAGCAACGAAGGGTGCAATTCCAAAGTTTGTTAAGGCCATGAAAGCGGTATAAGAGCCATTCCATTGCCAGACAATGCTGCGACTGCTGACAAGGCATTGCCTTTGGCCAAAGCAATAGACCCTTGCTATCCACCCTGGATAGAGCAAGACTGCATTTAAGTCTCATGAGATGGTGCGAGAGGTGGGAAAGCTCTGGGTATTTAAGGACTTTCCCCCTTGCACTGCCCTCTTCCTTTTTTGGGCTACCACCCACCCTCCCTTTTTTCTAGTGTGAGTTTTTCTGGTCGTCTTTCAGGGGCCAGATAGGAATTTTTGACCTTCATCCTGATTGGCTTATGGATGGGGGGATTTTTTTTTGCCTATCCCACACTGGATAAGGGTTGTTGCCATTTTGGTGGTTTAATTTTGGTCACACAGGCGGGTAGTGCAGAAATAACAGGTATTTTCGGTGTGTCCCAATTGTAATCTCTGTTAAGCCAACAGCGCATCCCACTTCCCAGCACTGCGGATCGTGCGATTACAGTGTCTGTGGCGGGAGGATGCGCTGGGCCACTTCTGGACCAACAGTCATCAGCGAAAGATGGCTTGAGGTCTGGGGATGTTTTATTAGTGGCTGGCCAGGTTCCTACTGTCTGGAAACCGTGGGAACTTGGGGCCGAAGACTCGCCCATTTATTGATTAAGGGGTGTCGGCATACCCCTGCCTTTCACCTGTTTCCGCACTACAGCAGGCCCCCTCTTTTGGCAAAGGATTGCCATTATCGTATTTTGATGTTATCAATAAAGTGGCCCATATTTAATCCATATCTTTGTCTCGCGTCATTATTCCGGGGTTGGGATAGCAATAAGACCCTCTGCAGGAGTGGGTTTTGTGCTAGCCACCAGGAAATGCCCCAGGAAATCAAAAAAAAAAAAAAAAAAAAAACCAAACTTCTTTTATACACAGATGCTTCACTAGTGTGTGTGTGCATGCACGGGAACTGTATTGGGGGGATAAATCAGGATAACTAAAGGTGCAGAGCATCATATTCGCGAAAGTGCAGAGCATCCTCTGTCCTGAACTCTCACCTAACAGCTGGAATAGGGAAAGACTTTCCTCCTATTGATTGGAGTAGTAGGAGGGGTTAAAAGAGTAGAGGCAGGGTAAAATGAGAGGTAGGCATTATTTTGCTGGTTGCACTGAGCCAGCATGAATAAATCAGTGGTGGTAGCCCTGTCATGAAATCTTCTCTCACCTCCTACAAGATTTCTTTCCCAGTTACACAAATCAAAGAAAAGGCTTTTGTTGATGAAACACAAAAAGAAATAGTCATGAAAGGGAGGTATAAATAAATTAGCAAGGCTTTCATAAAGCCATCAATATCAGTAAACCTGAAAAAATTGCATTCATAATCAAGTGCATTTGCATTGTAGTGTATGGTTTAAAAGAGGAAGATGTATCTAAAAACCTCAGTACAAAAGAAACTCTTTTCCCCCCAGGAGTCTGCGCTTGCAATGACTACATGTCAAATACCGAAACCTACTTTCTCATCAGAACAGGAATTCATTCTACTGTTCTGTCTAACTGCTAGGTTTCCTTTTAACACCCTCTTTGTAGGGAGAGAAAGAGTTTGGCACCAAACGTTTTCATATGCTTATTGTAAAATGTATCTACACATGCTAATTCATAAAATGGTTGTCTCCAGCTCAGTTAGTACTTATGTGGTACGTATTGGAAGTTCTTTGCTATAATTTTCATTTGACAATTTGTCTGGTGGTGGCAGAAGCTTGGAAACTAGTTCACCAAACTGTTTAACTTACATACAAGTCAAATGTCATGAGAATGATCCAAAGAGTTAAAAAATAATAAAAATTGCTAAGCTACCTTTTTGATGAAATTAGAATTGCTTATGATGAGTATGGGTTAGAGGTGTACGCAAGTGAAAGAATATATAGAGACTTTATAGATAGTACTTTAAAAGCCAGTAAAAAGAATGAAAGAAATGAATTCCTAGATTCACAAGGCTATAAACAATTAAAAATCCCTGGTTTATACATGGAGCAAAGAAATATAATAAAAATGGGGAAGTTACTTGCTGAATGTCTTAAATGGTTGATAAGTATAGGTAATGCTTAAATTAGATTACATATTCTGATCACAATTGTTTAGAAGGTATTGATGATGAGTTAGAAACATGAAGATATTAAGTAACTTGTGAACTATAGTTGGTCTATGCAACTAAGAATGGCTTGAATATAAGATCAATACAGGCTTAAGTTTATATATTAGACAATTTAAGTATCTTAATCTTTAGGGTTTATGTAGTCAGAATTATATATTAAATGGATATGGCCTAAAGATGCTTAGTAGAGCAATATGGTTTATGTGGTCAGGTTTATATGTTAGATGGCTATATTCTCCCTGCATATGTTTTGTGTTTGTTTTGTATGTTTGTCTGTGTTTAATAAAAAAATAATAATAAAAAATTCAATGAAATTCTAATAAAATTCAACCTCTCAGCTGCTCTTCCTCCCCCCAAGGAGCAAAGACCTATTTTAATGGTCTGCCCTCAAAGGCTACTGGATCCTATAGGACTCCATGAGAGGGATTTCAGCTGATCTGACTGGCGCTCCTGTCGAGGCTCTGGTTGATGGCTGGCTTGCCGCCACAATTAGGGCTGTTGCCATGATCGCTCCTAAGTGCTCTCTCCATTGCAGAGCTCATCCAGCGCCCAGGTTTAACCAGCAGCAGCGAGCTATGAAGCAGAATAGGAGAAGGTTAGAGTGCAATTGGAGACAGAACCCAACGGAATATAATCGGAAAGCTTTTAGGATCATGACTAGCCATTACCTTACTAAGGTGAGGGCTGCCAGTCGAGCTCACTTCACTGTCCAAATAAGCGAAGCTTCTAATCAGCAGGTGGAACTTTTCCGTATAGTCTGCGATCTATCCGGAATTGGTCACAGTGATTGGCCTCCCATTAGTATCTCACTTGACCAATTTGCAGATTTTTTAAATCTTAAGTGGAGGCCATGTGCCAGGATCTTATCCCTTATTTGAAAACAGTAGATCGAGCCGAGACGTCCAACAAGATATAAACACTTTCAGCCTGTGACGTCAGATATGGTGGACAAAGAGCTTGATTGCTGTCGTGCCACCACCTCCTCCCTTGACCCTTGCACAGCCTGGCTAATCAAAGCAGCCAGGCCTATAACAACCGAATGGGCCATGGCAATAATTAATGGGTCTCTCCAGGAGGGCAAGGTTCCCCTTGCCCTCAAAGAGACACTCATTAGCCCATAAAGAAGAAACCAATTTTGGCGGCCTATTTCCATCTCTGGTGGATTGCCCAGCTGCGTCCCTGTCTTGATGTTGGGGTGCTCATCACTCTGGTCCATATGCTTGTAATCTTGAGATTAGACTACTGTAATGCGCTCTATGTGGGGCTACCTTTGATATTGATAAGAACCTTCAAATGGTGCAGAATGCGGCAGCCAGACATCTCAATGAGGTGAAAAAATATCAGCATATTTCCCCCACTCTGGTTGCCTTGCATTGCCTGTTCATTTCCACATTGATTTCAAAGGGTTAATGATGACATACAAAGCCCACCCCAGTTAATTCCTAATTTTCTTCGCCTCCTCTTCTGTTATGATTTATTTTGTCTTTCTTTCCATCTTGTAGAACATTTTTTAATAAATAAATAAAATAATAAATGAGAAAATGGGTTTTACACTATTAAACATTCAGCTAAGTCCACTAATGAGATGAACGCACATTAATACTGGTTTCAAATTTAAATAAACAGTGAACTAAAAATCACTGTATAGAGAAAAGGTGTCCTGAGGATTCAGTTGGGATTCTAGCTCAGATAATCAAGCTATTTGGTTAAAATTGATTAGCGATTGAGCTTTGGAGCCAAATAAAACTTGCCTTAAAGAATACATAAGTATTAGAAACTCCAAATTCTAATTTGGTTTGGATTAGAACTCCTAGTTTATCCTCCACTAGAAATATGTGAGTAAATGGTACTAAATTATTTGATGGGAGAGGCTGTTGAGATGTGGTTTTAGTTAACTGGCTGCAGAGCCAGAGACTGAAAGTTTGCTTCCCCACTATGCCTCATGGGAGAAGAGCCAGCCTGTGTGGCCTTGGGCAAGCTGTACAGTCCCAGGGCTCCCCCCAGAAGAAGGGAAGGGTAAACCTCTTCTGAGTACTCCCTTCCTGGAAAACCCTGAAAAGGGTCACCGTAAGTCACTATTGACATCACAAATGTATGATTATTATTAAATAGCAGTACACTAACTTTGGCCCAAGCAGATCATCAGCTCTGGTTTCCTTTTTGCCCCTAGCCAGACATTTGGAGGGTTCGAGCTACTTTAATTCCCTGTCTCAAAATCAACTAGCCATGGTGTCTCCATTTTCTCCAATGAATATATTTCAAGAATCTACTGCTCCCAAGATTACTGCTAGACAGCAAAATCATACACAACATGACTCTCTTATCATACAGTCCCAACAGTAGGCAACTGGATAAGTATCTTCAAATACAAAAATCAAGTAAAAACATTGATGTTTCGGCAGGCCTTCCCCTCTGTCAATTCCTGATCTCCCCCCTCCCCCCCTCCCCTCTCCTTCCACTCCCTAGTGTTTGTCCCATCTTGCTGAAAGTTTTCCTTATGTAAAATTGCTTTTAATTATATTGTTGTTGTTTCTGCTACTGTAAGCCGCCTAGAGTAGTCTTAACTGATTAGATAGGCGGGATATTAAATAAATAAATAAATAAATAAATAAATAAATAAATAAATAAATAAATAAATAAATAAATAAATAAATAAATAAGCACAGTGGTTAATCTGCAGTACTGCAGACAAATATCTGCTGATGACTTCAATCCTGATGTATTCAGGTAGCCAGCCTTCCATCCTTCTGAGGTAAGTAAAAGGAGTACCCAGCTCACTGGAGGGCAAAGTGTTCCTTGCATAATAATGTTCTAAACTGCCCAGAGAGTGCTTTAGCGCTATGGGGTGATATATAAATTGAAACAAGAACAAAAACAACAGGTATCTTGAGAGCAGAGAAGTCTGTCTCCTTTACATTGTATAAAGGCTGCTTTAAAAGGGTGCTTTCCAGGGAAACGCTTCACAAACTGAAAGGAGTACAAATTAACTAAGCTATTTCATAAAAGAGTTGAAAATTATTCACTTCCGTTCTCATATGAATTTTATTTACCATGTCACCTATTAATTTGCATATTATGGCTCAGGCAGAGTGTGAGCTTTCTGCCTTGTGCTGCAGTAATTGGTTACACTTGATTGGACGGCCATTTCTCCCTAAGCAAAAAAGACAACATAATGTCAAATGATTTTTAAAACTTGAGTATTGATCATAAAATATATATGGAGCTGGAAAGAGAACATAGCACTTCCCCTTTGTCAGTTCCCTCACTTTGAAAAGAGTCTCAAAGAGTTTAGCTCCCCTTAGGCATTAATTCAGCAGAATGGAATAAATATTTCTGGTGTGTGTGTGTGTGTGCGTGCGTGCGTGCGTGCGTGCGTGCGTGTGTGTGTGTGTGTGTGTATGCGTGCATGCACCATCAAGTCAATTCTGACTCATGGGGACACTTTTCAGGGTTTCTAGGCGGAGAATAGAAGCAGTTTACCATCCCCTTCTTTGGGGGGGGAGTGCCCTAGGACAGCGGTCCCCAACCTTTTTCAGTCCGGGGACCGGCTGGGGAAGGCGGGGCACCCCCGCACACGTGCGCATGCACGAACAAGCGCTTTCTCTCTCTCTCTCGCATGAGCGCCTGCCCAAGCAAGTGCTGTGCCCATGCAAGTGCCGCACCCGCCCGTGCGACTGCTGCACTGCCATTCACGCATGTGAGTGTGCACGCTTTTGCACATGCTCAAACGTGCATGCTTGTGTGCATGCACAAACACTGGCGCAGCACTCACATGGGTGTGCTGCAGCGGGTGTATGTATGGGGGATGGGGCAGGAGGTCTGTCTCCACGGCCTGGTCCAGCTCAGGCCACGGACCGGCACTGGGCCACAGACCAGGGGTTGGGGACCTCTGCCCTAGGACTCTCCAGTTTGCCCAAGGCCACACAGGCTGGGTCTTCTCACAGGAGGCGCAGCGGGGAATCAAACTCCCAACCTCTGGCTCCTCGGTCAGAGACTGCATTGAACAGCAATTCCTTCCTGTTGGCAAAATTAAAGTCAAAAAGAAAAAAAAGATTTTAAAAACCACTTTAAAGACTGTCGGATTTGTTGCAGGGTGAAATTTCCTGAACCAAAATCTACTTCTTCAGATTTTGAACTACAAAAGCTAACCCTGAAACAAATATGTCTGTTTGGTGGCACAATATTTCGCCTGCATTCCCCAACCCCCTTCTTCCCTCTTTAATTTCGACAAGATACCAAGACAGGCTAACATGGCTTCTTCTCTTCTCTGGAAATAATTCCTCCCAGTAGTAGCTTCCAATAGGGAAGGTAAGTTGTAGCAAAAGTCAATATTGGTTTAAAATAGAATGTCTATTCATTTAGTATTTCTTTTCCTTTAAAATTCAGTGGAATGATACTTTCTAGCAGTATTAGGAAATTACCCAAGCGAAGCAGCCAATAAAATCTTTCTCTCAATAAAGTCTTTTCATTCAGCTATTGCCAATCTCTGCTTATTCTGCTCAAGGAAAATGTACCATATATGATACATTGGGAAGAGTAAAAAATTGGATTGAGCACCATTAGGCACTCACAGCAGCCCTGTGGTGCACCTTTTCAGCCACAGGAGAGATGTCTGTAAGGTAAAGACAGTAGAGAGTGCTATAATATATGAACTTATTAGGAACAGAGTGTATCTGAGCATGTGTAGATTGTCCATCACTGTTTATTTCAGATGGCTTTACAGCCCCCTTCCAGCTTCACTATGATTTACTGTAGAAATGTGATATAGAAGGAATATTACAGAATAAAATTAGTAAAGGCTACTGGTACTTATTCTAGAGCAGGGGTCAGGGAACTTTTTTACCTTCCCCCCCCAAAAAAAAAATTATACATGTTGACATTACCCCCTTGATTCGAAAGGAAGGAAATCATACATTATTTGAATTAAAATATTATCGAATCTACACAGGCTGTGTACTGAACTAGCAGGATGCACCAAATTTGATAAAGATGTGCACTATTTTTGCTGGAACACATTGCACTCCAGCCATGGTGTGGTATAGGGAGTAGTAAGGTGTCCAACGTGCCTAGTAAGTTGCATTCCATTTTTGCTAGCTTGCAGAGGATTTAATCAACATCAGTGGCTGCCAGAGTGGTGACATGCTTGCTAGAGACAGCCAACGCAGAATTGGGGGGTGGGTTTTCCCTACCACTTTAATCATTCTATGTGTGGTGTGCAAAAAGGAACAAACCAGGGTGAAGCCCATGTCACCCACCCTGGAGCCACAGCCCGTTATCAAAGGACCAGTGTGCTTTTTTATCATCATCAATGGAAAATCAGCAGTGGCCAGAGGATTGGAAAAGATCAGTCTACATCCCAATCCCAAAGAAGGGAAGTGCCAAAGAATGCTCTAACTACTGTACAATTGCACTCATTTCACATGCTAGCAAGGTTATGCTCAAAATCCTCCAAGGTAGGCTTCAGCAGTATGTGGACCGAGAACTCCCAGAAGTACAAGCTGGATTTTGAAGGGGCAGAGGAACTAGAGACCAAATTGCTAACATGCGCTGGATTATGGAGAAAGCCAGAGAGTTCCAGAAAAACATCTACTTCTGCTTCATTGACTACGCAAAAAGCATGGCAGAAAGTGAGGATGAATTAAATAACTTCTTAATGAGGGTGAAAGAGGAGAGTGCAAAAAATGGTCTGAAGCTCAACATCAAAAAAGATCATGGCCCCTGGTCCCATCACCTCCTGGCCAATAGAAGGGGAAGATATGGAGGTAGTGACAGACTTTACTTTCTTGGGCTCCATGATCACTGCAGAGGGTGAGAGCAGCCTCGAAATTCAAAGATACCTGCTTCTTGGGAGTAAAGCAATGATAAACCTAGAAGCACCTTAAAAAGCCACCCTTTCCCCCCACCTTAATTCAGTTTCTCTTTTGCTTGACTGCCTATTCATTTTCACAGTTTTGAGCCAGTCTCTCTCTCTCTCTCTCTCTCTCTCTCTCTCTCTCTCTCTCTCTCTCTCTCACACACACACACACACACACACACACACACACACACACACACACACACACACATATCCATCCACCCACCCACCCTCCCTCCATTTCCTCCCTCCCTTCATTTTGTACATTTAAATAAGCTTGATGAAGTCCTTGGTCTCTCACACCTTTCTTCCCTCCTTGCTTGCTTGCACCTTTCTCCCCTCCTCCTGCCTGTTTGCAGTCATTTCCAGAGCAATCAGTCATTCAGAAGCCCCGGATTGATTGATTGCCTGGGGCTAATCCCCAGCTGTAACCAATTAGGGAGGTTTATCTCAACGGAGGATTTAGAAGTGTCCTACTGCAACTAAGGAAGTAACAGGGAGAGGTGGTTTACAATTTGAGTTTTGGCTGCAGAGGGAGGGAGGGGGTAGCATTCTGCTCATTAACCCCAGGATTTTCACTTTTACCCCATTTGGGGTAATTTACCCCTGTTCCCCAATCTATGTTCTAGAGCCAAGGTAGGCAACATGAGTGGTCTTTCAGGATCTTCTGGAGTCAGAAGAACTAAACAAAATTCCAAAGATCTCAAGAAACACACCAGAAGAAAGGGGGCAAAGACTCAAATTTCCAGCTTTTAAAAAAAAAAAACATTATAGGGAAGCTAAACACTGCAGGGGAGCCCTATTTGAGTACTTAAAGGCAAATCACTGTTCCTGGGATCTTTTTCACTGAGGAAAAAATATTTTGGCATGGGGGGCAGGGGCTGCAATAACAGTATATGTTCGTGTCAACCCTGTTCTAGACAATTCATGTGGTTGAGTGGTTAGAATACAGGAAGGTAAGGTAAAGGTTCCCCTTGACATTTAGTCCAGTCATGTCCAACTCTAAGTCGCGATGCTCATCCCCATTTCCAAGCTATAGAGCCAGCATTTGTCCGAAGACAGTTTCCATGGTCAAGTGTCCAGAGTGACGTTACCATCCCACTGAGGTGATATCTATTTATCTACTTGCAATTGCATGCTTTCGAACTGCAAGGTTGGCAGGAGCTGGGACAAGCGACGGGAGCTCACTCCGTTATGTGGATTCGATCTTACAACAGCTGGTCTTCTGACCTTGCAGCACAGAATGCTGGAAACCTTGTCTTAAATTCCTGCTCAACCATGGATTTTGCCGGAAATGCTTTCTCATCCTAACCAAACTCACTGGGATATTCTGAAGATGGAGTTTTGGCAGCAGGGTCAGGGGAGGGAAAGATTTCTGCATGCCTGGAGAAAAATGCAATGAATAAAAGCAATAAATAAACCCTGCCTTGTGCACTGCATTCAAACAAGCACCATTAGCACCATTAGGGTACAGTTCAATCTAGGTGGGTGGGATATAAATTTAATTTAATTTAAATAAATAAACAAATAAACAAATAAAACACAAACAAACAAACAAATAAATAAACAAATAAATAAATATTTCAGCTGCCAGGTCTTTCTTCTCCCTTCTATCTGATCTCAAGAAAGAGATGCAGATCACAGGTAGCACGACTGGTTGGCATGCTAAAACTGCCATTTTCAGATCTAGCATCTCTACATAAGCCTGGAGAAGACTCCTATCTGAAAGCAAAGTGCCATGAAGTGCCATGAAGTGCCATAATGCTATATCACATTGGCCAGAAAATGGAAAAGTTTTTTCTGGGGGAGTACAATCCCCAGAATCCACAGCCAGCATGGCCAAAAATATAACTGTTCCAAAGTCTAAAAGTCTTTTTCCCCCTCTATGCCAATTTATAGAAGAGATTTTGGATGAAAGCAGGGTAGATCAGGAAAGAGTGCTGCCCGTGATACATGTAAACCTGCATTGAGCAGGGGGAGCTTTGGAACACTACACATGTCCCAAACACCCTTACAGATATGATCATGGCATTGGTTGAATCTCATTTGAAAACAAAACTACTTTTGTCTTTCAATGTATTTTGTTTTAGAGTGCATTGTTTGCCTTTAAATAACCCCTTGTGGCAACCCCAGACCTACTGGAGTATCCCACCCTGTAGTTATGCTGCCACCAACCATTCCCTATAAGGAGTCACACAGACCAGGAATGGATTTTAATAAACAAAAGAACAAGGTTTATTGAAACAACAAACAGGGTAAATAAAAGGATCAGGTAAATAGGATACTGGAACAAGGTATAGTCCCAATCACACACATACAACAGATTGGTTCCCACGGAACACTTTAAGGTAACGCACAGACCCTGAACCTATCAGTTCTGGCTACCTAGATAGAAACCTGAACCTATCAGGTATGTACTATCTGACGAACAGTTGTACCCAGTCTGACACACAGACTCCAACTCCACTTCTCCACCTCAGCTCCAAATATATACACAGTACAGCTCCTCCCCCCCTGATGTCCCGCCTTCCACTCCCCATAGGATGGAACTTTCCCTCCAAACCCATGACAGACAGGTACCATCAGTGCTGTATGTGACACCCCTCCACTTTCCACTAAACCCTCACAGATTACTGTATTTTTCTGTGTATAAGATGCCCTCACTTTTCTAATCCAAAATTAAGAAATCTAAGCAGGGCTTAGCAAATGTAGGAGGAAAAGGATCAAAGGGCTGCAGGATTGCTTTGATCCTGCTTTCCCCCTTCATGCTAAGTCCTGCAGGGCTTAGCAAAAGGAGGGAGAAAGGGATCAAAGCAATCCTGCAACCGCATAATCGTTTTGATCCCTTTCCCCCTTATACATCCAAAGGATTGCTTTGATCCTTCCCCCCCTCCTTTTGCTAAGCTCCATGGGACTTAGCAAGCAGAGGGGAAAGTAGGGATCAAAGCGGTCCAACAGTGCTTTGATCCCTGCTTTCCTTTTGCTAAGGCTTAGCAAGTGGAGGGGAAAACAGGGATCAAAGCCCTGCAGGATCACTTTGATCCCTACTTTCCCCTCCACTTCTTTTTGTTCTCTCCTCATATAAGATGTATAAGATGACCCTCGATTTTTAGTCTAAAGATTTTAGACAAAAGTAGTCTTATACATGGAAAAATACAGTAATTTATTTTCCCCAATGCCTTTCACTCAGCTAACACATGTCCTTTAAAAAGGGAGTGGGGAAAGATTTCAAAAGTATTTCATCTGACTCTTCCATGGTCCACACAGTTCTCTCAGAATCTTCAGCCCAAGTGAAAGCTATTCTTATCATGTAACCATTTGTTTGACAAAGATTACAACAAAGGAAACCAGTTTTTTTGGAAACACATCAATCAATATTTTTCATTAGTCAGAACCAGAGTATTGCTGAAGTTATGATATACTATCTCTGCTTAACTACATAAAAATATACTTTTTCAGTGCCTGTTACACTGCAGCTTGGACGCACCAGTTCTGTGCTGAAATTTTCTCCTCTGAGAATGTTGACCATTCTCAATCAATGGAAGATATTGCCTCCCCCCCCCCCAAATATTAAATAATAATTGCATGCTGTTGAGTAAATTTTGACTTATGGTAACCTTTTTCCAGAGTTTTCTAGGAAGAGAATTCACAGAAGTGGTTTTTCCATTTTCTTTTTCCATGGGTATCCTGGGTCAGGGCATCTGCATATGGCTACACTGGCTGTCTCTTCTGCCTGTCTGGAGAAATTCACACAAGTAAGTTCAGGATTCCCTCCCTTACTTGTTAGGTAGCTGACAGATCTATATGCGTATCTTATCTCTCATTGTACAATTCGATCTGTGGTAGCTGGCAGGCTGCATCCCAACTTGGCATATTTCAATTAAATCCCAAGGGAAGATGTTGCACGCATACAGTATGAAGCATTTTGTGCAGCTGAGGAGTTTGGTAGAGACACAAAGCAAGGAAGATTTATAAATGTTACGTTCTGATTTTTACATTTTGTCAGGCAAGTGGGGAGGGTACAAAATGTTGTCTTCTGCCTTCAGCAAGATTTGACTGGAATGCCGGCCAGGCGCAGAACCGTGCAAGAGCCAAGCTATGCACATAAAAAGGGTTGCTATTTCTCTGAAGTGAGAGGTGTGACACAGTCCAGCTGTACTATTGTTGGGAAAAATCATTACCTGCCTAGTTCTTGCTTATCTTCCTTGCTCCAAGGAATAAGCTACCAAGGAAACTGCTTTTATATGACCCGACCAGGCACCTTCTTTCTTGTCATTCAGCCAGCTATATTTTACAACAATCTAAATCAACAGAATATTCTGTGAGGATGCTGAAACACAATGGAGCCAGCCCTGGTGTTTCTCCCTCATCTCCTGTTGCTCCAGTCATTATGACTATCTTTAAGGCAGGAAATCTTTCCATCTCATATTTCTCAAGATTCATAAGTGAGGGTCATTGGGGATTAAGACATGTATCCTTTCAACCCAGATAAGTCATCTTAATTGCATTTGATAATCTGCACTGCGGAGTTAGAATAACAACTAACTCTAAGAAAAAGTAGCCATGATTTACGTATTTGTAAGCTCAACTGTACCTCTGTAACTGTAACATTCTTGGATGACCAAATTCATCAGATTATCGTGGGTCCATGGGTAATTAAAAAAACAGTGATACCAGTTGGATATGATATATTTGAGCCAACCACAGGGAATTGGGGTTGATAGGCACAATACCCCAAAATTATGCAGAACAGGATGTCAGCCAAGTCTAAGAGTGGGAAACTGTTCAACAATAATCATCTCCCAGATGCCTAGGAAGTACTAGCCCAGCTAGCAAAGGGATCTGCTATTTGCATGAGGGATGGTGGTGAGGAATAATTGCATACAAATCAGCCTATTTCATAAGCGAAAATTTCAGCAATAAGCAAAATAAAACTTTTCTGTCAATTGCAGATCACAGTTACAGACATAAACCCAAGCTCCAGACTGTTCAACAAGCCAACATGACAACTGCTCCCATTTACACCCAGCCAACTTTATTACAAGACCTAATAATGTCAGCCACAGTATCAAGGGTTCATTCACCTGCTCTTTTTCCAGTGTGAGAGCTGCCATCATCTGCCAGCAATGCCATTTTGCATTCTACATAGGACAGACAGGTCAGACATTCTACGCCAAAGAATGAAAGAACAGACATCAGACATCAGAATTGGCAATATTCAGAAACAAACAGAAGAACATCCCCGTCTCCCTGGACATGATGTTGCTGATCTTAATGTGGCTGTTCTTTATCAAAAGAATTCCAGAGAGAGAATCTAGCAGGAAACTATTGAACACATATCAAGAAGTTCACTTCTGTCACCACTCGCTGGAAGCAAGATAATTTATTTATTTATTAAAGGAATTTTCCAACTATCTTTCAGCCTTGGCACTGTGCAATAACTTAGCAGTGCTTGAATGTTTATCAACACTATTCTATGAAGGTCACTGCAATTATTTTATTTGCATCTAAATCTTTATTGTCAGCATTGCCTGCATTTCATTCTTGCCTGTCCTCATTGCTAATGCTTTTCTCTTTTTTCCTAAATCAGTTTTATACACATTTTTCATCTCAGGATGACATTCCACATAGCCCATGAAGTGGCCTCTTTTGTAATTATTGCAGCCTCCTATGTGGATTTTAAGAAGTTCTGGCTGGGGGGGGGGACCATTCTGGGCTGGGGTGAATGTCAATCTATCCAATAGGAGCCAATTGTTCCCTTTCTGCCTCAGAGTTTGAAAATAATTAATTAAGCTTTGTTCAGTCACTATTTTTCTACAGAATGCTGTTTGTTTTGATCTATGAAGAACTGTAAGTAAAATAGAACTTTTTATTATTTTCTCACACTAGTGTCTCTGAGCTATTGAAATGTTAAATGCAATTAAATTTATTTTATTTATTTATTTTTATTTTTATTTACTGGACTTGTACCCCGCCCATCTAGATCAAAAGTCTATTCCGGGCAGCAATAAGAATGAAAATAATAAATGAGAAAAATAAACAAAAAGGGGTGGTCTCCTGAGAGGAGAGAAATGTGAAGCTAATTCTGCTCTGTAGGTTCCTGATATATGTTTTTTTTTCCCACTGCATAGCTAGAGGAAAAAAAATCCATGCTCTACCAATAAGATTTTGCCCATGAAAGCTCTTGCTGGATTTTAAGGTAGCAAATATCTGTCTGGTCTTTTACTCATAAGTATCCTCCTGAATATGTGATTACATGGAAGAACAAATTAGCCACAGTAGAAAAGTTTCGACTGTCTCTGGTAACATGTCAACTTTAACTCCAGCAGCTCAGACACAAAAATGTCATCTTTTACTTTATCTATGTTTTGAGATTGTTTTGATGCAACTTTTGAAATCTCTCAATCACACTTGATTGTTCGAATCTTTAATTTTGTCACTGAAAAGTAGCATCAAGAGTAAAGTAGCCAGACCACCATGGTCTGGAACGAGGAATAGAGTAATGGAAGTCTATGAATACTAATGTTGAGTGTCAATATCCTATGTTAAACAGCCTGTAACTGTGGGATCTGGGGACAAAAGGCTGAGCCTGAGGTTGCCTGCCCTGAGCTGGATCTTAAACGTTATGGAGCTGTGCTGCAGGCAGGGATGGACCTAAAATAAGGAACGAGGAATGACATGGTCTCCTCTCCTTGTGTCAGCTTTGCAGGGCCCCCAAAAGGTTTACAGAGCCTGGGATATGTATTTTTGCTCTGTACACAGAGTCATACATATGGGTGGTGGCATGCCAAAAACTATGGCAAGCACAGACTACAGGTGAGAATTCTCACCTCTGGATCCTTCTTGTCTTGAGATCAAACAGAATGAAATAAATTCTTCATTTTTTTCTCTAATGCAGGGATAGGGGAACAGCCATGCTTCTCTGCATGTTTCTTCCCAGTTCTAAGCCTCTTTTGACAGAGGGCATGATCACATGAAGGAAATGTTCCCAGGTTTTACCCCAGTTAGATCATAGCATAAATTTCCAGTCACACAGCGTAGGCATCCTTCAGTCTCGAGAGACTATGGTAGCGTGCTCTGAATAGAGGTCTTGGAACAGCCTCTGGTGTGGCTGAGGAGGCCAATTCAAGAGCGACAATCTCTTCCACACTGAAGACAGTCACACAACACCAAGGCCATTAGCAAATCATTTTGCTGGACAACAGTGTAACTGTAGAACATTTCCCCCTTGCAGGGAGGGTTGTGTTGTTTTGTTCTGATTATGTTTCAAAACAGTCCTTATCAGTATTGTTTGTGTGAACATCCCTATCTCTTCATTTCCTCCTTTTTCTCCACATCCTCCAAAGCTGTCACAGTCTGTCACAGCAAGCAGGGAAAGAGGTGGCAGGCCGACCCGACTTCATTTTGCCACCCCTGGTGGCAAAACTTCCTCCCATGCTCACCTTTCTGGGCTGGGCTCTGCACCCCACTGAGATCCAGGCTCCGGTAAAGGCAATCGCACCCTGGGTGCAGTGATGGGCAGCTGCCTCCAGCAGTCCAGGCTGGCACTGAGGGATCCAGGAGGCCATGGGGGGCAGCAGATAAGGCGGTGCCCAGGTGCCCATGGAGAAGAGGGAGAGGCTAGCCAGTGTTTTTCACCTTCCCTCTCTCCACGATCCCCACTGGTGCAGCCATGGATGATGCTGGGGAAGGGAGAGATGGAGAGTGTGGCAGATCAGCCATCTCCCACTCTGAAGGATGCCTCCTGCCACCACTGCTACGAGAGCCTAGATGGCTGCTCTTTTCTGGCTGGCCTCGACCAGTCCAAGGGGCGGTATTCCATAGGCAGCCAAGAGAAAGGAGAGGACAGAAACCTGTCTTGGTGGGCTGTCGGGACTCCCTGCTGCTGCACCCTCCAGTGCATCTTCATTCTCTTTGCCTGCCCACTCCTTCTTTGATTTTCCTACTCCACCTCAGTGCTGCACTGTCTGTTCACGCACAGACCCCAGTTAAGAGCATGGGGGATTCCCTCAGGAGACATTATTTATTGTGTTGCTTGCGGAGTTGTCTGCTCTGCTCGGGATTTTGTCCTCCAAACCAGCTCTGCCTTATGGGGGGGCATTGTGTGCAAGAGAAATTAAATCAGTTCCACATTGTAGCCAGTCATAGTGCTTTAAATACGAGGAAATGAATCAGTAACATAAAAACAAATGAGAACATTCAACCAGGTATATCACATGACCACGATTTGGTACAACAGAAGTATGGAAGGTACCATTACAACTGGGGAAAAATTCCTTTGTGTGATCAGGCTCAGAATTTTCTTCTATTTCCTGATATTCAGTCATGGGTCTTTTGGTTATATTCTGCTTGGTTTCACAGTATTTTTGTATAAGGATAGAAAGTATATTTACTAAACTCCATGTTCATGGCAATTGGCTATCTTGATATGATAAAACACTTTCAGGAGGAATTGTGAAGAACTAAAAAGCTCTTCAAAATAGAAGGAGATAAGAAGGAGGATGGCTCAGCTTACCAAAAACTAGAATGAGATTTGAACATTTTGTCCCTGCTCTGATCTCTTATCAGTCGTACTTGACAGGTTCAGATGCCACCGGATTCTTTAACAAATTTTGGCACCTGGAACTATTCAGGGTAGGTTGTCCGCTCTTGCCTTCTATGCTAAGATTAATGGGTATCAGCTTTATTCCTCAGATTACTGCATTAAGAAAATGATTGAAGGGTGGTCTAAGGAAAGGGGTATAATTCAGGATACCAGGGCTCCCATATCACCTGTGTTGTTAGAATGCCTCTGTAAGCAGTGGGAGCTTTTTGTAGGGACCAATATGAAATAATTTTATTTAGAACAGCATCCTTGTTGATGTTTTTTGGGACCCTTAGGATTAGTGAGGTAGTTGCTGCTGGTAAGAATGATGAGACTAAGATAGCTTTGTGGACAATACCATTCTAATTTACATTCAATGATCAATCCACTAGCTAGGGGTGCTCAATATACGCTAACGCGTTGCCATATAGAACATGTCTGTCCTATGAAGGCCACCATTGTGTACTTGGAAGTTAGGGGACAGGACCATGGCTATTTCTTTAAGCATAGAGATAGTTCGCCATTAACAAAGTACCAGTTCTGGAAGTTGACAGACGTAGCGTTGGACAGAGTTGGCATGCAGGGATCACATTTTGGCACACATTCCTTTAGGATTGGTGGAGCATCCACAGCTGTGGCCTTGGGATACAATACAGACAAAATTCAGCGTTTAGGTTGGTGGTCTTCATCCAGTTATCATAGGTATATTAGAACACTTCCTAACGTCTAAGCAGGGGCCTGGTTTGGTTATGTCTCTGCAAGTTCTGTGGTGACATTGAGACTATGACACGTTGTGATTTTGGGCCACAGCTATATTTATTGGGCAGCGCGTTATGTGGCTGCAACCTGGGGGAACAACCTGGGCCTGGGAGCCAGATCCCACATCGTATAGAAAGGGCTGTGTGGAATGTTGTGGAGCCCGTTATGCAGAGCTGTGGCCTTTGGCCAATTTCCACCAGATCTATTGGTAATACATCTGTGTGGCAATGATTTGGCCAGGTTTTGTGGAAACGCTTTAATTTTGGATGTTTTACGG
Organism: Pogona vitticeps; assembly: GCF_051106095.1. Taxonomy (NCBI): domain Eukaryota; kingdom Metazoa; phylum Chordata; class Lepidosauria; order Squamata; family Agamidae; genus Pogona; species Pogona vitticeps. Next base: position 55,340,166 of record NC_135784.1, read on the forward strand.
TTGAAGGCCACATATCTGGCCATGCGTATAGTATGGTCAACAATTGTCCCTCGGTTGGCATGGAGAAATGCCAGTAATTTTTCCCCATTAACACAGTACACAGGGGTGTTACCCGGGAGTTTTGCAGAGTGGTCTGCACCAGCCTTGGATCGGTGATTGGTCACCAGAGGATCCACTTGGATAGGCCTGAATTTGTGTGTGTGTGTTTGTGTTGGAACAATGGTGTACATCTGTCCGATTTGGGTTTGGATGTCTTCCTTGAAGACATCAAGGAGGGCCTGCTTGCTGAGCTTGAAAGTCTCGATGGCGGGCATGGGACTTAGCATGGCTAGTCCCAATGCTGTGGTGGGTAGTGCAGATATAACAGGTTTTCTGGTGAGTCCCATTGCAAACTCAGATAAGCTATAGCCCATCTGACCTCCCAGCACTGCGGATCGTGCGATTACAGAGCTTGGGGGGAAAGATGTCCTGGGGCCACTAGAGTCCTAGTCCATCACTCTGTCCACTCCACCACACTGGGTATCCCTAAACATGTCTACCCAAAAGGTTTTTTTTAAAGGACTGAATTATCCTAGGTTAAGCATGGGCAGTAGCTTCTAAACAGCCAAACTGTAGCTCTTCTGTTTTCTACTAACTGCTGAAAAAAGGGTAGTTAAATAATTCTGTAAATGTGAGAGACTCAGAAAATGCTGCTGCTGCTTACCCCCCAGTGGTCCATTTTTTTTTCTATATTATCCTATTGCTGATGCGATTCTAGAGCCTCATGTTCAGTTTTTTAAAAAAAAGAGTGATAGGGATGGAGTGTGGGTATCTTAATGATTGCCCAGTTCAGAACAGACAATGCTGGTTTTTACACACACACACAAACACATACACACATTATCCAAACATGACCAAATTTTAGAACCTGGGACAGTGTTTCTTACAGATGTCCAGCTTCTCTTTTCATGAAATAAACTACTATGAATATGGGGGGCATTCTGAGCATGTGGGGTCACGGTGTATGCTCAGTAATACTGCTTCTAAAGATGGGCAGTCAGGAAAGAAAGAAAAAAAGAATCATTCATTTTACTGTCTGCTGGGAAGATATGGAGGGAGACTGGAAGATCTGAAGATCTGGTACCCAGTGTTGACATCCCCTGGAATGCAGCAATTCTTGAATAAGCAGAGTCTATTTATTTCATGCAGTCCAAATTCTTTGGGAAATTGTTGCAAGTACTGGACTGTAAGAGAGCATTAGTGTGGTTTCAAGAATAAGGGAAGAGATTGAGCACAGAGGTGTCATTTCTCATTTGTAGAGCTCAAGTTTTTACTTTGAAAATGAAAGGTTTGCATTCCAAACACTATTTTGGGGCAGACTGTGTCAGCACCACATTGTTCCTCCGCTGGAATTCATATTGACTGATCACAACCATTTACGCAAGCTACACATGCGATGAGCACACCACATCCCACAGATGGATTGTTTGAAAGACCAACCAAGGCACTGACTGCACCAAGAATAAAAATTGATTTAAAGTGTCCTTGGCTGCCAGATGGGAAATAAATAAACAAACAAACAAATAAATAAATAAATACACACACGCGCAAGCAAGCAAGCAAGCAAGCAAGCAAGCAAGCAAGCAAGCAATAAAAAATAAATAAATAAATAAATAAATAAATAAATAAATAAATAAATAAATAAATAAATAAATAAATTTTTTCTATACCACCCATCTGGCAGCCAAGGGCACTCTGGGTGGTTTTATAACAATTAAACAATAACAATAACATAATACAAAGAACTCAGCAATACGTATCCATGAAATATAAAGGTGCAAAATAAAAACCACCATAAAATACAACAAAAATTACAATAAAATAAAATAACATGAAAAGCATGGCGGTCGGTTAGATGTTTGTTATCAGAAGCACTATTACATCAGGATGTTTTTTTTTTTAAATTTGGAAAGGTCTATCTAAATAACCAGTTTTTTAGTAGTTTTAAAAATGTGCCCAGTGAAGGAGCCACGTGCATTTCTGGGGGGGGGGGGGGGAGGCTGTTCCATAATTGCGGAGCTACAGCCAAGAAGGCCAGATTTCTGGAGGTCATTTTCTGGGCCTCTCTCAGAGTTAGAACACTGAACCGCGCTGCCTGAGACAATCTTACTGGACAGGCAGACCAGACAGGAAGGAGGTGCTTGGCTAGATGTCAAGGTCCTAAAACATTTGGTGCCTTAGAGGTTAATACTAGAGATGGGCACAAATATAAAAATGGATTGCCTTTTTCCACAAAAATAGTCAATTCATTAAATATTTGCCCATATTCGTGGGTTCCAGAGACCCCACAAATACAAAGAGATGAATATTTACCTATGTTTATTCATCCTTCGTATTAAAAAACAATAACAAAAAAAAAACTCATTCTGCCTACCGGCCGCCAATCAACTTATCAGAGGCCAATAGGCAGCCATCCCCCTCTCGAAGCCAGCCACCCCAGCAGCCTACCTCCACACCCCTTTCCTTTCTCTACCTTAGCCCACACCCCACCCCCACCAACACCCCCTTTGCTGCCAAGGTTTCCTGGCCTCCCAGGCACACTTGTAAAAAGGGAGACTGGCTACCCTTTGCAAAAATAGCAGTTGCAGTTTCCCTACCCTAAGTGAAGCTGCAGCTGCCATTTTTTACAAAGGGCAGCCACTCTCCCTTTTTAGATGCATGGCTGGGAGGCCAGGAGACCTTGGCAGCAGCAATTAAGGTAAGGGGGTGTCAGTGGGGGTGGGGTGAGGGCTAAGGTGTGGAAAGAAAGGGGGTGTAGGGGTAGTTTGTTGAGATTAATGGCTGTGGGAAGGGGATGTCTGATTAGCTGGTTGGTGGCCGGTAGGAAGAATGGGCTTCTGTGTGGTGTGGTAAACTCTCCTGGGGGGGGGCAATTTGTGGGTGAATAACTCGGATGTCTGATATCCAATCTTCACCAAAGTTGGCAGGCATGTTGGGGAAAGACATAGGAAGCTCCGTTGTCATTCCAGATTCTCTCAAGTACCTGGGAGGAGCTTTCTTGGGGGTGACCTCTTTGTGACTATATAACTCAGGGGTTCATTATCCAATGTTCACCAAACTTTTAGGAAATGTAGCAAAGCATCTGAGGAAGCTTCCCTGCATTTTTTGTGTCTCTAGGTGCTTAGAGGCCACTTTTATATCCATTTAAAATGAAGATGAATCAACAAATCAATTTGTCAATTTGTCAAAGAATATTTGTATATTTGTATTTATTGATCTGTTAACCTTGACGAATTATGAATCAAAAGGAATCATCTTTTTTTTATTATTTGTCCCCAACTCTCGTTAATACTATCACCCTGAAGCTGGTGCGGAAGCAAACAGGTAACCAGTGCAAGGCGACCAAGGTGGTGGAAATATGTTGGTATTTTCAAACCCCACTCAATAGTCTGGCTGCCAAGTTCTGGACCCTTGAAGTCTCCGTAGCAGCCCCAAGGGAAGCCCTACATTGAGGGTATTACAGTAGTCTAAGCTCTGTACTGGAGTTAGTCCCAAAACTGGCAAACAGAGGCTTATGAGAGTATAAAGTGAACCCAGTTGTGAAAGATCTGGAACCAGAGTTCAAAACACTCCAGGCCAAGAATCAAGCAACCAAACAGAGAGTGCTGAAAAGATAGTCAGGCAGTCCAAAACTCATACAGAGCAAGGAGACAACAGCAAAGGTCATGAGACAAGGCAAGCAGGATCAAGAAATAAAAAGGACATTGTCTTCCCTGAAAAACACAGATCAGCCCAAGCTGAAGTTTATGTAATGGGGATGACCAAACCTCCCCCCACCTCAAGTTCCCTAGTCTTCCTGGAAGGAAGAGCTTTCCCTCAAGGGGTTTAGGCTGTAACAAATGAGTGAAACAAATGCAGCTTTATTTACAGTTACCACCTGTAGTTATAGTAACAGGGGAAAAGGAGAAGGGAATGGGGTCTCCAGCATGCAAGGGCCACAATCCAAATGCCAGAGGTGAGAAAAACAATCAAGTTAGTAACAAAGAACAATCACAGTAGTACTGTATGTAAACCCTCTCTCACTGATACCCATTGTTACTGAGGCATTATCTGAATTTCATAGGCCTAAAACAATAATCATGAACTTTGTATGTTAAGATTTTAACAACCCTAATCCAGTAATACCAAGTAAGCCTAGATGCTTTACCTGCCAAGGGAATTTGTTAGCCACTGTGTTTGTTAGAGAGGCAGGAACTCTGTGTATATACACATCTTGCTTCTCAGTCTGCAATCTGGTCCTGCTGAGTTCTGTTGGGTAGATCAACTCAAACAGCCTTTGTACATTTTGGTTACCTATCAAAGCCTTGACAGGTGATAGAGTGCAGGAAGTCCCAATATTTTGCTATTCGTGACTGTTGTTTTGTCATGTCACTCAAGTACAGACAGACATAAATCTACACGGACTCCCAGGACAGCTGAGTGAAGGTTGGTTCTCTTTGCTCTCCAATGAACGTGAAGGTCACCTCATCTTGCTATGTTACCTCAGGTATGGTAATCTTGGAGTAAACAACAGCCATAACCTCCCATGCCCTCTCAACAAGGTGATGCATGACACAACAGCTGACAACCTCTATTATTAGTTTCTTCGAGGTGAGCACTTATTTTTTTTCTGCCACTTTCTGCTCATACCCATGGTATTCCTTGCTCTCACTCAGTTCAGCCACCTACAAAGGAAATGACTCTCTCATATACATTCCTTTCCTGTCTTGCTATAGTCAGAGATCACAGCAGCTAAAAAGATGTGTATATATAACATTAAGCTTGTAATTGTTGTGTTGTGTTGCCTATCTGAACATTATTGATTTTGTCGGATAGCCTGGCATAGAACACAAAATAAATAAATATTATTTTATTATTATTAACTTCTAAAAGAAGAATCAAAGTGGTTGTAACAAATGAGTGAATAAATAAGTATAGTGGATGAATATATTATTACAATCAAATGGATGAGTTTCCCCACCCATATCTTAACAGATGCTTTCCATTTCCTGAAATTTCAGGACTAAAACATGCCACCTTTTATGGTGTCCCAGGGAAGTGAACACTTGCGATTTCACAGGAGGCAACTCCTTGTGTCACAATTACAAAATGGTATGTGTGTCTATGTGCAAAAGAGAGGGGCAATGTGATTTTTCTGTACTCTCACCTAAGCATATGTTATGTTCCCAACCCTTATATAAACACTTTCGCACTGAGCCTGAAAAGAATGGGAAAGAGGTGACAACCAAAGCATCACATCTGCCACACTCAATAAAATCAAGCTTTCCCCTTCTCCAGCACCCCTGGTCCTGAAATTTTGTTTCCCTGTCACGAAACCTATGGAAACAAAACAATTCCCCCAAAATTCAACCTTGAGATATAACCCCACACCCAGGCAACAATACAGAGTCACCTCTCACCATTGGCAAATGAAAATGTATTTTTCATTCATTGTGGCACTGAATAAATGGAGCAGTTTTCCTATCTGGGTTCTTGATTAGCCAATTGAGAATTCACCTTGGGTACTGTGATTAGTAAAGTGATTCAGCAATCAGGAAGACAAGCAAAATTTGATTCCCTATTCCATGCATACCAAGTGACTGACTCTGATGGTTTGATTAAGACAGATGTCACCAAATTATAGTTCATCTGCCTTGGTTAGTTGAGCCTCCCTCAGTCCTTGCTTAGTTTTAACCTGTCCCCATTGGGTGTTTTGTGTGTGTGTGTGTGTGTGTGTGTGTGTCTGTCTGTCTGTCTGTCTGTCTGTCTGTCTTTAGGGCTTTCATTAGGCTAGTTGGTCATTTGCATGTCCATCACATGCTACTGCTCAACCTTAACCACTCTTCTTTCTTCCCACCCTTCACAGTGAATCTGATGGAAATGGTCTTCTTCAAAACCAAAGAATAATAAAAAAAAATACATATTGCTGGGATCTTGGGATCCTGGGATCTTGAAGGGAGCAAATAAGTGGTACAGTGGGGTCTTGACTTATGAACAGTTCGACATACGAACGTTTTGACTTACGAACCGCTCTCATAGGAATATATGGACTCGACTTGCGAACTTAGATTTGAGTTACAAACACTTTTCTTTCCTTTTTTTAAAAGCTAAGTCATCTTAGGTTAAAAGGAAAAAAAGAAAAAATATCCCCCTCTGGTGGCAGAAGGCAGAATAGCAACTTCCCATTAGTTTCTATGGACGAAAAGAGCAGATACGGATTAAATGGTTTTCAATGCATTCCTATGGGAAATGCAGATTTGACATAAGAACTTTTCGACCTAAGAACCACCTTCCAATACGGATTAAGTTCTTCAGTCAAGACCCCACTGTAAATGGTTAGGAAGTAACAGAGGATGTTAATACTGTACAAGGATAAAATAAGTTCCAGATTTCTGACAACTTTGTAAGGAAGAGCCAAGGGGGCGGGGCAGAGAAGTATGTGACACCTCTGGTGCTGAATGTATGAACAGGCATACACCTCCAAACCAAGCTCATCTCTAGTAATATGACACTTTATTCTCATGTATGTTCTTGTCCTGTTTGTGATACTGATATTAAATTCTTTGGGCATGAGGTGCAAAATAATTATTGCTCTGTTTGTTACATCTTTGAGTGCTGATATGTACACACAGGCAGAGAGGCTGAATAATGTCCATTCACTAGGATGTAAAATAAAGCAATATAGGCCCCTAGTTGTTTGTACTATGCAGCTGCAAAGGGAAATGGGCCTCTATATATAAGAAAACACAGTAAGAAATTTAAAAAATGGATGCATCGGGAATATATACTTGGCAGAACATATATTAATATTTCTCCAAAGGAAAAATGGCTTTCTGAAGAGCCTGCATGGTATAGTTGAGGTACATCTTCCTCTCTTTTTATGAAATATGCCTGTACATAAAAACTGATGTGATTACTTGCTAAATCCAATAAGTTTCCCTTTATTTTTCTTTGATGGCTCTTTGCTCCTTAATGTGCTTTAAATGTGCAATAAGAATGTAATGAAAAACATACATTTATTCAATGTGGCAGCTGCTTCTTATTCTGTAAAGGCATGTCGATCCTCCCGCCTCTTCCTTTTCCTTCAGTTCTGGGTGCCTTTGAAGAGATATTAAAATCTCTCTGTTTGCATTTCCCCTCTAACTGGGATTAATTCTTCAAACTCAGTTCTCTTTGGAGCAGAACTCAACAATCATCATAATAATGGCAGACCTTCCCCCCACACATAAATGTGAAGGTCACCTTGTGGGGAACCACAGAGAGGGAGGAAGTATTGACAAACCCAGTAACCATTTTCTTTGCAAATTGGAAGCACAAGCATCCCAATCCAGATTAGCACTTTAACTTCCAGTCTCTTTATCTGTTCCTGATCCAGATTGTCCCCATTTACCAAAGGACCTGCAATTTGCCTGGCGAGGGGACTTCCATTGGAATAAAAAGGAGATTTTTTCCCCAGTGCAAATGGGTAGCTCATTAGAGCCCTGATCCAACCCTGACCTCTCCCCGCCCCACCCAAAGCTGTACATGTGTGAATCAAAAAGCTTGCACTCAGGATCAGTCAGGACAGAAGTCACATTTGGTATACAGTCATGCCCCACTTAACGATTACCCCATATAATGACGAATCCACTTCACAATGATGTTTTTGGATGTTTAGGTGGGTTTTTTTCGCTTAGCGATGATAGGTTCCCTCCCTCGGGAACCGATTCTTCGCATTACAACGATCAAAACAGCTGAACGTCGGGTTTTCAAAATGGCCACCGGCTGCTCAAAATGGCTCCCCACTATGTTTTTGGATGGATTCCTCACTTTACAGGCACCGAAAATGGCTGCACCTATGGAGGATCTTCGCTGGAGGGTGAGTTATTCAGCCCATTGGAACGCATTGAATGGTTTTCAATGCATTTCAATGGGCTTTTTTTATTTCGCTTTACGATATTTTCGCTTTACAGCAATTTCGCTGGACCAAATTAACATAGTCTAGCGAGGCACCACTGTAATTTCACCTCTCAGCTGCTTTTACACCAAAAGGAAGCACTGGAGAAGGTCAAAGATGAGTGCGTAAAGTTGGCCTGGAGATACATAGTTATCCCTGAGGTAGCCCAGTTGTAGGACACAAGCCTGGGGCTTGAAAAAAGTGACAAAGCTCCATGTCATGCCTCTGGAGGAAGAACATATGCATGGCAGAATGTTTGCAGCTGAAAGCCTTGGGTAGCAATAATGTTTTCATGGTCTTTTTCAGCAGGCAATAATAGAATAAAATGGAGTCCTTTGACTCAGAGCTAACCCTGTGAGTTCAAAGAGAATAATCCTATTTTCAGCACTGCCTTGTCATGTCATCAATATAACCCCTTTCTTTAAGAGAACTTCATAGAACTATTGCTGTTAATACACTTTCAGGAACTCCCCCTCCACATTATTCTTGCACAATAACCCCTTTAACCACTAGTCAAACACAGCTTTTCCACCTACACACAACAATATCTGTTTATTTTGATTTTATTTGTGCATTTGTTGTTGTAGCCTCCTACTTATGAGAACCCGATGATTAAGAATTATCCACAATGTCTACCCTCAAATGCCGTGCTCTTATAAACTCAAGTTTGTGGCTTCCTTTAGGGAGTCAATCCATCTTGTATTTGGTCTTTCTCTTTTCCTGCTGCCTTCCACCTTTCCCAGCATTATTGATCTCGGACCCACTTGTTCATCTTTCTGGAAGCCCAATGTATCTGCAAAGCTCTCTTCCAGCACCTTTGAATCAATCATCCCCCCCCCGTCAACTTCTTAACTATCCAGTTTTCACTCCTATACATCAGTAGTCCCCAGCCTTGGACCTCCAGATGTTCTTGGACTACAACTCCCAGAAACCTTCACCACCACCTCTGATGGCCAGGATTTCTGGGAACTGAAGTCCAAGAATATTTGGAGGCCCAAGGTTGGGGACCACTGCTATACATGGTGACTGGAAATATAAGAGTGATAGTGATCCTGGTCTTGATCTCCAGTGATACATCCATACACTTTATAATCTTTTCCAATTCCTTCGTGCTGGCCTTCCTACTCACTCTTCTGGTTTCTTGGCTGCAATCTCTATTTGGCTTGCCAATGGAACCAAGATATTAAAAAAAATTCTATTTCAGTTTTTTCATTGTCAGCACTGAAGTTCTGTAGTTCTTCTATAATCATGACTTTTGTCTTCTTAACTTTCAACTGCAGTCCTGCTTTGCCATTTTCTTCTTTCACTTTCTGCCAGTAATATGGTGTCATCTGCATAGCTTAAATTATTGATCTTTCTTTCATTAGTTTTCACTTATGTATTTAGGGTTCACATTGATTTGTCATCTATCCTTCAAAAATTGGGACCTGCAGGATCATATTGTCCAAGAACTAATGAGCCAGGCAGCCACGTCCTCTTCCAGGGCACACCTCTCCATGCTTGTTTTAGCTTTCAATGTCTCCCCCCCCCCAAGTGGTTTTTGGTGCTCAGAAAGCAGGCTCAGTTCTCACTCAGTTGTTCTAGTTCCTTCTATTTAAATGTCCCCAGTAATGCTTTTTACTGTGAACTTAGGGATTCTGAACAATGCTTGGAACATCTTTCATTTAAAAAGAAGAGGGATTAGTATTAAACTTTGGTCCATTCATTGACCTGACCAGCAAGGAAATACTTTCCAGTTCCTCTGTAGTAATTAATCCTTATATTGTGTCTTGAAAATATTTACGTAGACAAAAGCTGAAATAAAATGATACTTCTTTTGCTATTTAGAACTGATAAGAAAATGGCATAAATTTTTTTTAAATTCCTGTAAAATACATTCAAAAATGCCTTAAAATTACCTTTTAAAACGTTTGAACAAGAAAACATAACTCAATAAACTAAATTATAGCCTTTTAAGTTCTTAAATTTATTAAATGTAACTTAGTTATATCCTTGTAACCTGAAAAATAACTAGCTGCAGGTGGCAATGCTACTTGTAACTATATTGCTACTTTGTATTTCCAAAATCTGGTTCTGAGTACACTTCTTTTTTGTGTGTAGATGATGCTGCTGTAGTTACATAAAATCCACATTTAGAAAATTTGTTTGCTAGCATTATGATAAGGCATATGTTTAGTAATATATAAAAAATCATTTCCAGACTATTCAAATATCAATACCATATTGAGAGACAATAACTCAACTAAAATATAGCTCACTTGTGCATTACATGGTGCCTTAACTTTTTCCAGGCATGCTTTCTAAAACACATGTCAGACACCTAAATGCCGCCCTTTGTCCGAACATGCCTATACCATCTCCAAAGCTTGTCCTTTTTATGTGATAAAGTGAGAAAAACAAGTCTAAATCCATTTCTTTCCCATATATATTTTTGGGTGAGACAACTCAATCATTGTAAGAAACCCACGACATGAACTGGACTCTGGAAAAAATATAATAAATTCAAAGGCAACAGCAGACTTTTAATTATGTGTGCACACAAAAATGAATGGAGGTTATGCAAGTTCTCCGAGACTTGAGACTATAATCAAAATGTCATCAAACTGCTTCTTGTCCTTTCTACCTCCTAGGAAATTGACTCTGCTCGTGTTGCAATTTCAGATTAATTTGAATGCCTCTATCAAAAACGATGGCATTTGGTTAATGTCAGATATCACCTCCACTGTCATCTGATATTTTTCCCTGGGGACTCAATTTGCTAATGACTTAACCAGGGGATCCACAGGAAAAAGCTAAATTAGCTTTGGAGAAAACCACAAGCAATTGCTTCAAAATTGTGAGGACAAAATAAATAACACATTATTCATTTTTAATTGCATATTTATTTTTAAATGATGTTGCACACTACCAGCAACTTTAAAATGTTCTAAGTTAAAGTTACCATCCAAGGACAAAAGGTGGTTGAAAATGAATGTTGATCCTATGTATATTTCTTTAGAAGTAAATCCTACTTTTACTGGGATTATTCATCATTACATGTGTACCATTGCAACTAAAACCTACTATAATCTCAGAGACAAAAGCAATTAAAAATGTTTTTGTTCCATTGTCCTCACATGATTTCACAGAGCTAATAGGAAACATTTGCCCATTATACTAAAATGTAACATTACCTTTGAAAGATAAGTAAGGTACACTGTAATTACATAAACACTAAAATTTAATACATATTTGCAAGATTTTACCTCAAGGATAAAACTTGCAATTGGTTCACCGTACCAGGCTATTGTATCTATTATTGTGGGAAAGAACCCCACAGAAGAAATTGAGTAGCACTCATAGTCAACAAAAGGGTGGGAAAAGCTATACTGGAATACAGTCTCAAAAATGATAGAATGATTTCAACACTAATCCAAAGTAGACTTTTCAACATCACAGTAATTCAAGTTTATGCAAAAACCACCAATGCTGAAGCTGAAATTGAGCAATTCTGTGAAGACTTAACACCTTCTAGAACTGACACCAAAAAAAGATGTTCTTGTCATTATAGGGGACTGGAATGCTAAAGTAGGGAGTCAAGAGATAAAAGGAACAACAGGTAATTTTGGCCTTAGAGTTCAAAATGAAGCAGAGCAAAGGCTAATAGAGTTTTGTCAAGACAACAAGCTGGTCATCACAAACACTCTTTTCCAACAACACAAGAGGTGACTCTACACATGGACATCACCGGAAGGGCTATATTGAAATGAGATTGATTATGTTCTCTGCAGCTGAAGATGAGAAGCACTATACAGTCAGCAAAAACAAGATCTGCAGCTGATTGTGGCCGTGATCATCAGCTTTTTATAGCAAAACTCAAGCTTGAACTGAAGAAAGCAGGAAAAACCACTGGGCCACTCAGGTATAATCTAAACCAAATCCCTTTTGAATACACAGTGAAAGCAAAGAACAGATTTAAGGAACTAGATCTGGTGGACAAAGTGCCTGAAGAACTATGGATGGAGGCTCATAATATTGTACAGGAGGCAGCAACAAAAACCATCCCAAAGAAAAGGAAATGCAAGAAAGCAAAGTGGCTGTCCAACGAGGCCTTAGAAATAGCAGAGAGGAAAAGGGAAACAAAATGTAAGGGAGAAAATTGAATGCAGACTTCCAAAGAATAGCAAGGAGAGACAAGAGAGCCTTCTTAAATGAACAGTGCAAAGGTGTAGAGGAAAATAATAGAAAAGAAAAAACCAGAGATCTATGGAACAACTGAGTGGTCGTAAGACCAGATAGGCAGGATATAAATTAGATAGATAGGCAGACAGACAGACAGACAGACAGACAGACATTGGTTCAAAACTGGGAAAGGAGTACGACAAGGCTGTATATTGTATCCCTGCTTATTTAACTTATATGCAAAATACATCATGCGAAAGGCAGGACTGGATGAATCCCAAACCAGAATTAAGATTGCAGGAAGAAATACCAACAACTTGAGATATGCAGATGATAGCACTCTGATGGCAGAAAGTGAGGAGGAATTAAAGAACCTCTTAATGAGGGTGAAAAAGGAGAGCACAAAAAATGGTCTGAAGCTCAACATAAAAAAAAAAATAGAGCATGGCCAATGGGCCCATCACGTCCTGGGAAATAGAAGGGGAAGATATGAAGGCAGTGACAGATTTTACTTTCTTGGGCTCCGTGATCACTGCAGATGGAGACAGCAGCCACGAAATTAAAAGATGCCTGATTCTTGGGAGGAAAGCAATGACAAACCTAGACAGCATCTTAAAAAGCAAATACATCACCTTGCTGATACGTAAAGGTCCACATAGTCAAAGCTATGGCGATGGAAAGTAGTGGAAAACAGGTGGGCCTGGCGTGCTCTGGTCCATGGGGTCATAAAGAGTTGGACACAACTTAACAACTAAACAACAACAATTAGACAAAAGTACTTAAATCTCATTCTGATTTTCTTTGGAAATTCAAAAACCCAGTGGGCAGAAGCAGACTTTACAGATCGCCTTAGATTAGAGCTGAAGCACATTAATATTGGGGAATTGGGGTTCGGTCAAACGTGCACTTGTGAAATCAAACTTCGAATGAATCCCATGCTGAAGTCCTGAACACTAGTCACAAAACAAGGCAAAGTAATTGGCAAATTACATGAGAGAGAAACATCCCATGTACTCAAATGCTTTCAGCATTTAGGGAATTCCCTCTTCGTATCACAGATTGCCTGTAACTATGTTTCTGTCCATTATGTTTAAAGCCAAAAGAAACATTCAGAAAAAGCTTGATGGATAGCCCTTCTGGGAAGACCTGTGTATGTGACATCTTCCCAACTTTTTTTTTCCACGTTGGAAATGAATATTTTCTCTAAATTGTTACTGAAAAAAATTAGCCAACTGCATAGTTCTCAAGTGCATTACACCATCCACTTTATTATGTGTCCATATTGTTTCTGGATGGTATGGGAAGCCAAGAGACCATGTGGAACCTACAGTTATTTAACACATTCAAAATTTCCAATATGTCTTTAGTTCCTTCCACCTTTCATTCTTATTTTGTCCTATATTGTGTGGGATCTCCAGGGTCTGTGAACATGGCTTAATCTTCTGACAGGTCCTCCTGTCAGATTCATTCAGCTAATGCCTGAACCTCTCTCAAGAGTCCTACAAAATTTCATAGACCTCTTGGGAAAAATCAAAATCCTGTGTTTATCACAGGTGGCATTTTATCTTGGTTAAGAGTTAATTCCAGAATAAAACCAGATATTCATCTGAGTATCGAGGTGTAAGTCTTTTAATTGTTGCAATGCATTGTTTCAGGCAACATCAGCTTGCTTATGTCAACAAGTTATATTTATATTGTTTCTATGTTCCTTCTGTACAAAATTACTTCGGAGTTGCTGGAAAAATCCAAAAACCTTATAGCTATGAAAAAAGCTATAGACACAGATACTTAAAAATACATCCTTGCATCTTTGGAAAAGTTAGAGGTGTGATTTCCATCTAAACAGAGTAGGGTTAAGAAGAGTGCCATTTGCTCTAGCTTGTACATCGCTAATTATTATTACCATAATTACTGCACATGTGGCTTGTATTAATTCACTTTGAATCTGATAAGTGAAGGCTCTGAGTAAGATAAGCTCAAGAGTAAATCAAACACTCGCACTGGCAGGTTAGTTTGGGTGAGAGGGCTGTAGCTTATAAAAATATAGTAAGCATCGAAGAACACTTTTATTTTTTAAATATATTCTGAATTTTAAAATAATGAAACAAAAACCTAAAAGACACAAGTAGAGAAAAGAAAATATCCTTAAAGGAAGAAATGGGGTGTGTGTGTGAGATCTGTTTTTTCGTTTTGTTTTTTGTATGTTTTGTTTTTTAAAAAAAAGAGAGGAAGGAAGAAAATAATAATAATTTTATTTCAAAAGCTCCACCATCCAGAAAAGAAAGAAAAAAGAAAGAAATGTAAGCACAAACTCTTCTGTAAGATGACCAAATATCCAAGGAGATTTCCATGTACTGTCGCCATGTACACCACACCTTCAAATGCTGAAAGAGACAGAAGGTCTTCAATCCACTGATTAATTGAAAGTGGGCTTTTGTTTTTCCAGGGTAGTTGTATCAGTTGTTTAATCCCCATTAGTGAGTGGAGAAACCATTTCTTTTGACCACTGGTTGATTTCCATGGGACAGTTTGATAGTTTAACAGAATATGTCCATCTACAAAATCCGAAAGTTGCTCCAAACCAAAATAGATGTGACAACATCACACACACACACCCAAAGAAGGTATAACTGACTGTATCCAGAGCACTTTCATGGTGAAAAAGACCCCCGATTCACCCATGGTTCCATAGGTGGGAAGGCGAAACAAGCTTTGGTGCTGACCTAGAGTATGTTCCCTTTTAAGCTGGGGTGGGACATGGCATTGGGACACTCTTCCCAAAGTGAAATGCCTAGCCAGGTCAATCTATGATGACATTGGGACTGTCATCGAAGCCATGGGTGGCATAGTGATGGGGAAGCTCCAGTAGTAGCCTGACCTCAGCATGAGAAGCCCCTCTGAAAATCTTTTTAAATAAGGAATAAAGATGGAGCCTGGTTTGCCTGCCTCTGTGGGTCCTGCCTCTCTCTTTCAAGAGAGTGTACAAGCCAAGGGTCTCTGCAAACTTCAAAGTAACTGTGAACGTTTGCAATTTAGATTCCACCATCACCACTTCTTTCATCCTCTGAAAGAAGTTGATACACCTGTTCTGGCTTCTCTTTCTCCCTTCCGTTGCCCAACCTGGAAACACTCTGGAATGCAAATATTCCCTGTTATGTACAAGGATCACATCTCCTCTTTGTGGCTGGGCAATGATGATCAGCCACCAAGCAGAATTTCTGATTCCTTCCATGGCCTCTTAAAACATTTTAAGGCCACAGGAATGCAGGAGAAGTCTGCCAGCTAAATGATGCTTTAACCTAGTCAAACACTGTCTCCCCCCCCCTCATTTCCCAGACTTCTAAGCTTATTTTTCTTTTATCCAGCAATGTCATTCAATAGATTCAAAAGCTCTTTTGTGAACTATCTGAAGGTACAATGGAACTGTGCAGAAACTGTAAAAATAGAAAACTTTTAAAAATGTAAAACATTTTATTAAAGTAGGAAGCTGGCTGCTTTATATAATGGAAGAAAAATATCTCAGTGAGGGGTTATTTTCTTATGCAGTGAATAGAAATGTTTATTAAGAGAGGGTCATTATATACAAAATGTTGACAGCCAGGCCTTAGAAATTCATTGAATACATTTTCCAGTGTTTGAAAGACATTAGCAGTGCACAGGTTCATGCATGTTGCGACAGTTCTTTCAAATATAGAGAGATATGCTACCTAAAAACATCACATTCTTTTTTTAAATCATACTTCCCGTTTTCCCCGAGCAAGGGCTTGTTCTGACGGATTTATAAGGAGTAGATATAAGCAGAGCTGGGTTAGAGGCTCATTGAGTTAGGTATCTGGCTGCAAAAGCCAGATAGATGTTCAGAGTTTGAGGCTGTTCTGTACACAATAGAAGACAAACCAACCTGTATAGCTTTGGGCAAGCTAGTCAGTCCCAGGGTGCCTGCACAAGAAGGGAATGGTAAACCACTATAGAGTGCTTTCTACTGGACTTGATGGTATAGTAGTACCGTAGTAGTAGTATTGGTGGTGGGCAAACTATTTTTGAGTTACAATTTTTAAAAAAGTAAAACTGTCCTCCGCCACCTGCAGACATTGGTGACCTTCTGTGTCTGCAGATCTAAAACTCATCAAATACACTGAAAAGACGAAACTTACTTACCTTGACAGAGAATGGTTATTCCCAGAGTTTTTATTATTATTATTATTATTATTTGGAAGGAATCCAGACATCCATGGCTCTAATACTGATTTTGAAAATAGTCATTTCAAAGGGAGAAAAAGTCTGAGCTTCTGGGTTTCTTAAACATTCTAAACATTATGTGAGCTTGAGAGCCAACCAGAACTCTAAATTTTTGACCCTGTCAGTCAAGGCCAAATTAAATGGCTCTGAGGAAGAAACACTTGACTCCTTCATTGCCAGACAGACATTTAAAAAAGTTTCTATTTCTAGTGTAAAAGATTTTTAAAGATTTTTTTAAAAATAGAGAATAAATATTCTGACACTCACTCATTTAAACTATTAAATTACTGTTTTCTGCTTTGTGGCTGGGGATGGTCTTACTTTACGTTAGCAGAGCTTGAATGCCTATTCAACCCATCTTGTCACTATACCATTGTTTGGTATAGCAACTCCAAAGATGCTATATGCAATGAAGTAACTTCTGATGAATGGTGACTATATGAGTATATTGACTTCCAAAATATTGTGTCATTAATAGCTCTACTCAGATCTTGCAAACCAATAACATCTCATGTTAGGTTGTTTTCTCTTCTTCCTGCAACCCCTTCGTAGCAATATTGTCTTTTCAATGAAGTTCTGTTAAGATCTTGGAAACTAACGACTGTGGCTTCCTTTATTAAGTCAACCCATCTCATGTTAGATAGTCCCCTTTTTCTACTGGTCTACCCCACTTTTCTCAGCAATACAGTCTGTTCTGGTCACTTTTTAATTTCCATTATATGTGTATGGCAGGATAGGCCCCATTTAATGATTTTGCCTGATTGAAAATTTAGGCTTGGCCTGATTGAGCACCTTCTTTTCTGCTTTTCTAGCTGTTTTTTAAGTTCTGAATGGCTCTTTTCCAACAACATATTTCAAATTGCAAATGAGTTGATTTTTGTCCCTGTCTTTTTTTTTTCACTGCCTTTCTTTTGCATAGTATGGATGATTTTGACCTTGGGAATCTATCTTAAATAGCTGCTCAGTCCAACCTTGTCTGTTGGAATCTGGTAATATTTCCAGGTATTTTTCTATAGTTTTGAAACCTTTCTGAACTGACGGGTAAATGGTTTCATTGTATAATTTCAACATGCAATAGTTTTGTGAGCTATCTTGGAAACCCATTGAAGGTCCTTAAAGGAAATTATTTTCTTCAAATTGTTCAGAAACAGGCATTTTTTTCTGAAACCATTGCAAGGCATAATCTTGCCCAGTGAGTATTATTATTTCCTGGTAGGACTAGCAGCATGATATAGAACAAACATAGGTACGAATCTCATACAGTCCAAGTACATTAAGTACCTGCTCAGTCTATGGTAACTACAGATAGACAGACAGACAAAATGATATTCCTCTAAAAGAAAGTTATGTACCTTTTAAAAAATTTGTTTTAATGATCATGTGCTTTTCTGAATGATTAAAACCTATCTATACGATCCTTGTGTTTATATCAAAGAAGCCATTTCTTCATCTGGCCACATTTCCTAATGAAGAGATAAATATCCGCCGGTGCTGAATCACTTCTGCCCACATTAGGTCTGCATAACTTGCTGCAGCTAATTCTAATCAATCGATGAGATGGCAAGGCACATCTTGATGGTGTACTTCTGGGCCTGGCCTGGCACACAGCTAAGTTGCTTCCCAGCAGTTTGTCACTTAGCTACATTGAACCACATGTTGTTGTTGCTTAGTCATTAAGTCGTGTCCAACTCTTGGTGACCCCATGGACCAGAGCACGCCAGGCCTTCCTGTCTTCCATTGCCTCCCAGAGTTTGGTCAAATTCATGTTGGTGGCTTTGGTGACACTTTCCAACCATATCATCCCCTTCTCCTCTTGCCTTCACACTTTCCTAACATCAGCGACTTTTCTAGGGAGTCTTCTCTTCTCATGAGATTGCCAAATTATTGGAGCCTCAACTTCAGGATCCAGTGAACCACATATTTGGTACAAATACCAATAGGATTGATCCCATAATCACTCATGTAGAGAAAGCAACAATGGAGAAGAAGATCAAGAGGTTCCCCACAGGCATATTCAAGAAACTGAATTTTGTTAACACCTAAACATTTATTGATTGATTGATTGCTAAAGGTAAAGGTTCCCTTTGACATTTAGTCCAGTCATGTCCTACTCTAGGGGTCATCTCCAAGCCGTAGAGACAGTGTTTGTCCAAAGACTGTTTCCATGGTCACGTGGCCAGTGCGACTAGATATGGAACACTGTTACCTTCCCACCAAGATAGTACCTATTTATCTCCTCGCATTTGCATGCTTTCGAACTGCTAGGTTGGCAGGAGCTGGGAGAAGTGACGGGAGCTCACTCCATTGTGTGGATTTGATCTTACGACTGCTGGTCTTCTGACTTTGCAGCACAGAGGCTTCTGCAGTTTAACCCGCAGCTCCACCACATCCCTCTAGACAGTACTTAAAAGAAATTAATTAAAGCTAAACAATGGTGAATATGCAAATACAAAAAAGTCAAACAAATATCATACTAAAAACATAAGCAACACCAAAATACGTTCAGAGCAGTAAGAGACAGCAATCCATTCAAAGCTCCTCTGAGATAGCCAGTCAATCAAAGAAAGCTTGTCTGAGGAGCAATGTTTTTGCCTGCTTGTGGAAAGTCAGTAGAGATGGAGCCAGCCTAGCCCCCCATGGGAGGAAGTTCTGTGGGACCGACCCTGATTCCTCTGCTGGTGAGAGTGGGCTTTCCACCTATCCAAGAGTCAGGGTGAGATTCCTGACCCTCAGTTCACCTGGGGCATTGGCAATGCAGACATGGACAAGACCTTGGAGGCCACATATGTAGCCATGGCAGGCAGGGATTTAAGGAGGAGAGCGAGGTGGAGGAGGAAGATTGTTTGGCACACGCCAGCAACTGGGAGGCATTCAAGGTCCAGAATTTACTGTCACTGCTGGAGCAATCAATAGCTGTCTGGGAGACAATCTGTCACTGAGATCCTTATGCTGGTAGGTGTTCCTAGTGTTGCATGAGCATGCAGCCCAGGTGTGCTGAGAGAAGGCGGGACAGCTAGAGAACCAGGAAATGGTGCACCGCCAGCATAGAAATCAGGGGCAAGCAGCCCCACAGCGAGGACCTTCAGAACAGCAGACCCAACACCAGTCTGTCCATCTCACCTCCCACCACACCTCATTACTCCAGTGAGCCCAGCCATGTCTGCAGAGACTTTGGACATGCCTCTAAGGAGGAGTACTGCACATACATGGCAGCCACTGCTAATGGTGGCTACAGAGCCAAATCTGGAGAATATGCCCAGTCTGCGCTACTCCAAGACACTGAGTGTGTGCATACTGCACCCTTGTTGAAACACTCCCTGTTTGGCCCACCGATGAGAAGTTCTGGAACTGGTAGAGACGGGGGGGGGGAACTCCACTCCTTCCAGTAAGGGCCTGTTGTGGTCTTCTTCAGGTTGTTTTGGAGTTTCTGGGAGTGCAGTTAACTCCCTGGCACCCTACCCTAAATGAAGCCGCAGCTGCCATCTTTGCAAAGGGCAGCCAGTGTCTCTTACTGCAGGCCATAGCTCCAGAGGCCAGCTGGAGACGGTGGCAGCGATTACAGTGGGGGGGGGGGCGAAGGTGTGCAGTGGGTGCTCAACGTTTTTTTCTGTCTCACCTCCCCCTCACACACACACACACACAAATTGACAAAAGATCTGTGCTTTGTTGGTTCATGGGAGGAGCTTCAAGTTTCATCAACTTTGACAGACCATGAAGCAGGACAACTCGCCAAAATGGTGAGTCGTCCCCATCTCTATTTTGGACTATAAATCTCATTATGCCTAAACAGCACTATTGAATGAAACAGAACTATTGGAACTGTAGTCCAGGCCAACGAGTGGGCATCACACTAGGAAAAACTATTGCAGAAATGAAAATAACCTTTGATTCCTCAACAGGGAATTACACTCAGTCAGTTTGTTTCATGGGATGTAAGATCATTTGAAACACAGTACAGTTCCTATGGGATTCTAAATCTGTTCTGCTCATTCCCCAAAACTTCACACAGAAGAAGGCACGTCGGGAAATATGTTGTAAAAAGTGAAGACACAGCTCCAGGCATTCCATCTGGAGCTGATTCATATGCGCATTTTCTTTTTTGACCGTGTGTCACAGTAAGTCCTACAATGGTATCTTAGCCCTTTCCAAAACTAAAAACCCCAGGCACAATGCTGATACTAAAGAAGATCATCACTAAAAGGGTCACTGCACCCTGGCTGCAAATTCTGCAGGAATGCATTATCTTTTCAGAGGGATCCCTATGGTTCCTTCACTGAAGACGCCTCAGGCAATCTGTGTCAGCTGTGTTTACACAATTGCAGCAATCAAGCAATTTCAAATCCAAGAATGGCTTTCAGACACTGAGGCGGGACACATTTTGAAACAGGGAAATTTTAAATGGCCACCACCAAACCTCCAATAATTCCTTTAAGGCAGTCACCTAATGAACAGAATGGATAGGGATGAATGATTGCACCAGTGGAATGAGTGCATGGATCAAAAGAAATCTGAAGGTAAAAGAAATATGTAATTCCTAAATTTTAAACTGGGACACAGTATTACTCTGGAGAGATTTTCTCTGGAACAAGGCTGAAATAAACATTGGTTTAAATCCGGTGGTGCACCTGCAGAGGGCTACAAGCTCAAGTCTATTAGTGTGTACTCTTCATTCTGATTTAGCAGAATTAAAAAGCTCTTCTGCTTTTTAATAGTTTTGCAGTACAATCTTATTCATGTACATTCAGGAGCAATTTAAACCAAGGACAGGAAGGAAAAGCAGAAGGGAATGGGAAAAGCCTAAGGATAATGAAACAGAAAGAGAGTTCCACCATTCTGTTCCAATAAAGAAGGCATTCAGTGTGGTTAATTTTTCTCATGTTCCAGAGAAGGCAACTGGCAATGAATGAAGGTTCTAGGCCTCAGCTTTGCTTGACCATATAATACAGTGCAGTAGGAGAAGAATATCACATCTGGCTAGCATTTACAGTGGAATTAAGATGGAGCTAAACCATGGGTTGGCAGAAGACGGACTGGGATTTACTAGTAAATCTCCAGTGATTTGTAAGATGCCAGAAATTTTGAGTTGGCACAAACTGAGCAAAATGTGGAAAATCAGCATAATGATGTGAAAAGCAGTGGAGATATTATACTTGAACACACATAAGCCTAAATCCCATTGCTCATCCCAACTAGAGTAGATTCATTGAAGTTATTGTTGCACGATGAGCCAACATTTATGTTAATTCTATAACCTCAAAAGATTAGATGGGACTGAAATTGGATTCAGGGTGTTCTGCTCAATCATCATGGACATTTGGGCTGGAACGTATCTGAGTGTCTACAAACCTGATTTGCAGAAGAACTCTAAAGTCTCAAAACTGTAATGAAATTAAGGGGAGATAATACCTTTTCTGTGGCATAAAGCACTAATTATCTCTTAGGGTTCCTTATGTGTAAAAGAGGAAGACTAACACATTGATTTTGACTGGGGTGTGGTATACAAAACTAAGGTATACAAAATCTCTAAAGAATATACATACTTCAGGATCCATCCACATAGAGCATTTGTTCAACTTCTCTTGAACCTATAATACCAAGACTGCGTCCTAGTATCCACACAAAGCAAGGACAATACTAGTGTCAATGAGGTCAATGTAGGATTAGTAAAATCATTTCTTTCTGTCTGTCTGTCTGTCTGTCTGTCTTTCTTTTCTTTTCTTTTTTGCACTATTTCTGGGTGATGGTATTTTTTTTCTACCTTGCCTCAATTTGCTCCAATGCAGGATCTGTTTGTGTGGACCTCGGTGCTGTATTGATCGTGCTGATATGCAGCACTTTGTGGGTATCTGTCATTTGATGATGTTTCCTTATGGGTGAGCTTTTGGTGGTCACTCTTCACTCTTCATTCTATACTAATGGTCCTGTTTCGTTTTCTTGGGCTATCAGCTGTTTCTGCATTCTGCTTTTTTTAAAAAAAAATGCCAGTTTTATACAGATAGCACAAAAGTGAAAAATTAAAAAAAATTAAAATTTGAAAGCATTGAGGTCAAAATGTGAATGTTTAAGAATGGTAAGCAAGTAAAACAAGAAGGGAAAGGTAGGCAAGTAAAATAAGTAGAAAGGGAGAGAGGGATTGAAGACATCAGCAGTTCCTGCATTCTACTCTTTAATTTTGTTTAATGTTATCACTTTTGCATCAACTAAATACACATACATCTTCTATGAAGGAGCCAGGAGGAAAAGTGGTTAACCATCTCCTCAGATGCACTTGAAATTAACTGAATTGAGCTAGTTTAGAGAAGTTTGCAGATTACACGAAACTTTTCTGGTTAGTGAAGACCAGAGGGGATTGTGAAGAGCTCCAGAAGGATCTCTCCAGACTGGGAGAATGGACAGTAAAATGGCAAATGCATTTTGATATAAGAAAATGTAAAGTAATGCATGTTGGGGCAAAAAATTGAAACTTTAGTTATCAGTTAATGATTTCTGAGCTGTCCATGACACATCAGGTAAGAGATCTTGGTGTGCTGGTGGACAGCTTGATGAAAGGGTCAGCCCAGTGTGCAGCAGCAGTGAAGAAGCCCAATTCCATACTATGTATCATTAAAAAAGGGGACTGAAAATAAAAACAGCCAACATTATAATGCCATTGTACAAAATGCTGGTAAGGCTGCACCTGGAGTATTGCATACAGTTCTGGTCACTGAACCTCAAAAAAGACATAGTGGAACTGGAAAAGGTGCAGAAGAGAGTGACTAAAATGATGACTGGGCTGGGACACTTCCCTTATGAGGAAAGGCAACAGCATTTGGGGCTCTTTAGTCTAGAGAAAAGGGGCCTGAGGGCAGACATGATTGAGTTGTATAAAATTATGCAGGGGATGGATAAAATGGATAGAGGGGAGCAATTTTTTCTTCTCACGCAATACTAGAACCAGGGGACAGCCACTCCAATTGAATGTTGAGAGAGTGAGAAGACACAAAATAAAAGATTTCTCTACCCAGCGTGTTGTTAGTCTGTGGAACTCCTTGCCTCAGCATGTGGTGATGGCATCTGGCCTAGATGCCTTGAAAAGGGGATTGGACAGATTTCTTGAGGAAAAGTACATCACAGGTTACAACTCATGATGTATAATCTCAAGGCTTAAAAGGAAGGTCCTTCAAAATGACAGATGCAGGGGAGGAGTATCAGGAGACAGGTATCTAGTTGTCTTGTGTGCTCCCAGAGGCATCTGGTGGGGCCACTGTGAGATACAGGAACCTGGACTCGATGGGCTTAGGTTCTTAGGTTGCCCTAGTGAAAACCATTAATTACATCTCTGAGCTTCTGGAAGTTATAGTCCAAGATCATCAGGAACCCAAAGTTTTGAAAACTCTGCTTTATGAAGAGCTAGTTACCTGCTCCTTATATACTTCTTCACTATAGCATTACAGAAATGCTCATGTTCTTATGTTCTAAGAGGCCCAGGAAACTAGAAAGTCGTGCTAGGAATGTTATCTTGTGACCTTGAAACTTAGGAGTATCTTTTGAGAAGTGGTGAATGTGTTCTCATGGTAACCTAGTTAAGTACCTAGTGAGATCACATTTGCCGAAGTTACTAATTAGTTTTGCTAAAATTTCATCAATAAAAATAATAAACTTTTACAGCTGTGTTTTCACTCAGACAGCTTAAGGGGTTGTTGGTATGAAACCCAGTGTCTTATGCGCTCTGGACTCTTTAGAACATTTTTCTAGGCTTCATGTTTTCTACATTCCAAGGCTAGTTTGCAAGCAGGGGCAACAACCTGCTTGTTTTAGTCTCCCTGGAGCACCAACGAGCAAGTGACTCAAACATGTTGGGAGAAGGGGCTGGCAGGAAGCTTTCCAAATTGCTAGTATACTAGCCTGACTGACAAGCACCCACATCAGTTCAGGCAAGTGTAGTGTGGCTAAGGATTGTCTCTATGGTGACCTCCCTACGGCATTCTTCACATCTTAATATTTGGAATTAAATTGTGAAAGTCTTGCAACAAAAATGTGAATGTTTAAAAAGAATGGGCAAGTAAAACAAGAAGAGGTAGAGGGTGAACTAGGTGAGGAGAGTGTGCAGAATATAGGCAAAAAATCAATTAAAAACACTGATGTTTCGGCAGGCCTTCCCCTCAGCCAATTCCTGACCTTTCCTCTTTTTCTCTCCCCTCGTTTTTGTCTCACCTTGTCTAAGTTCTTTCCTTTATTTAAAATTGTTTTAATCATATTGTAATTACGTTTGTTGTAAGCCGCCTAGAGTGGTCTTAAGTGGCTAGATAGGTGGGATATTAAATAAATAAATAAATAAATAAATAAATAAATAAATAAATAAATAAATAAATAAATAAATAAATAAATAAATAAATAAAAGGAGAGAATAGTTTGTGTTGGGAATGAAGCTTCAGGGAGCAAATCTTGATATGTGTGGATTGGTGATACTGAAAGGACCCAATGCAACCCAGGATATTCAGCAACTAATACTCTTCCCATGTGTGGATGTGAGTATCTATTCAAATCTGCAGCAGGAAAAAAACACACCAGAAGAACCCAAAAGAACCCCAGAATGACTGAGGATGAGCCCTCACAGAATTTACATCCAAATGCTTTAATTTAACTTGGCTTGAACTAGGCCTCTTTCCAAACTGGAGTTATAATCATTCCGAATAATAAAGTTATGCCTAGTTCAGGATTTTTCCAGATGGCCCCCATACAGAGTGCCACTTCTCTCTTTATGTCTCTTCACAATGAAAGAGATACTCAAGTAAGCTTTCGTTAGTAAGCTATGGATTGGCCATCTGGGCATGCTACCATGAGATAAATCAGGAGAAGTATTGCTGAAGGAGACTAATAGGATGAGAAGTGGTACAACACACTTGCTCGTTCCACTAAATTAGAGTGCAGACTTGGAAGTTTATTTAATGCATGCAAATGCATGCCTTCTGCCGAATTTACTGCTGGCTGCCACTCATATGTGGAAAGAGAGGGACTGGCATTTGTTAGGCCTGGCAGATGTTGCATTTTGTCCCACACAGGAACTCTGGAGACCAGGTACTCTCCATAAGGGTTACTTCTAACAAAAGCAAGCAAGACTGTTACTCTTAGTGAAAAGGTTCTACATGACTCTGTGTGATAAGCTAGATCCTTGCAGCTCTTTTCATTCTTATGTTTTCTGAGATGCTCAAGGATGTTTGCAAGTAAGAAAACACGAGTGTTGATCTTTGATATCATATTGAAGAAAAATTGTTCAGTTTTGGTATCTCAATTTAGACAGTGTGTGAGCCTGAATTTGTTGACTACCTGTGTTCTTAACACAACCACATTTCAGGATATGCGAAGGCATAGGATCCATTCTCCTATGCTTATAACAATTTCAGCCTTATATATATAAGAGAGTGCTGATGCACCAACCTGCTCCAAGATGTCAGATTACCATCTCCGAAAATGTGTCTTCTACAAAGAGCTTTTTACAAGTGATTGCATGGTTGACAAAAGAGATGATTCAAGGTTGCACTGAAAACAACCTTGAAAGAATTTAATATTGACCATGTCAATGTAGAGGCTCCCACTAAAGATGAAAATGTTTAGCAAAACACCATCAGGCAAGGGTCTAAAGAGTTTGAAATAAAAAGAATCAAGGATGCACAAAGGCAGAAATGAGAAAGCAAGGGAAAATCTCAACAGACCAATGAGTTCAGGTTCTGCTAACCTGACCACATTATTTCCATATCTTTTGGGCTTGTACTGGGCTACTTTGTCACCTGCATGTCCATCAACATGCTTTTGTTCAACTTTAACCACTCAGTTCTTCTCCTCCCTCCTGTCCAATGGTAAATCTGAAGGAAAAGGTTTTCTTCCAAAATTAAGAATGAAACTATATAATGTTGGAGGATATGTAGTAATCTTCAGGTGCATCTTTAAAAATGTGGAAGGGTCTGAATTATATGACCACCACTGAGACACATCTACTATTTCATACATGTCATCTGCTGTTCCTTTCTTAGTCCTTAGTACAATTGTGAACACCCCTTCTTTTCCCGTAGCTCATGTAAAGCTGATCATTATTTCTGTGGGAAGACAGCCAAGCAATGTCTATGCTCATTATTGGTTTCTGTAACCTCTTGGCTGAACGTAATAAGACTAGACAGACAAGACTAGACTCACAACAAGAGATCAGACAGGCTTGAAGAAGATGGGAGGGAAACGTCTCGGGAAAGAATTTTTCATAATTATTGGAGGGGAGGGGGATGAAAACATAGCCAGTCTACACAGATGGAATATAGGAAGGCAACAGTGTATGGACCAACAAAACCCTCGAACTACATTCTCCTGAACTGTCCTTTGGCACACGTTAGGACATTCCCTTTGTAAATGTTTGACTTAAGATCTTTGTCTACTCATGAAGGAATGCTTTTCCACAAGAAGAAGAGTAGTGAGGGGAATCAGGGAGCTGCCATCAGAATCTTACAGGGCAAGAGGAAATAAGCCACCTCGGGTTATTTTGGGGAGAAATGCGGAGAATGAATGAATGAATGAATGAATGAATGAATGAATGAATGAATGAATGAATGAATGAATGAGAAACAAAGGAAGGAAGACAGGCGGTGGTAGCTACTACGTTGTGGAAAAAGGGTAAGGGAACAGGGTGTTGGCTGACCTTAAGCTACCCCTGACCTGGCTTCTATTATAGAGCCCTGGTGGATGAAGCTGGCAGTTGAGGGCTAGTATCAGTTAGCTTTGTCCACCTGGATTCTCAATGCAGCAGAAGGCAAGACCTGGAAGTAGAGGGCAGAGTTGCAGTGATCTATCATGATTCCATTCCCCTCATCAGTTGTCATATCCCCCATGTTTCTGGGCCTGAATGTTTATATTTCAAGATCCATGCTAAGGATCTCCCCACTGTCCCATGGTACTTAATTTCTAACACTATTCCAGTCCTCTGTACATTAATCATATGATATGGCATCATAATTAAAAGGTATGTGGGGTGTACCTCTGCCACCAACCCCTGATGATTTTTCTTTGCCACTGTTGTCCACATATTAGGACAAATATCTGACAAGAGGAAACCTATGCACATAGCGCATAGTGTGTGAAGGATGGCTGTATCCTGTCCCTCATAGCTAGCCAGAACAATACTTTAGTTCCCTCTAATGGCCAATTCTGATATCACACTTTGCAAATAAAATAAAAACAAAAATAAAATAAATAATAATCACGTGACATCAAGTCCATTTGGTCTAGAGGCAATTCTTTTCAGGGTTTTTGAGGTAAATACTCACAAGTGGTTTACCATCCTGTTTTTCTTGGGGCACCCTGGAATTGTGCAGTTTGCCTAAAACCACATAGACTTACTCTACTCACAGGAGGCGCCGTGTGGAATTGAAGTCACCGCCTCTAACTGCTGAACTATCAGGCCAGCTATTTACAAAAATACAGAAGATGGAATCCTGTCAAAATGTTTCAAAATATCCTCAAATGCCCTTCTAGGGTAATGTTTGGAAATAACTGCTGTCCAGTGGTTTAAGTCTCTGGTTATGGAGCCAGAGGTCAGGAGTTTGATTCCACACTGAGCCTTCTTGACTCAATGGCCCATAGGGTCCCTTCCAGCTCTGCAGTTCTAAGACTATTATTATTATTATACAGTGGTGCCTTGACTCATGAACACCTTGACCTATGAACATTTTGACTTATGAACAGCTCCATTCGCAAAATTTTGCTTTGAATTGTGAACGGAGCTTTGACCTACGAACGCCGGGATCCCGTACTGGGAGTTAGAGCCCAGCTGGGAAGCCATTTGAATTTCACAGGCTCCTGCCTCCCAGCACGGAGGTCTGTCCTCACTGCTTGCTTTCCAGCCGGGCTCTGCCTCACAGATTTTTGAAATGCTGGAACGGATTAATCCTGTTCCCATGCATTTCAATGGGAAATGCTGATTTGCCTTACAAACGTTTTGAATTACGAACACCATTCCAGAATGGATTAAGTTCATAAGGCACACTGTAATTAGAAAGTGTTGCTTGTTATTCCTGGAAGACAACTTTTCAATTACTTGTATTACATTTACTGTAAAGTAAAGGTAAAGGTTCCCCTGACAATTTTTGTCCAGTCGTGTTCGACTCTAGGGGGCGGTGCTCATCCCCGTTTCCAAGCCATAGAGCCAGCGTTTTATTCGAAGACAATTTTCCGTGGTCACATGGCCAGTGTGACTTAGACAGGGAACGCTGTTACCTTCCCACCAAGGTGGTCCCTATTTATCTACTCACATTTGCATGCTTTCGAACCGCTAGGTTGGCGGGAGCTGGGACAAGCGACGGGCGCTCACTCCGTCATGTGGATGCAATCTTACGGCTGAAGAACTACAGACCTTACAGCACAAAGGCTTCTGCGTTTTAACCCACAGCGTCACCACATCCCTTCCTGCAAGTTACTGTAACTTGTAATTATTCATTAAATTACCTCAAAAAAAGTTACACATACCTATATTCTCCCTAGTTATATGCCAGCACAGAGTAGATGGACCAGAGGTACAACTCAGTATATGGCAACTTGCTGTCGAATTAGTTGTTTATTCAGCAGAGCTCACTTCCAGATCAGTGAACATTACAACATAGGACTGCAGTCAAAGAACTATGTTGCATGATGGTAATTGTTAGCTTCTGCAGAGTTACATAAATCAATTTCCCTTTCCACCCACATAAGTCCCGGTGTTGTATTTCCTACATTATCCTCCTAAAATGTAATGTTTTAAAAACATTAAAGTACAATGTTGTAATCAAGTAGTCCTAAAATGGGAAAAACTGAAGCTTAATTTATTTATGTAAAGAGACTAAATGCATCAGGTATGGAAATGGTAATTTTTCAAGGGTTGTCTGAAGCATTTCCATGCAGATATTTCATTCTATATATAACCATAGAATAATTCTATTGTCAGGGGCCTATAAGGTTTAAGTTCTCGTTTCAATATATGCTCTTCATACACTGCTTGTTGATTCAGTCCATTTGTAGAATAAGTCCCATCTTTCTGTTGCCTTTTGTAAAGGACAGTCCTTCATCACTTCTGATAAAATGTCCATTTCCACTGTTTCCCGTATCTTCTCTATAAGATCTTCTTTCGGTACCGTCGAACTTTTCCAATTTTTGGCATAGAGAATTCTGGCTGCAGTAACTATGTATATAACTATATATTCCTTTGTGTTATCTATGTTATCAGGTATCATACTCAATAAAAACAGTTCTGGGGTTAATGGCACCTTACAAAGCAATATTTGTTGCAACACAGCATGTACTCTTTTCCACTACTGAATACTGTTTCACTACTCTACATGACCACCACAAATGATAATAGCTTCCCACTTGTGCTTCACATTTCCAACACACATTTGATACATCTGTATACATCTTCAACAATTTTTCTGGAGTCATATGCCACCTATAAAACATCTTGTATATATTCTCCTTTAAATTAACCGATCTTCTCAGCTTTATATTATTTTGCCATATTTTCAACCATTGATCAATATCAATTTTATGCCCTATGTTTTGTGCCCACTTAATCATACATTCCTTAACCATTTCATCTCGCATTTTAATTTCTAACAGATAGGTATACATTTTCTTAAACATTTTATCTTTTGAACCTAATAAAAGCTTATCAAACATCATTTGTTCTGGGTAGAAATGTTCTATTTTGTCTTTTGTATATCCAGATTCCAGCTGTGCTCTGGAATCTAGATATAAAAAAGACAATATATATACTCGTGAGTCTATATAGATGCTCTGTGTCTCTAGCTCTTCTTTAGACCTTAGTTCACCATCTTTTTAAATAAATCTTGGTATCTTAAAAGTTTTGCTTTTGTCATGAGACTAGGTTGTGTAAAGGCCTCTATAGGTGACATCCATACAGGTGTTTTGTGATAAATTTGTTGTATAATCTTTCTCCACATTCCCAATAAAGCTCTTCTTATCATATGTAAATTAAAATGCTTTTGCTCTTTATCCTTTTTATACCATAGATACGCGTGCCAGCCTAATTGTAAATCGTGTCCTTCCAAGTTAAGTAATCTATCATTTTCCAAAGTTATCCATTCTTTTATCCAATCTAAAATACAGGATCTATAATACAGAACCCAATCTGGAAGACCAAAGCCAGCCCTCTGTTTAGCATCTTGCATTGCCTTAATTTTAATTCTTGTTTTTTTTACCTTGCCATACAAATCTCATAATTATCTTATTAAGCCCTCAGTCTTCTTTTCTCAAGGCTCAACATGCCCAGTTCTCTCAGTCTTTCCTCACAGGGCTTGGTTTACAGTACCCTGATCATCTTTGTTGCCCTCTTCCGAACTTGTGCCAGCTTGTTCGTATCCTTCTTAAAGTGTGGTGTCCAGAAGTGTATACAGTACTCTCAATGAGGCCTGTATGGAAATAATGATTTCCAAATAGACAGGGACTACTACAGGTGTGAAGTATATTTCCAGGCTACTACAACTGCCTGCCTTTCTGATGGTGAGGAGACAGGGAAGAATACCATGGGAATTACACAAATGATATTTACATAACTGTACATTATATGCGATGCCAATAAATAGAAGACCTGATATTCTCTTTACTTAGAGGAAAATGTGCTCTGCCTTATTTTAAAGGAAAAAACCACAAGACAGCTTATAATCAATAAATAATGTGAGCAAATAGTCAGAAACCCAGCACAGTCTGTGGCAAGCAAGCTTTTGGCTAATGCCAGGCACCTCTTCTCTTTAAACCGAGCAGGGGGTTGTATATTTCAAGGATCATGCCATTATATTTTAATACTTGGCTGTAAAGTGATATCAATAAAGCAAAGAAGCAGCAGAGTGAACTCAGGCATGGACCATTCGGTTCTAGCCAAGCTGATAATGTGAAAGTTGCTGGTGCTTTGAATGAGCAAATGGGTCCCAGGGACAGACATTTCCCAACTGAGGCAATAGTTTCTGAAAGCAATGAGCAGCCTCCAAAATCTCGTTTGTACAATTTACAAATCATCATAAAAGTCAATCATACAGGAAAGAAGAGGGGGGAAAAACTGTACATGGGAAAAAACATATAAAGTCCTATTTCTCTTTGGGTGTTCCCCCCCTTATGCATTTGCCCGTGCATGAGAGGGGGAGAAAGAGAGGAGTACTTTTTTTTTGCTTTGCCTTCTACATGATGAACTGCTAGATAGCTCAGTGGTTTAGGCATCTGAGCCATAGGTTGGGAGTTCAACTCTCCACTGGGCTTCCTAGACAATGGCTGCACTCAATGATCCATAGAGTCCCTTCCAGCTCTGCCGTTCTAAGATGATGATGATGATATTCCCTATGGCTAATCTGGGAAACCACTAGAAGCCCAAGGCCCCCATTATAGGTCCTGAGTACTAGAATCCAGTTGAAGATAGGACAATAGAGAGGGAGCCAATATACGAGCATCTTTCAGCTAAACACTCTTACTGATAGTCACTAAGCCTTAACAGAGGAATAAACTCCTGATACTGGTACAAAAGTTGGGAAATCACCAAATGATGACATAATGACTGAGAATCAGGAGGACTGGATTTAGCTTCAGGGCCTGAAGTTCCTCACACCTGCCATGTGAACTAGCCCCAAGGCATGGAGTTTGCCAAGAAAACTCCATGGACAGAAACAAAAGGCTAAAAGATATGACACTGGAAGACATCCTACATGCTACTGAGGAAGAGCGGAGGACAAGTACAAGTAGCTCCAGAGCTAATGAAGTGGTTGGGCCAAAGCCGAAAGGACGCTCAGCTGTGGACATGCCTGGAAGTGAAAGGAAAGTCCAATGCTGCAAAGAAAAATATTGCATAGGAACCTGAAATGTAAGATCTGTGAATCTTGGTAAGCTGGATATGGTCAAACAGGAGATGGCAAGAATAAACGTTGACATCCTGGGAGTCAGTGAACTAAACATTTTCGCTTTTTGGCGCCAGGCAAAGACCTTTCTCTTTAGCCAGCATAATAATTAAATAGTATTCTTTAGTTGGCCATATGAGCAGCAGGATTTATAAATATTAATGTTTTAATGATTCTTTTTAATATAATTCTTTATAATATTGCCTATTTTTAATGTTTTTAATGTTTTTAAAGTTTTAATAGTGTTGTACACGGCCCCGAGGCTTGGTAATGGCGCAGCTAAAAAAATCTTGTAAATAAATAAATAAAATAGACAGGAATAGGCAAATTCAATTCAGACAATTACTATATCTACTATTGTGGGCAAGAATCCAATAGAAGAAATGGAGTAGCCCTTGTAGTCAACAAAAGAGTGGGAAAATCTGTAATGGGATATAATCTCAAAAATGATAGAATGATTTCAATACAAATCCAAGGCAGACCTTTCAACATCAGAGTAATACAAGTTTATGCACCAACCACCAATGCTGAAGAGGCTGAAATTGACCAATTCTATGATGACTTACAGCACCTTCTAGAACTGACACAAAAGAAAGATGTTCTTCTCAGTATAGGGGATTGGAATGGTAAAGTAGGGAGTCAAGAGATAAAAGGAACAACAGATAAGTTTGGCCTTCGACTTGAAAATGAAGCAGAGCAAAGGCTAATAGAGTTTTGTCAAGGCAACAAGCTGGTCATCACAAACACTCTTTCCCAACACAAGAGGTGACTCTACACATGGACATCACCAGAAGGGGTATACCGAAATCTGGTTGATTATGTTCTCTGCAGCCAAAGATGAAGAAGCTCTATACAGTCAGCAAAAACAAGACCTGGAGCTGATTGTGGCTCTGATCATCAGCTTCTTATAGGAAAACTCAAGCTTAAACTGAAGAAAATAGGAAAAAACACTGGGCTAGTCAGGTATAATCTAAACCAAATCCCATATGAATACACAGTGGAAGTGAAGAACAGATTTAAGGAACTCAATTTGGTGGACAGAGTGCCTGAAGAACTATGGATGGAGGCTTGTACAGGAGGCAGCAACAAAAACCATCCCAAAGAAAAGGAAATGCAAGAAAGCAAAGTGGCTGTACAACAAGGCCTTAAAAATAGCAGAGAAAGGAAGGGAAACCATATGCAAGGGGGATAAGGAAAGTTACAGAAAACTGAATGCAGACTTCCAAAGAAAGGAGAGGCAAGAGGGACTTCTTAAATGAAAAGTGCAAAGATATAGAGGAAAATAATAGAAAGGGGAAAACCAGAGATCTATGGAACAACTGAGTGGTCGTAAGACCAGATAGGCAGGATATAAATTAGATAGATAGATAGATAGATGGATAGATGGATAGATAGATAGATAGATAGATAGATAGATAGATAGATAGATAGATAGATAGATAGATAGATAGATAGATAGATAGATAGATAGATAGATAGATAGATAGATAGATAGATAGATAGATAGATAGATAGATAGATAGATAGATAGATATTGGTTCAAAACTGGGAAAGGAGTACGACAAGGCTGTATATTGTATCCCTGCTTATTTAATTTATACCCACATAGTGAACTATTTAAAATCTTAAAAGATTATACTCTTAAGGGGCTATACTCAATATGCCAGCAAGTTTGGAAAAATCAGCAGTGGCCAGAGGATTGGAAAAGATCAATCTACATCCCAATCCCAAAGAAGGGCAGTGCCAAAGAATGCTCCAACTACTGTACAATTGCACTCATTTCACATGCTAGCAAAGTTATGCTCAAAATCCTACAAGGTAGGGTTCAGCATATGTGGACCGAGAACTCCCAGAACTACAAGCTGGATTCCGAAGGGGCAGAGGAACTAGAGACTAAATTGCTAACATGTGCTGGATTGTGGAGAAAGCCAGAGAATTCCAGAAAAACATCTACTTCTGCTTCATTGACTATGCAAAAGCCTTTGACTGTGTGGACCACAGCAAACTATGGCAAGTTCTTAAAAAAACTGGAGTGCCTGATCACTTTATCTATCCCCTTAGAAATCTATATGTGGGACAGGAAGCAACAGTTAGAACTGGATATGGGAATTGGGAAAGGAGTATGGTAAAGATAAAGGTTCCGCTTGAGAATTTTTGTCCAGTCGTGTTCGACTCTAGGGGGTGGTGCTCATCCCCGTTTCCAAGCCATAGAGTCAGCATTTGTCTGAAGACAATCTTCTGTGGTCACATGGCCAGTGCGACTTAGACACGGAACGCTGTTACCTTCCCACCGAGGTGGTCCCTATTTATCTACTTGCATTTGCAGGAGTATGACAAGGCTGTATATTGTCCTCTAGCTTATTTAATTTATATGCAGAATATATCATGCGAAAGGCTGGACTGGATGAATCCCAAACCCGAATTAAGATTGCCGGAAGAAATATCAACAACCTCGATATGCAGATGATACCACTCTGATGGCAGAAAGTGAGAAGGAATTAAATGAGGGTGAAAGAGAAGAGTGCAAAAAATGGTCTGAAGCTCAACATCAGAAAAACTAAGAACATGGCCACTGGTCCCATCAGCTCCTGGCAAATAGAAGGAGAGGATATGGAGGCAGTGACAGATTTTACTTCCTTGGGCAGATGGTGAGAGCAGCCACGAAATTAAAAGACACCTGCTTCTTCGAAGGAAAGCGATGACAAACCTAGACAGCATCTTAAAAAGCAGAGACATCACCTTGCTGACAAAGGTCTGCATAGCCGCTCAGAGTGGTATAAATATACCAGATGGGCAGGATATAAATGAAATAAATAAATAAATAAATAAATAAATAAATAAATAAATAAATAAATAAATAAATAAATAAATAAAACAGTCAAAGCTATGGTTTTTCCTGTAGTGATGTATGGAAGTGAGAGCTGGACCATAAAGAGGGCTGACTACCAAAGAATTTATGCTTTTGAGTTTTGGAGACTCTTGGGAGTAACCTGGACTGCAGGGAAATCAAACCTATCCATTTTGAAAGAAATCAACCTTGAGTGCTCACTGGAAGGACAGGTCCTGAAGCTGAGGCTCCAATACTTTGACCATCTTCTGAGAAGAGAAGACTCCCTGGAAAAGACCCTGATGTTAGGAAAGTGTGAAGGAAAGAGAAGGGGAGGACAGAGATTGAGATGATTGGACAGTGTCACTGTAGCTACCAACATCAATTTGACCCATCTCTGGGAGGCAGTGGAAGACAGGAGGGCCTGGCATGCTCTGGTCCATGGAGTTGGACTCTGCATGCTAGACTACCATGGCCACTATAGGTCAAATCATAACTTGGTTTCAGCTTATTGCTCCAAAAAAACAATTCATTAGAAAAGCAGCTTACTAGAGAAACAAGTTAATTTCATTCTCTGGAAGTTTATCAGGAAGGCAGAATAAGCATGGAAGTACAAAATTATTATTTTTTTCTCAGAAGCAAAATAAAATTAAGCATCTGAAATATTTGAAGGCTCAAAGATTTGATGTCAAAACTAACTGCTTTAATTACTATTTGGCTGAAATATAAAATGGGTTTGACTACAGAAGCGCAAATGCAGGAACATGATGGCCAGTGCCCAGTTCAGTATTGACATGTTTGGGGCGGTGAGTGTTGAAAAAGCTGTGGCCATTGGACAGACAGGGAGATGCTGCCATGTCCAATTGGCACCTTGCCAAATTGCCGTGGCAGCTTCTCAGGCATAAATATTCAGTCAGGATACTGGCCAATTTGGGGGGGGGGGGAAAGAGATGTGGAGATTAGATAGATCGCTATCTCTAGGCAGTTGAGCGAGTAAGTAGATGGAAGGGTGAATGGACAGATAGATGGATGGATGTGCTATGGAGGCACTGCCTGTTCACATGAAATGCTGGACTGATGGCAAGGGCATGGATGCACATGTCAGCCCTGGCCCCAAATGCTGCCATGCATTCAGTAGCATCTTAGGCACTTCACATACTGAGCACAGAGAGGGCCTTCTAACCATATTTGTGTGAACAGAATGACAGAGCTGTGATGGACAGCTCAGTACACAAATTTTTAGAAGCTACTGTAGGTGTGAAGTGATCTATTGGGCCAGCCACTTTCATGAGTGCCCACTGTACAACCAACCAGCCTGGCTCTGCCCACAAGCAGGAAAGGTCTTGAATGGTCCTAAATGCATAGACATACATATTTGGGGGGGGGGGGAGCTAGGGAGAGGGAAATGTTTGAAGTTAGAAATGGGCACGAACAGAGCTACAAACTGGGGAAAAGGGAAAAAAACCTGGGCCAATTTGTAGTTTGGTTCATGGTCCGGTTTGGGGATCCTGTTTTGCCAAAGCGAAACCAAGTGCTGAACTTTTTTCTGTTCAGTGCTTTGTTTTTGCTTCGGCAAAACAGATGCCTCGGCCCCCCCTCCCTGCTGCCTCTACCACCTCCTTACCTAATCCTGCCTCCTCCTCCTCCTCCTCTTTGTCCTCGACCACCACCATCATTGGAGATGGTTGCCTGGCTGCCCATTTGGGGCTCCGGGGCTGCTCTCTCTGTGCATACACATATCGCTCAGCTGACAGGCATGTCCGTGCACAGAGATAACTGGCCCGGCTACCAAGAAGGGAAGTCAGGTCGCTGTCTCTAAAGATGGCGACAGCAATGGATGAAGAAGAGGCAGCAGCAGGTAGGGAGGTGAAGGAGGGAACTGGATGGCAAAGGGGGGTGGCAGTGTTAGGTTCCCCTCCCCCAGGCACAAACTGGGGGGGGGGGAATGAAACACAAACCAGTTTATTTTTCCGGGGTAACTCACCCCCATTTCTGCTTGAAATGAAATCAGAGAGCATGTGGTTTAATTTTTTGTCTGTACCTTTTGGTATATATCGTTTGATCTCTAGGGAGGGAGAGTCTACAGATGTTTTCAAGAGTTTGCAACAAGTAAAAGATTCCCATGTCACAGCCTTCCGTCTTTGAGTGTTTTTCCCCAAAGGGCTTTTTTATGACTTTTTAATTTTCTTATATGAAGAAAAGTGTACATATATAATGAGTCCCAAACTCACCCACCTCACCCACTACTTTTCTGTTTCTACATTGTGTTACCTAATCGTATTAGCTTTGTTACAAGCCTTGGTTTGGTCTGTGTGACTGAGGGGTTATTGCTGGAATATTTTCTGTAAT
The DNA here is from genome assembly GCF_051106095.1 of Pogona vitticeps. Lineage (NCBI taxonomy): Eukaryota > Metazoa > Chordata > Lepidosauria > Squamata > Agamidae > Pogona > Pogona vitticeps. Next base: position 55,377,586 of record NC_135784.1, read on the forward strand.
CATTATTATGATTAATCTAATTAACAAAGTGGACAATGGTGCATACTTTCTTGACACATGCTTCAAAATGTGAAAGGAATGTGCACATTTTCAGGTAGGTTTCTTTCAGAATTTTGGCTTTATTTCACTTAAGATATGCCCACACCATTCTGGAATTTGGGCTGCTCGTTGTGCAGTGGTAACCCCTCCGAGGGCTGCCTGAAACATCAAGACTCCCAAATGAATACCACTGCTTGTCTCAATGTCACAGAAGCTATGACTCTGATAAACAAGATGTCAAAAATTTGAGGCTGATTGTGTTATACTAAAGCTCTCAACTGTGGATCTACACTGATGAGAAAATAATAAAGAAAATGTATACATACTTATTGGAATATGAACTGGAGGACGAGAGGGTAAAGGAGACAATGATAAAATGGGCAAGTAATTTCGGTTATAATATTGACATTGATCACTGGACGATGATGTGGAAAGACTGTTATAAAATGTTTAAGCCAGTACTGTAAATCTAAGAGAAAATATCCTCAAAATGTTTTACAGATGGCACTATACTCCTACAAAACTGGCAAAACTGTCAGAAGGTAGCAGCAATATCTGTTGGAAATGTAAAAAAAAAAAGTAGAAACTTATTACCATATGTGGTGGTCACGTGAAAAAGCCAGGGTTTATTGGTTACAGTTGTGGGAAATAATAAAAGGAATCATTCAAAAGAAATTAAATTTTAAAACCAAAATAGCACTATTAAATATTATGCCAGAAATTACTGATAAGAAAATCAAATATTGTTTGATGTATATATTGATATCAGCTAGGTTACTCTGGGCCCAAAAATGGAAAAGTGAAGACATACCTACAATGGAGGAGTTCCTGAAGAAGCTGTTGGACATTAGAGAATTAGATACATTATCAGAAGCACTACAAGATCAACCAAGAGACTATGCAAAACAAAGTTGGAACTTAATACATGTTTGGGCCCAGGGACAGATCTGAAGATAGGGCAAAATGATTGATGGGCTTTGTTTTTCTTTTTTCTTTTTTTCGCTTTCAATGCTCTCTGGAATATGGAAAAGTTGGGATGCAATGAGGTCTGAATCTCTGTCCTCAGAGGGGGGGGAGGGTTTGGGGTGTTTGTATTGTATTTTATATATTTGTTTGCAGTTGATTAAAAAAAAGCTCTCACACTTTTGCTCCCCTTTTTGTGCTGTTTCACACAGTTAAGAATACACTGGATTATACTGTAAGCATCTAACTGGGTATTTACAGGACCGTTTTTGAGATAAAAAAAGATTTTCTTTTTTCCTTAGTAACATCAGTATGACAAAAATTTCTCCTTGTTAATATTTAGTTAATCACTGTTTAGAGAACTGAAATGAGCTACTTGCCCATCAGATTCTTTTATGCAAGTTTAGGGATATGTATGTATGTGTTCATTTCAACTGGAAAACAGCTCCCCTCAGGAAGCTCATAGTCTAGTGAGGAAGGTGCCTCAGTCCAAAGCATCAGGATAAGCCCCCTCCCCTGGTCACAGGCTGCTCATGACTGTGCCTAATGCTAAAGAGCTGCATTTTAAAACGTTGTATCACTATACAAAAGGAACGGCAAGAGGGGGATACATAATACATGATGGTCTGCTGTGATTATGTCATGGCTGTTCCCTAGGCCTTCATAGATTGGGAGCAGCTGAGGTATAGTCACCTGAGTGGGCATCGTTGTTTCCTCAAAGTGTTCAATGCAAGAACAGCCTTACAAATGAAACCATTACTAGACGCACGGACAAGAGATGAGAGTGAAAGTACAAAGTGTATATTGCCTTGGTTTTAAAAATCATTATGTGTGCTCAAGGCTTCCTGATCTTGGTTGGACCTTTTTTGTCACCAAAGTTGCCTCACTGCTGAAAGATCACTTTCTTCCTTGAAATCACTTTGATTGCTGAATGACTCTGCTCACTGAAAATCACCTGCTTCGCTTTGCTGAAGCCAGTAGTGGAAACCACTTTGCCACAGAAAGAGCGGTGGGGGAGGGCTGTCATAGCTCTCCCTCAGGCACCTGAGGATGGATGTCTGGCTCTCTTTCTTTGCCCAAACAGAGACCCTCAACATAACTGTAAAGAACCTCCACAAACCCTAGTTACAATTTCTGGATGGATCAAAGACGATCCCAAGACAGGTAGCTTTCCAGTCCTATCACGATCTTCTGGAGAGCATCTCTCTCTGTGAAGTCTCAACTTCTTTTCCTGTTTCTTTTCATTCTGAATCCATGTCCATGCAGGCATTTGCCTCTGTCTGTGCATGGCAAGAAATATTTTTAATTCCATATCACTTTTGTTGGAAGTTCAGCCATGTTGTGGCAAATATAAAAACAATCCAAAAAACAATTTATTTATTATTTATTTATTTATTTTATTTATATCCCGCCTATCTGGTCGTGTGAGGACCACTCTAGGCGGCTAACAACATAAGAATAAATTTTAAATTTTGTAAGTTAAAAACCAAGTTAGACTCAGAGGACAACAAACAGTTCATACTTTGGCACACATTTGCCAAGCTCAACGCCAACCTTGCACCACAAAGACCTGTTTTCCCCCCGGGGAGGAAAAGCTTTCCCTTAGTGATTGGCTGTCTGGGTGGGGTTTTTTTAATTATTTATTTATTTAAAATATTTTTATTCGCCTCTGTCCTTAAAGGTCCAGAGTGGGTTACACCATTAAAAGACCAAATTTAAATGTATCTTATTTTATGTGTTGTGTGTGTATTTTATGTATCATTACATTTTAATGGTTACATTTTTGCCATGCCTTTTTGCCGATGAGCTCACGACTGCCCAGATTGCTCCTCATCTCTCCACTTTGATCTCACAACACTCCAGTGAGATGAGTCAGGCCAATAAAGAGTGACCATCCCAAGGACATCCAGTTACTTCCATGAGTGAATGAAGATGTAGGCTTGCATCTCTAAAGCCCATCATTTCTATTATACCACATTACCTCACCTGATCCTTATAGTTTCCCAGAAAGTGGGATTCAACTCTTTCTGTTCCATCCCAGGAAGCTGGGTACTCAATTTACTGATCTCCAGAAGGATGTAAGGCTGAGTCACCCTTGAGCTGGCTTCCTGAATCTGTTAGGTCGAACTCAGGTTGCAAGCAGGTGAGCATAGTCTTGGCTCAGTACAGCAATTTAACTACTGCATCTCAAGCATGAAGATTTATGATTCTGGACTACAACTCCCAGAATTCCCCATGTCCAGATATTCAGGGCTCACAGCCTTCCTTTTAGACTATAAAAAATACCTCTGAGGTAATCTTCCTGTTCAGAAATCCAGTTTATGGATTGTAATTGTATTTATTTGATTCTGCCTTATTGGCTACCATGACTGGGTGTTCTGTGTGAGCTCCACATTCACAGGGCTCATTCTCACATTCATTTTGAGAATGAGGCACAAGGATGAGTTTGGATTGTGGTGATTAAGCCCTTAATATTTCAGGTTCTAGGTAAGTGGTTCACAAACATGGATCCCTTAATATATAGAGACCTTCACTACTAGAAGCCCTAGATTGCACAGCCAACAGTCAGCTATTCTCTGAGTCACATCTGGGGACCTACAGCTAGGGGAAAGAGTGGTGAATAGAGAACAGCAGCAGGTACTATGCATAGCCAGCCAAATCCCAAAGGGGGTTCAAAAATGCAAGCGGTTGATTTGATCTATATCAGTGAATGAGGATCAGAGTGCAAAATTAATGACTGTTAGTAACCCATTCTAGATCAAACCACCTTCAAACACCTATAGCAAGGATGTGCTATAGTATATTGTTCCTGGGAAAATCAATTTCTGTTCTTGTTACCATGAGTATTACAGCTAATTTCAGAGCAAAAAGAAAGTTTGTCAGAGGAATAATTTCATAGTCCCTACTACTAACAAAGTCCTGAGACTTTGTCCATGTAAAGCTTAGCTCCACCACACCACTTGTAGAGAATGACTTAAAGCTAAAAAAATAATCTAAGTCACAACTATACGACATTCTTTACAAAGATCAGTAGATGAAGGAGAGTGATACAATTCAATTCTCTAACCTAATATTGTGTACACTGAATGGTAGCAGTTCTACAAGTTGTAAGATAGGAAGTCTTTCCATAAATATTTAGTATTCAGCTGAATAATAAATATTCAGAAAATTTGTACAGGATATTTGCATGTGCACAAGAGGAATGGCCAAAATCAAGGCTCATTGACAAAGTGCTGCTTACATGTTAATCATGCACCAAGTAATGAATCCAGCACCTTGTCAATTACCATAGCAAATTCAGTCATTGCTTCTGCATGTGCATGAATATCCAATAGGATTTTGGTAAGTGCTTAATATCTTTATACTGGAAGTAGTATATGATCTGCATTTAATAAAAAATCCTCTTGCATAGCTAAGCACATGACATGACTTTTAGAGGCAAATTGCCTAAAGTTATGAAATCATCATGACAGTAGCATTTGCACTCCAAATCATACCATTTAGTATGCAACAGTCAATGTTTACAGAGATTTCTTAACTTGAGGCAATTTGCTGTCTATGTTACATTGGTGTTACTAGGCAAGATGATTTGGGCCAATATTAGGTTAAAGTCACAGTGCAATGCTTTCAGGTGAAAAGTAAGTAAAACATGAGAATGTACCATACAGAAAGCATGGTAAACTAACTTTGTACAAGTCCTATCTAAATCCCTAAGCTAATATACACAGTCTAATTTGAATTGCATTTTTAGATGATGTGCTAATATACATTGCTTAAGAATTGTGTGGCAAGAGTGCCATGTGGCTTAGCATGCCCTTGGACCTGAGCGGTTTGCGTTAAAATCTAACCACGTTATGGATGTTGGCCAAGCAATTCACCTTGAGTTCCCATCTGTAAAATTAGAGTAGTAATCACCTACTTCAGAGGCTAAGTGTTAGAATGAACAAGATAACAGATTGTTAAGCATGCCACATGCTGAAATGTTAAGTATATGATTAATAATAAGAAAAAATATTAATGCAGTTCTCATGATTCTACAGCCCATAATTACATTTGGCTCCCATAGGAAGAAAAAAAAATGCACTTCTTCAAAGTAAAGAGGAGGGCAAGGAGGTGATGTTTCAAGAAGGAATATTCTACGGATTGTTCATCAGGAAAGGAAAGAGACTAGATTTGAAAATAAAATGGAAGCCATTTGTCTGCTTAAAATTGCTGCCAGTTTTCTGTCTCTTCCAAGCATGTTGAATGTTTTCTTTGCTATTTGTATGCCCACAGTATACCAATTAAGAACCATTCCTGAACTCCTAACTATTCAGAAGGAACTGTCCGACTCCACAATTAGTGCAGGAAGATCTGCAGTTAGTCAGGGTGCTTTTGACAAGGTCAGCTTCAAATGCCTGTCTAGGACAAGAACCCCAGTGGCAAAATACTTCCTCGAGGGGACCAATTAGAAAGTAAAATACTTTGTTGGTTTGTAATGTGTTTACAAGCTTTCCTTCAGCTACAGCATGCTTTCCCTTTCTTTCTTCTTTTTTTTTTTTTGCTATCCTGTCCCTCCCTCAGTCTTTCTAAACTTCCTAATTAGAGCAGTTGTTCCAGTCAGCGAGCAGATCAGCCATACTGCATTGCTTATAAACCTTAACGAGCTTCAGGATCAGTGGGGTGGTTGGAGCAAGTTACAGATTTGAGTTGGTCTAGAACCCGAACAATGTGGTGCCTAAGGGTGTGTATTAGGATTCAAGAATACACCACAGAAATTGGCTCAAAATGGACTCCTGTGTTTGAATAGTTGCATACGTATTATGGGATTTGTCAAAAGTTTTGCCAACCCATCCTTGAACAACAGCACGCACACGCGCACACACACACACACACACAGAGAGAGAGAGAGCGAGAGAGAGAGAGTTGAGGGAGGGAGGGAAGGAGGGAGGGAGGGAGGGAGAGAGGGAGAGAAAGTAACAAGGAAAGTTACCAGAACATGCCATTTGTTGCATAATATGGAAATGCATATCATATGTAATATCCTTGCCATTCTTGTTTCTGAAATCTTAGAATAACATCAATAATAATGATTTGGAACCTTGATGTGGCTTGATAAAAAAAGATTTTAATATACAGATGGAACTCTTGAAAACTGGAAAGTCTTGCTGAATAAGAAAAGTGTGCAATCTGCTCTGGAAGCTGAGATAGCTTTTGAATACAACAGGTTTATGACTATATACCCTCTGTCATTAAGCATGCTTTACCCTAAACCAGTACTCAAATGTTAGAGTTCTGAGAATCTTGCATCCATCTCCCTTTTGCTCCTTACATGCTTGTTTGCCACTTCTGCTTTTCTTGCATAAACATTCCAGAGATAATTTGTTGCTGTTTAGTCATTAAGTCGGCGGACTCTTCGTGACCCCCATGGACCAGAGCACGCCAGGCCCTCCTGTCTTCCACTGCCTCCCGGAGTTGTGTCAATTTCATGTTGGTAGCTTTGATGACACTGTCCAACCATCTCGTCCTCTGTCGTCCCTTTCTCCTCTTGCCTTCACACTTTCCTAACATCAGGATCTTTTCCAGGGAGTTTTCTCTTCTCATGAGATGGCCAAAGGATTGGAGCCTCAGCTTCAGGATCTGCCCTTCCAGTGAGCATTCAGGGTTGATTTCCTTCAAAGTGGATAGGTTTCTTCGCTTTGCAGTCCAGGGCACTCTCAAGAGTTTCCTCCAGCACCACAATTCAAAATCATCAATTCTTCAGTGGTCAGCCTTCTTTCTAGTCCAGCTCTCACTTCCATGCATCACTACTGGAAAAACCATAGCTTTGACTATGCGGACCTTTGTCAGCAAGGCGATGTCTCTGCTTTTTAAAATGCTGTCCAGAGATAACGCTCATTTGTAAATCACTCTAAAGAATCCCCTTCCATTAAGATACTAATATATAAAATCAACACTTGAAAATTATCAATAAAGGATATCCATCTTTTGTTCTAAGAGTAACTTTTTCCTCATTCTTCCCAGGTAAACAAATTGCACCTGCTGAGATTCCTGGGGGCATGCACATGTATACACCAAGCTAGCATGAATCCCTATCCCTGAGAATTATTGCAGGGGCATTTTTTTTACCAGGGAGGACAGGGCAGAAGGTTATGATTTGGCTTAAGCTACAAACAGGATATCAGCCACAGTGGCACATCCATTTCTCTTAGAACAATCCATAGCTTTTCTTGATCTACACAGACTAAGACTGTGCTGCAGTCTATGAAGCTCAGCACTGATATTTTGTCTGCAGTGTTTTTGGTCTATGCTCCATTAGCCAACTTACATCTGAAATATAATCTGTCATAGGTCTTCATTTTATGAATCTCACTTGAACATCTGCCATTTCTTGCTCCTTGTATTATGCATTATTATTCTCCTTATCCGTGTATGCATGAGGTGGCTCATGTTCAGTTGACTTTTCTTCCCCATTGAAATATTTGTTCTTATTCCATAGCTGCTGTTTCTTCTTCTGATGGCTTGACCCTTGGCTACAGTGAATGGACACAACTGCATGTAGGAACAGCCTATCAGAGAAGAAGACACCTGCTAACTCATCACTCATATTTGTAGAAATATGTGTAGAGCACATTCCCAAAACACACTTCAGTTATATTCATATATGAGGATTCACATATTCATCCAGATCTTAAATTAATTGAGAACTTTCATCTCAGTTTACAAGACTGGATTTATTGCATGGTGAGCAAATTATGATTTTTGATAGAGCAAGTTTATCTATCATTATTAATAACTACCTGGAATATGTGGGCCTTTAAAATGTTTTCCTAGCTCAGTCTGCTAGACCCTGGAGTAATTAAAAACTAACCACCCTAGCAAACATTTCCAGCACTGATGAGGACTTCTTGCCATGCTCAGCTACTTCCATTTTGTCACTGACAAAAGCAGAAGGTTTAATATGGTCCCTCAATTTCCCTGTCAAGAGTTTAATTCCTTTATTCCATTTGCACAATTAGATTCTAAAGACCTGCTTGGAAATAGAACTGTATAAGACTGTGGAAAGCAGAATGGCACCAGAGGTTATTCAGCAGAATTACACCATCAATTTTTTTGCAATTCTCTGAAGAGTTTTGGAAACACTGGATCTTTGCTTTTTCATCTCTTCTATGGTTCTGATGAACTAGAAAGGTGGGATGCTCAGAAAAATACTCACCAGAGTTCGAACTTCCCTCTCACGGAAGAAAATGTGTGGTACAGCAGTGGAATGTGCCACCATTAATATGATATATTAGCAGCTACTAGTTATGATGGGTATATTTTTTTCGTCAGGTATCATAGGCAGTGAGCTTCTATCAGTTGCTGAGGAGCACAAGCACCTTGAGTCAGAGTGCTCTTGAAATCATGCCCTGCTTGTGAGCTTTTATGGTTGCCCATTGTATGAATATAATGCTGGACTAGGTAGGCCTTTGTTCTAATCCGTCATGGCCCTTCTTATGTTTTAAAGAAGTGCATAGCTGTTGCTTCCCTTCTCGGAAAGCGGGTGATTTGAGCATCAAAACCTACTGCATCCAATGTAACAAATGAAAGAGGAGATGTCTGATTTGATCATGCAGAGCATAAAAGATTGGCCCCAGGAACTGTTCTGTCCTGTCTTCCCTTTTCAAAAAGGCAGGTGGCAATATATAAGAGTTCAAAACTACAGGTTTTCTTGCTTTTTCTGTGCTCATTATATACTTCATTAATTCCTTTATTTTGGATGTCACTTATGAATAGCTAACAAATAACATTTTAGCCGATGGCAAGCTTACATAAGAAGATGAAAGTTCGATTTTCTCTTTCTTAATGAAGCATCAAAATCTGTTAATATCTGTGCATCTGAACATCTCAATGTGTGTATGTGGGGGTGAGGGAGAGATACAGGAAGAGATATATGAGAATACAATACACACAGAGAGAGGTTCCAGAAGTGTATGAACAGCAGTCTGTCTGCTGGTGTTTTTGACACTGGAATGAGGAATCCAAGTAACTCTCCAACCACCGTGAACATATGCTCAGTGCTAAGAAAAGGTTCTGCCATACCGACATTTTAACTATCACCCGAAAACTTTGACTCCAGCAGCCTCCATTTTGTCTGCAAGGTACAGAGTGCAAGAGTGACACAGAACAAAGTGGGCTGCAGCATACCCTGGCAGTCTCACTCTAATATGTACATAAGGTGTGACTTCTGCTCAGTAGGCAAACAGGTGTGAAATACACTCTGAAATACACAACAGGATTTCCCTGCCTGGTTTATAACGAGGGCATGAACTTGAAAACCAGTGGTTTGTGATGGTTCGTGGTTCATGACTGCCCACAAACCACAAACAATCATGAAACAAACAACCTCTTTGAAAAATGAACCAGTTTGTGGTTGATTTTTCAGATATGTGCTGGGGGAAAGGGTCTACCTGGTCCCGCCACCTGGACTTGCTTCTTCTTCTTCCACTACTGTGGGCTTCCGGTGCCATCTTTCAAGGCAGGGAATGGCTCCTGGCCTACTACCTCTGTGCATGCACCTTCCTATCAGCTGGATGGCAACCACATGCACAGAGGTAGTGGGCCTAGGTTTCCTGCCAGGAGCCAGCTGTTGCCTCTGAGGATGTCACTGGCAGCCTGTGGTGGCAACCGAGGAGGCAGCGGTGGCAGGAACAGGGAGGCAGAGGCAGGGGGAACAGCGGGAAGGAGAGTGGGAGGGGCCCCCATTTTGCTGAAGCAAAACTAAGTGCCAAGTGGAAAAGGTTTGGTGTTTCATTTTGCTTCAGCAAAACGGGATGACTGAACTAGGTCACAAACTGAACCACGAGCCAGCCGAAAGAGTAGATTTTGTAACAAAACATACAGAAACAATAGCATCTTTTCACTCGAAAGGTTATAAAGTGTTCTCGTTATATAGGATTGTTACACAGGGTCACCAGCTCAGCAGCTTCCCACACCTTTGATTTCAGGGTCCCTGTAAAGTCACTGGCTGTGCTCCCTTGGTCCCTTGTGCAACAGTTGCAATATGTCTTGTGTTGTGTGCAACTACAATAACAACAACAAAAGCACACACACACACACACACACATACACACACACACACACACACATATAACAGTAACGGCATTTCATTTCTCCTTTCCTCCAAATGACACAAACGTATGTTACCACCACCCCCACAGCTGTCTCCTCAATTCCTTAGCTGCCCAGAGTTACACGTTGGTCTAGATATTAATTAATTAATTAATTAATTAATTAATTAATTAATTAATTAATTAATTAATTAATTAGTTTATTTATTTATTTATTTATTTATTTATTTATTTATTTATTTATTTTATATCCCCGCCTATTTAGTCGCGGAGGGCTACTCTAGGCGGCTTACAACAGAGATAAAATACTATAAAAATAAAACAACAAATTACAAAACAATTAAAGGTAAAAAGACAATAAGAGAAAATTAATTTCCTCTCACCCTTGACTCTGTGGTTTGTTGCCATTTGAATGAGCACAGCATGCATATATAGATATCTTCGCAGGAAGCCAGTTGCCCCTGGTTTTGCATTAAGAAAACTCTAAAGCCACCTCCCACAGAGGTCAAATCTTTTCCTCCTCCAGTGCTGCTCCCGCAGAGTCATGCGTCGCACCCTGGAGACACAAGGAAGCACAGCAACCCCCTGAGATTTTGGTCAGTTCCCTGAGAACTGACAATGCAAAAAAAGATGCAGAGTTTGGGAGATGGGCAACTAAAATCCTAAAAGGTAAGATTTCCAAGCTTTGAAGAAGCCAGGGGAAAGCGGTTAGGAATCCTTAACATTGCAATGGTAGAATGAATGGTGCAGGAAAGGCCATGTAAACAGCCCAGCAAAGAACTGGGGCAGACTGAAGAGCAGAGAGAAACAAGCATACAAACAGCGGGCTTTTCACTGCCTGTTTGTGTCACATGCAATAAAACTTCCAAACACTTCAGCAGTTACACCAAAGAGTGTTCAAGGACTAGCTACCATTTATAGCGGGCTTCCAGCCCACTGAACACATGTCAGAAAGCTCAGCTCTGCAATGCTTTTGCAGAATTAGTTCCCAAGTAAGCATCTATCAGTCAATTGATAAATTTCCACCTGTCCACCTACAAATCGGAAGATCATTCCTGAGAAAAACAACCAGGGGCTTGTCTTTCATCAAACAAGGTTGTCACTGAAATTCCCTTACAGAACCTCAATTTGTTATGATTTCTCTACCAGTTCTGTCAACTGCAACTTCTGCAAAGAAAAAAAATTTGTTCCCTTACCCAAAATAAATGATTAAAGTAAGACATAATTTACAGCCAGTCACGATTACAATCAATTACTTCATTGTTATTTATCTTAAAAATACTGATGGGACCTTGTTAATGCATGCACTCTGGATTAAATCACTCCATAACTATCCAAATGAATAAAAGAAAAAGACTGTTTTAAATGAATTGTTTTATTATTTGTTCAGCCCATTTTGATTGGCTTCCCAAAGCTGGACATGTGACACCCTAGGAAACATTCGATGAAATACACTGGAAGAAAGTGCAAGACAATCAGTTGTGCAGGATTACCCTAGGAAAGACCAGCTGGCATCCCTAACATTTTGAGAGCAGTTGGATCTTTGAAATTTGGAGCATGTTCTCAGCATGGGAGGAAGGGGCCTATTTACAAAATAGTGGACGTAGGAGGTGAGGATGAAAGGCATTCATTTCTCAGAAGACAGAAATGGGATCTGAGCTTCAAAACATAGTGCCACCCCCTTGAGCCTATGGGTTTATACTCCAAAACCATTTCACATAAAGCAAGCTGATTAGGTTCAGAGACTTTGATCAAGGCACTGAGTAAAAAGTGCAGTCTGAGCCCCAGACGTCAAAACACATGTTTGCCCCCACAAAGCAGGGAGAAAAATCTATTTCACAGAAGTCAATCTGATCACAAGGGCATATAGATAGGAGAAACATATAGCATAAAAAATAAAATATCCCCCACCTTCCCTCGCTTCTTGTAGTTTACAGGATCTTCTCCACTGACCCTGGTTTACCTTTTTGGATGGAGGGATCTGGAATGCTTCAAAACAAACTTCTTGGCTATAGGCTCTTTGCACTATTATTTGCTTAGACTATTTTCGTAAGAATCTGCAGAGGGACAACAAAGGGTCACCTCTCTCTGTCCCCAGAATCCGACATGTATTTATTTTGCTTAAATACACAGAACATTTCTTCTACCTGTGGTCACTGTATGTTTTAATCCTGTCATGCCTGTGGACAGCTTCCTTAAACCTGCTGGGCTTCTTGCCCCATCTGCTTTTAATTTATAATTTTTGAAAACAAAAACAAAACAGAATATCTGAAGGCTGCCATGCTGCGAAGCAAAGTGTCAGCTTCCAACTTTGTATTTCTTTCTAAGACTACCTCTGGAAATTACGTGGGTCTTCAAAAATGGCACCCCTCCCGCACATGGGTGAACATACTCCTCTACACAAGTGTGAGCACACTTGAGATAGTCAAGTCTGTCTATCTATAGGGATTTTTCTGGAGTATGGGGAGCCAAACCTCATAGTACTATGCCGGCATAATTAATTTATTAATTTATATATATATGTAATTTTTATATAGCCCATGACACTATAACATAATGCTGCTACCTTGTTTGCTTCTGCCTCAGCAAAGAAGTACCCAAGCTTTCCCTTGGGTAAAGCATTGGGGAAAAAAATAGCAGGGGTGACTCCAAGCTCTCATTTGTGTACCCTTGATTTATATAAACAAACCTGCAGCATTTTGAAACCTATGGAATGATCCACTGGGGTATATTTCATTTTTAGCAGAGGCATTGTGAGTAGATATCTGGAATATATTTGGGGAATTGTAGTGCAGTCTGAAATACATTTTGGCAGAAGAAATATCTCAGAACCTCCATCAGTATGAAACACTGGAAATTGATGGCACACCATTACTATTCAGCAGTCTATCAGATTCAACATAAACAGCAGTTGTGGTGTTTTATAAAAAAAAATTAAAAAGTGTACCTTCAGCTATCTTTGCTTCTGGGTTCACTCATAGGAATGCATCTACCAAGCATGTACCATTGCCTTTTATGCTAGAAACAGGAGAGGAATCTGCTTCAGTGGTCTTCTCCTGCCCCAAGACATTGCCTAGTTCATACCTTGTAGCTTGTACTACAAAATCCATGTGCTGATGGATGGCTGCAGTGCATGGGAAAACTGAATAGAAAAGTGTTCAAAACACTGTTTAAACATGCTTTATGTCAATGAGGGAAGTGATCAAGTAATGGGTACAGATTAAAATACGCTCAGAAATATGCACATTTAAAATACATGCACACATACATAAAAAGTTAGATCTCATCCTATTACAACACACACACACACACACACACACACACACACACACACACACACACACACACACACACACACACACACACACAATCACCAGATGGAAGAAAAACAGACATAAAGGTGGACAAGGAAGGGTGTCCATAGATTCAAACTTTATAAAGATACAAATCATTATTTTATATGTTTTTTTCCCCTGCTTCCTAGTAGCAGATTTCCAAAAGTGATTTAAATTGCAGGACCATTTTCATGTGTTTCAGGTTTCAAGTGACTCCCTGTTGGGACAATGTCTATTCTATACTAATGTAAACCATTAATATCACTAGGGTTCTGTGGATACAAATGTATCTGATAGTTGCATGATATTAGATTAGGCATCCTTCAGTCTTGAGAGACTATGGTAGCGTGCTCTGAATAGAGGACTTGGAACAGCGTCTAGTGTGTCTGAGAAGACCAATTCGAGAGTGACAATCCCTTCCACATTGAAGATAAATACAATCTGTTCCCTGTCCAGCTCCCTGATTTTGCTGCTTTCGGGACTGCTTCTTTGCCTCGGCCTCCTGGACAACGGTCTCTTCAAATTAGGAGAGGCCATGAAGCAGTGCCTGTCTCCAGGCTGAACACTCAGATGTTAAGGTTTCCCATTTGTTGAGGTCCATTCCTAAGGCCTTCAGATCTTGCTTGCAGATATCCTTGTATCACAGCTGTGGTCTTGGACTACAACTCCCAAAAATCCTTGCCAGCACAGCTAGTGGTGAAGGCTTCTGGGAGTTTTAGTTCAAGCACATCTGGAGATCCAAGGCTGGGACCCACTTCCCTAGGTAAATATAATGGGTGTACATTGGTGCACGTTCTCAGCTATAGTCATTCTACTTTTCCTGGTTGCTTATATCATAGATCTATATTTCTTTTTCTTTCACTTCCGGAACTACATAATATTTTCCATCATACTTCAAATCAAGAAAATGCTTTGCAAGTTTATTCGCTGCCATTGAAATATTTTGAGCTAGACCTGTTTTGCCTATTGTATAGGTCCAGCCATGTGTCCAAAGCTATGCAATAGATGGGTGAGGAATTTGAATCTCCTCCTCTTCTGTGTAATTCTTTTTTTTATGCATTCAATTCTTCTGGCTGCACATCTCAAGATGGCTAGGTCTGACATTCAGCTCAGGAATTAGCCGTGAAAGATCCATTTGTGCCTAAAAGAGAGCTACATTTTTTAAATTTATTTATTTATTTATTTTTGTGAATAAGCAGCTGGCTTCTGAGTGTGGTATCCAACGAGGGAGTTGCCCAGATCTGAAGAGGAAACAAAAATGTCGCAACATCTTTCGGAGATCAAGCTCAAATGTTAACTCTTGCCTTGGTGGTAGTCAGGAGCTGCTGTTCAGCCAAGAAAATGTCTCCCTGCTTTTTCTTTTCCGGCAACAAGCTACAGAAAATTGTTGCTTGCCCAGCTGCAAATATCTGACAGGCAGTCAGACAGCACATCAGGGAGATGAGGCTTTAAAGCAAAGTATAGCGATGTATCTTTGGAATGTACAGGAAAAAACACACAATGCGCTGACAATTCATGGTTCCCAGTAGAACAGACGGGTTCACAATGAGCAACCGCTTGACACAGAAAGGACTCCACAGGGAGATGAAAGGAGTTTGTGTCAAGATGGAAGATGAAGGATGTTTCAGGGCATGAACTAACTGTAATCTGTATGATGTAACTAATTATAAGAGGCATCAACAGTTTTCACTATTGAGCTCCTGGATAGATTATCTCCACCACAATAAACTGACTTAAAGACAAAGATAGTGAACAAAAATCCCAGGGGGAAATTGTTTTTGGGTCCCCCTCCTGGGGTTTTGTTACATGTGTGATTTTTTTCATCTTTCTTCTTTTCCTCTCCCTCTTTAGGCTCTCTGGAAGTGGCATGTCTTAGTTAAAATCCCTTCCTTGTGGAAGTAGCAGCAATTTTATCTTTCCGCTGTCATCCCTTCTGAGAAAGTAGCTTCTTTCTCCCCCAAAGGGCCTGTTTCTCATACATACCCACGCACACTAATGTTAATATCCCACTTCAAAAAGGTCAAGGAAGAAATTATTTGACAAGGCCTACAACACATATAATGCAACCTATGACCCACCCACCCCCAAGAAAACACTTTACAACCCCTTTGGGGATCATGACCCCCAGATTGTGAAGCACTGACCTAGCGTGTCAAATATCAACTTATTACATCCTGAAGGATTATGTGAAATGCTACTTATTCTCACTGAAAAGAAAGCAGAACAGTACAGAACAAAACCTAAGGAGTGAGTAAAGAATGACAGGCATAAAATGGCAACTTTTCCTTTTAGGATATATTCCAAGACACTAAAAGCTGGATGCCTGAATTTCTTTCTTGCAGTCTAAGGCCATGGTCTTCCCCCACCCCCACCATTCCAAAAATCCCAAAGTAGTGGGCAGAATCCTAAGTTCTCCTTGTTTATTTAACCATAAGAATGCTGTAAATACCTTTCTCAGAGGTAGTTTGGCCTACACTGGGATCTCTCTTCCCTCATGTTTTTATCATTCTTTGGATCCCTGTTTTAATGTCCAGTACAGAAAAATTGAAAATAAACAGACACAGCAGTCTGACCAATGGATGTTCCCAATAAAATCCATTGGGGCCCCTTCCAGCTCTGCAGTTAAAGGGTTGTTGTTGTTGTTGTCGTCGTCGTCATCATCATTTAGTAGTAGTAGTAGTAGAAGAAGAAGAAGTAAAAAACACAAGGCAAAGCCATTGCCAAATGCAAGCGTAGCAACACCCTTGGGGGGAACTCTCAATGGTGTTCTTTTTTTATTTTTGAACGTGAAAGCACTATCATTGCCCTTAGGATGACAGGTTCCCTGGAAAAACAGCCTTGTGCCATGACTCAAGCTTCATTTGTACTGAAAGATCGGTCTCTCCCGCCTGCAGTAACATTGTCAAGAATCCATTCTCAGGTTGTCAAATGGAGATAGGGTTCCACATCAAGCAAACGTCCCTGCCTGGCATCTGAATACTGCAAAAGTTTATTTTGTTTAGTTTTTGTTTTAATTCTTTTCTCCACATTCTCTTTCTCTGCCCTGTGTGGATATATGTAGTTTTATAGGACAAACTCTTCGCCAGCAGAGATTTAACCTTGGTAGCCCTTAACCTCCAGGAATTTACATTCTAAGAAAGGTATACAAAAGGCAAAATCCAAAGAAACAAAACGAAATGAAATGAAAGACAAAAACTTGTGGCACCTTAAAGACTATTATTTTTTTAATGTGAGCGTTCATGGACAAAGCTAGATGGAGAATCAAAGAGTTTCAGGTGTGAATAGATAGTAACTTCCTTTTGGCCATTTGCTGGCAGGATTAGCGTAACACAGGAATTAGGGAGAACCAGATCCCTGTTTGCAGCTTCTTTAATCTCACTAGCTTGGCTTTGTGGTTCAAGTGAGAAGTTATGGCTAATTTAAGATCTTTATCAGTTTATACAAGGAATCCATCTCGAGGCACTCCACATCTTGTGACAGCTATTCCACCCAATTTTGTGCCATCCACAAATTTCATAAATATTCCATGCAGTCCCCCATTGAAGTCATTAATAAAAATGATGAAATGTACTGGGTCCTGGACTGAGTTTTATGATACCCCACTTGTTAGCTCCTCCCAGTCTGAGAAGGAGCCATTGATAAGCACTTTCTTATCACTCAACTGTGTAACCACATGACAGTTGCTCTATCCAGCCCACACTGGGTTAGCCTGCTAATCAAAGTATCATAGGGCACTAATCAAAGGCTTTGTTGAAGTCAAGATATATTATGTCTATAGCAATCCCACCATCTACCAGGAGGCTACCCAATCAAAACAGAGATAAAATTAGTTTGGCAGGAGTTGTTCTTGACAAATCCACGTTGGTTTCTATTTATTACTGCACTGTTTTTAAGGTGCTTACAGAGTGACTGGTTTATAATGTGCTCCAGAATTTTTCATGGGATTGATGCCAGACTGACTGGTCTATAGGTTTTTCCTTTTTGAAGTTTGGGACAATGTTAGTCTTGCTCCAATCATCTGGCACTTCACCTATCTTTCATGATTTTAAGAAAATAGAGTTCTTCAGATAGTTCAATAATCTTGGATGCAGTTCATCTGGACCTGGAAATGTTAATTTATTCAAAATAATAAGGGATTTATTGACTATTTGTTAATCAATCTCAAGCAGCAGTCCTTTCCTCTCTACTTCTCATTTGCCTGGAGGGTCATATACTGTATTTCGGGGAAAGACTGAACTAATGAAGAAATTGAGCTCTTCGTCCTTTTCTTTGTCATCATTTTTCTATCACTGTTGAGTAGCTGAGCCACTATTTTTCTCTCTCCTTAGCTATGCATGTTCCTGAAGAATACTTTTTTGTTGTTGTTACTTTTGGCATCTCTTGCTGACTTCAGCTCATTCTTAGCCTTCACCTTCCTAATGATATCCTTGCAATTCTTTGCTATTTGTCTGTATTGTTCCTTTGTGGTCTGCCCTTCCTTCCACTTCCTATATGTGTCCTTTTTCATTTTCAGGTTCTCTCTGAGTTTGTTGTGAAACCATATTGGGATTTTTTCTGTCATCCACCTTTTTTTTTCTTGTTCGAATTGTTTGTAGTTCTGCCTTTCGAATTTCCTTTTTAAGAAATTCTCACCCATCATGGACTCCTTTTCCTGTTAGGATTTCCTGCCAAGGGACCTTATTTATCATTATTCTAAGTTTACTAAAATCAGCTTTTCTAAAATCCAGCACACACATGTAGGTTCACTCTGCTTTGGTTTCTGTTGAAATCAAGAACTCATGTAGAATATGGTCACTTTCCCCCAGAGTTCCCCTTTTCTACCAAGTCATCTTTATTGATTAGAATCAAGTCAAGGATAGCTACTCCTCTGGCTTCTTCCTCCACTTTTCATACAAAAAATTATCAGCCACACAAGCCAGGAATTTCTTGGAAGGGCCATATTTGGTTGAATTTTCTTCCCAAAGGATACTATGTCAGAATAGCTTAGCACACAGTACATTATGGAATTTACCACCGCAGGAAGTGGCCATGGTCATTGACTTTGAAAGCTTTAGACAGATTCACAGAGTAGAAAGCTGTCAATGGTTATCAGTAGCTGCTACTTACTATGTCTACAAGCTACATTCCTAGATCAGAGGCAGTCTTCATAGACATCTGGTTGACTATTGTGACAATAGGATGCTGGACTAGGCAAGTCTTATGTCTGATAAATCAGGGTTCTCCCTATGCCATTAAAGGCTCTAATTTCTATTTTAAAGCTACTTACGTTGAGAAGAATGCAGATATATAGGTAAGTGGGTTGGAGAAAATGGCTATGGTTTGCTTGTGTAGGTTAGGAGTATGAATCTCAACCATGTTTGCTGGGGGAAAGGGCAGGCAGAGGTGATACAAAGCATGTGTGTGTGATTGGGTTACATGCCTGTGTGGCCTTGGGCAAGCTGTAGCATACCAGAGCATCAGAAGGAAGGCCTGGAAAATAACTCCAGAGTTCTTTATACCTAGAAATCAAGGGGAATATTACTTTAAGTTGGAACTGCCCTGGTATGCACAAAATTATTTATTATGTTAATAATAAGAACCTGCGGAACATGACCAACATTTTTCTTATCCTAGATTATGTTTCCAGCATTGAAGCAATTGCCTCCGTTGGCAGATGCTTGGTGGTAGATATAAGATTTTGGAGTAAAAGGCTGGACATTAAGTTGTCTCCCTGTGCCCTGAAGCTAGTCCTCAGCCTTCAAGTTTGGTACAGAATGCTATCTTATCAACAGAATTGAAGAAAGATTAAACTGTTTATCCAATCAGATTTTCATACCTGGAATCATCAAGGAATCTTCTTCTTTGTATTCACGAAGGCTTTCACGGCCGGGATCTAATCGTTGTTGTGGGCTTTTTGGGCTCTTTGGCCATGTTCTGAAGCCTCCAGTATACAGCCAAAGAGCTTGAAAAACCCACAACAACCAATCTTCTTCTTTCTTGCCTCAGGCAGAAAAATGACTTGGATGGCTCTGATTTCCAGTAATTCTGGGAAATTCACAACCAATTCTGATACAGCAGCAGCAACTTTTTGTTGTCCCCAGTGTTTGGCATTTACAATTATCCAGATTATAAACACAGAGTTACAATTTAGGTGAATGCAAATCATAGAATAATAGAATAATTCGGTTGGAAGGGGCCTATAAGGCCATCAAGTCCAACTCCCTGCTTGATGCAGGAATCCAAATCAAAGCAGAATGTTGTCCAATTTTCTCTTGAATGCCTCCAGCATTGGAACACTTATTAAATCCCAAGGTAATTTGTTCCATTGTTGTACTACTTTAACAGTTAGGACATTTTTCCTGATATTCAGTTGAAATATGGCTTCCTGTAACTTGAGCTGACCACCGAAAAATTGATGCTTTTGAATTGTGGTGCTGGAGGAGGCTCTTGAAAGTCCCTGGACTGCAAGGAGAAAAAACATATCTGTTTTGAAGGAAATCAACCCTGAGTGCTCACTGGAAGGCAATACTTTGGCCATCTCATGAGAAGAAAAGACTCCCTGGAAAAGACCCTGATGTTGGGAAAGTGTGAAGGCAAGAGGAGAAGGGGACAACAGGGGACGAGATGGTTGGACTGTGTCACTGAAGCTACCAACATGAGTTTGACCTAACTCTGGGAGGCAGTGAAAGACAGGAGGACCTGGTGTGCTGTGGTCCATGGGGCACGAAGTGCTGACACGATTAAACAACTAAACAACAACAACAAACTTGAGCCCATCATTATGTGTCCTGAATTCTGGGAAGATCATGAAAAAATTGTGCCCTCCTCTGTATGACTACATTTCAGGAATTTGACAAGTCTATATATCTCCCTTCAGACCACTTTTCTCAAGGATAAGTATACCCAGTTCTTTCAGTCTTTCCTCATAGGGCTTGGTTTCCAGTTATTTAATCATCTTTGTTGTCTTCCTTTGAACTTGTTCCAATTTGTTGGTATCCTTCTTAAAGTAAGGGGCCCAGAACTGGACACAGTACTCTAAATGAAGGAGACTAGTACTTCACAGAATTTGGAGACCCTCCCAATATGAGAACAAGCTATTGATAAGCACACTCTTATGATTCTGTAACAAACTGTGTATCCACCTGACAATTGATCTATTAAGTCCATATATAGTTTGGACATACTTAAATAGGAACATCATGGGGCACTTTGTCAAAGCCTTTGCTGAAGTCAAGATATATTACATTTACAGCATTCCCACTGTCTACCAGCAAGGTTACCTGATCAAAAAATGAGATAAGATTAGTTCGGCTGGATTTTTGATAAACCCATGTTCGCTTCTAGTTATTACTGCATTGTTTTCAAGGGTAGACAATACCTTTGCCTGTGTATTGTGTAAGGACCACATGGCCTTTCCTAACTTTTTCTAGGTTTCTCAATGTAAGCCTTATGTCAGGGAATGCACATGTACTTGGAGAGTTTCCCACTGAATCTAGTCGAAATGAATTCCAGGCACAGATGTCAAAGATAGGGATGTACCTTTTGTATCTGTGTTCACATAGAATGCAGCATGTGTTTTAATGATTCCAAAGAAAACATATGAATTTCAATTAATGTAAACAATATTGATTGGTAATCTCACCATCTGAATTGGTTCTGTCTCAGTTCATGCAGAGTTCCTGGATTTCATCCACAAGTGTCCAGTAGTCGAGTATATGCGTCCCACGTGTTCTCTTCATTTGGTATTTGTCACAATGCAGAGAATTGTCTAAGGTAAAGGTGAACTTCACCATTAACAGGAGAGAGGCTATAAAAAAGCAGTATTGAATTAATGGGCTTTGGAGACCCACAATCTAAAGTATGTAAAAGGGCACTGGGAAGATGGATTCTGAGTTATCTTAACTGTGCTGCTAGTGCCAGCACACCAACTAAAGTGGCATGTGCTGTCGCAGAATTCTCTGGTGGTTTCTAATGCTTTCAAACAAGAAACTCAGGAAACATTCTATCTAAAAGCCACATCTGTCATGTTCACTTTTAACACTTGAACATTTCTTGAACAAGTTCTTACCATCTCACCAGGAATGGTGCATTTTGGGAAGAAGGAGAGGGAAGGCAGAAAACTTTTATTATTATTGGAAAATACAAAACACAATCTTTGAATGGTATGTATAAGAGATAATTTTTAACCAAAACCTAGACAATAGTTATATATTTGCATATTATGTATGCTGTTCCCAATATTGCCATTTTTTGCAGTTCTTACAGTGATATTTCAGAGATCTGCATCAGATTACAATACTTTATATAATTTTGTGGCACTGTTGTTGTTGCTTGTTGGTTGGATTTTTAATGGTTAGAGCTAGAGCATATTTCCATTTAGCTAGTTAACTTCTGCAAATAATTTGCGAGCAGTTTGACTTGCATTAAGAGCTCCACATCTGGTGAGAACAGTCATGGAAGTTGGATAAGCTTCAAGGTCTATTCTGGTCATGCTATAAATTCAGAGATCTCCATGCAGAATGGGTGCTGCAGTAAGCTTTCTTACAGGACATGACATAAGTCACAATTTAGATCTCTTGGGGGCAACCTTCTTTGAATGGGGCTGACCAGCTGATAGTACATAATACTTCCACAGTGATTAGTCATCATGATTTCACACTTTCAGTCTCTTAACCCAAAAGAATGAGAAACCTTTGTCTGTCCATCTATTTTTGGCCACAACCATGTCTTGCCCTTAGTCATGGTGTATGAAGTTTTTGAGAGCTGACAACAAGGAAGGTTTTCTGCACCTATTCTGTATCATATCCCTGCTACCCTATACTGCTGCTGTCCACTTCTTGGACGAAAAGGTCTGAAGCAAAGGAATTCCTTCACATATGTTATCTTCCCTTCTTGTTCTTAGTATGGACCCCATATGCAAGGATGAGGCCCCACAATTTGCTTCTCACTAGTGAAGATGACAGAGTTCTCACACATTGGTGAAAATGTTACAAAAAGGCCCATATGCCATTCATGCAATTACACAAATGAAATTATCCTAAAATAATCTGGCTGCTCTTTTCAGAATTTTAAGCACTCGATGGGTTGCTTGCATGTTGCTATTCTGTGCTTGCTGGGTCATTCAGTGCATGTGGTTTTTTCCTTGCAATTTTAAACAAATCACAAAATGATATTTTTTAAAAAACTCTCTGCTGGAGGCAAGGAATCTCATGGTGCTTTAAAATTCCTCATTGAGGTTTCTTATTCTGCAGACCACCATGTGATACCATGTGAATTAGAATGTGGAAATTAGCATTGCAGGTTATGTAGGTTATTGCCATTTCTCTTCCAAAGGAAACCTTGAATGTAGGGCATGAAATCTTGGGTGTCGGATCTGTTCCCTACTGAAACATATGAGGTATCCAAGATATAGAAGCAACTATACTGGTTTCATTGCCAATGCTTCTGCAAGAAATAGACACAAATGAGTAATCTTATCACATGTGGTAAATTTAAGTGCTTGGAAAAGGTACTTTCTTGAACTACAGTTCTTATCATCCTCCAGCTAGCACTGGAGGCGTCTGGAAACTGTCGTCCAAAAAAATAAAATAAAATAAATTCCCCCTGGAACAGTATCTGAAAGCCACTTCTATTTTGGCTGAAGTTCGTTGTTTTGGCTTGAGGTTCCATATATTGGTGGTGGTGGGGGGTGGCACTCAAGACAGGACAAAATGAATTTTATAAAGGATGAAAGAGGAAGCCCGGAGGTCTCTCTTCATCATTGATCTTGTGCATAAGGTACAGAAAAGAGAGCCCACGCCTCTGATTCAGGAGATGCAGGATGTTTTGCAAAGAGTTTGCCTCCACTATGTAATAAACTACTTAACTCTTGTTAAACAAAGTGAACCGAAATAAGCCCCAAGCGCCATGTGGCAATGAATGAGAATTGGTTCACAAAGATAATCTCTGTTTCAGGGCTCCATCTGATTTACTGCCAGACACTCATCTAAAGGAACAAGAAGCCTGAAGGTGAAGAATTGACTTGCAGAGCCTGCATCCCCACACCAAATAGAAATGTCTGGTCGTCCACTTAATCTTTTTCTTTAATTCCCCCCCCCCTTCCCTGCACATGCCTGCTTTTTTTAATATATCAGATGTTCTTTCTTTTGTTTCCAAGAAAAGAAAGAGAAATAGGGAGAGGAGGGTGGACAGGAACAGCAGGTGGTAGAAAACACTTAATCACAGATATTTTGCCAGAGGTTCGGTGGTCTTGTCTCTGAGCACCACCACCTAAACCAGATGCCCCCCCTTTCTGTTTCAATATTCCACACCTCTCTCTGTGCACTTTGTATTTTGATGAAGCTTCATTTCCCACCCCCCCAACACACACATGGACATACAACCCAGCCTGATATAGGCCACTAGTCTTGAACAAGGTATTCACAGAGCCTTGTTAAACTGAAACATAACATGCATAAGAGGGTGAATTCATGAAGTGGACAGGCAGAAGACAGATGTACCACATCATCCTGAATCCTGTTCTCCTGGGATTCCTACAGCTGTGCTTCTTGCTTGTCATTTGCTTATTCCAGGTAAGAATTTGGGACTTTTAAATCTGCATTAGAAGCTATGGCACCAACCAGGTAAGGGCAAACATTATGGCTCCTCTCAACATGTACAAATTACGGTGTTTTCTCTTTTGGTTGACCATAAGCATCACTCAGTTTTCTCAAATTAGGAAACAGTGGCTGAAATCCTGTTGCTTAGCACAGTAGGTTGCACTAGAGTAGTCCCCATTGAATCATGGGGGGAGTTGACAAGTCAACTCCTTCATAAATTCCATTGATTCTAAAGGCCCACTCTAGTTGTGATTTATTCTGCTAAAATAAGTTACAACTAGAATGGGCCCAGTTGAATCAATGGCACTTATGGACCAGTTGACTCAACAGACCTAAAGTGATTCACTGGGCCTACTTCAGAGAGACTTACGACGTGGGACAGCTGTTACTGCACACATATCATTAAGTACGAGTCATTAAAATTAGAAAAAATGGAAATACAGGTATATGACATGGTATAAATCTACCATAGCTGGCTGGAAAGCTCAGTGGTTTAGGTGTGTGTCTGCTCAGCTCTGCACTGTGCCTTCTGTGAGTGGAGCCAATCTGTGTGGTCTTGGGCAAGCTGGACAACCCCAGAAGCAGGGAAATGTAAAACACTTCTGAGTATTACCTGGAAAACTCTGAAAAGAGTCACCATAAGTCCTTGATTTGAAGCCTGAACTATCTCTGGAGGCAAAGATGTTGAAACTGAAGCTGTCCTACTATGGGCACATCATGAGAAGGCAATATTCTCTGGAAAAGACAATAATGCTGAGAAAGATTGAAGGCAGCAGGAAAAGAGGAAGACCAAATACGAGATGGAATGACTCCTTAAAGGAACCCACATACTTGCGTTTACAAGAGACGAGCAGGGCTATTTAAGGTGAGGACATTTTGAAGATCACTCATTCATAGGATTGCCATAAGTTGAAGGCAGCTTGATAGTGCATAACAACAAATAGATGTAGATTTGTGGATTTATAGAAAATCTAGTGTATTCCTGCAGTGAGACATAGGTGGATAAACCCAAGGTAGGTGAACATAAAGGGGACAAAAAGAATGTGAGAGGACAGAAATATTTTGTGTGTTAGTTCATAAAGCTAGAAAGATGATCCGTTCATAACTTCCATATTTGGTGGAGGCAATATTTAAATAAACAAATAAAAATTCAAACATTCTTAAAAAATAAAATAAATCAAAACCACAACCCCATCCTTGGTACCATTAAATTATATTGTGACCCCGCTCACCATGTCTGTTTCACCATTTAAAGGCTGCCATTCTTCATATTATCCCATGTTGTTCATTTTTTGTTACCTTTAATCATGTTGTTGCTGCTTACAGAACAAAGCAGGCTTCAAGAGAACTGAATACCAAACAGGGGCCTTAAATCATTAAAGTGTGAAATGCAACCAGACACCACTGTCTCTTAGTGAATGTTTTGCCATGTAGTCTCTGTATTCTACTCATATGTCTGAAGAAGTGGGCAATGTTCCATGAAAGCTTGCATTAAAATATAGCAGTTAATTTTTAAAATGCCACAACATGCTTTTGGGGTTTTTGTTTTGTTTTCTGTTTCTTGTTGAAATGTGTGAGGAAGTGGACTAGTCCACAAAAGTTCACATGAAAATATAGGAATGGTGCCGTAACATTTTCTTTTTTAAAAAATTCTTTTGTTTTTGCATGATATGCTCACTGTCTCATCACGGCTGATTATTGGTTTCTATGTTATCTCCCCTAAAGAAAGGGTAAAGCCTGTGCTTTCCTTCACTTTGGACAGTATTTTTTTTTTAAAAAAAAATAAGGCTATTATTCACTACTGCTGCACTTCTATCTGTCAGTCCTGCCACCTTGTGAATAATCTAGATGTCTACTTGTCCCTTTGGAGTAAATGGACAATTCACTGTGGCAACCCCAGAGTGATTTTTTTAAAAAAAACCTTCCCTCCCCCTCAGTAGGATTAGCTCTTGAATTCTCTCATTCTGGAATGTATTTCCCAGAAGCTCTTATGAAAACACCAGTGGTAGAAGCTTAAATACCTGGAAAACATATCCACAGAGCTTTGTGGAACTGAAATATAAAATGAATGAGAGGATTAAATCATGAAGTGGACAGGCAGCAGCCCTCATGTGGTTTCTAGAGATCGAGACACAAAGTGAATTGCAGAAGTTGGTCTGCTTTGTACAGTGAGTTTGATTTTAATGTTGCTGTTGACTGTTTTTTATTTATACAGCAACTTACATATAAGTAAATTTCCATATGCCTTTAGTTGTTCAACGAACAAAGACAGTCTCGTCCATGTGTTTCATATATCAAAAAGGAGCAAAATTCTGAAAGAGAAGAACCTTTCAGTTTTAAAGTAAAAAAGTTAAGGCTGCAACTATACCCCCCAAAAGCAATGAAATTTGGGCCAAAAATTAGCACTCCCTGTGACTCAACATGTGATTATCTTGGTCCACCCCTTTTTGTACCTGAACGCCCACCCCAAATAAACATAAGACAGGAGTTCCAATCTTTAATGGAAATGGGCAGGAGTGTTTTTTATTTGTTTGGCTTTGTTTTTTGTCTTTGTTTTGTGAAAGGCCTGTGACCCAAGTTCCAGACTGACAGTAAATTCTTAATCTGTCATGTGGTCAGAGGCAACCTGTTTCTGGCTTGCAGTACATGTGTGTAGCGGTCCAGTACCAATTTTTAAGTGCAGGCGCTCTGCATTAGAGTCCCCAATGAGAGTCTATAAATGTAGGCAGCGGTGTTGATCTATACCAACAAACCCATTCTGACACTCTTCATTTCCATCAGGAGCAGTTCCTCCACAAAGCTGATGGCATTATTGCTCATTCATGACCACAAAGTATTTTGCATTGCACGAAAGATAGTCCACAACAGTATATTCATGCTGTGAAAGGCCACCTACCCCCAACACACACACACACACACACACACACACACACACACACACCTGCTTTAGGATTTCAGCTACATTCAGAAGGAACAAGGAATCACTAGATTGCACTTAACTCCAACTAATGGATTTTGTAGTTTTTGTAGTAAAAACAAGCATGTTACCTAGTGTGGTGTAGTGGATAGAATGGTGGTCTAAGACTCAAGAGGCCATGGAAACTTACATGTGTGTGTGTGTGTGTGTGCAGGTGGAACTGTTAATATCACTCTTTATATATCTAGTATACCTTGAAAACCCTTTCAGGTCAATCGCTATCAGTTTGACTTGACAGCGCATAACAACATAACACAGTACAAAGCAAAACAAGCCCCAGCAGCCTGATTTCTGCCCACCTAGGGCTTTAGCTACAACCATGGCAGCTATACAAGCAGAGAAATTAACTCCTTAGATCACACAGCTGGGAACTCTTATTTCGCCAGGCAATTATGCAAATAGTCCCTCCAAAATGTGGAGACTGGGCATGGCAGCTCCTGCCAATAATACACTTGCATCGGATTTGTGTTTCTCATGAGAAACTAGCAGCTTTGCTCTTGAACAGATTCCCAAGAAACTGGAGAGGATGCAGAAAACACAGACACAAAGAACTGGTTAAAAGACTGGTGTGACCATTGAAGAAACTGAGAAAATGGGGAACACAGTGCTCTTCTGGAAAATTCAGGTTTCCCTGTCACTTTCTGGGAATAGCTAGCTAGGATTGGGGAGGACAGTCTCTGTCAGTAAGAAGAAGGGCGTAATGTCTGCAGTTTAACTTTTCCAGGCAAAAGCCTTCAAGGCCAAGTCAGCTTGTTCCCCTGGTACTGTGCTAATTAGAAAACAATTTTAGCTTTGTGAAGTGGGGGGTAGACTGTGCTCTTGTCTTGCTGAACATTCAAGGGAACTTGAAGTCCGATTGGTAAACTGTTTGGAAGGGTCCAGAATGTGATCCTTAATGTATACAAAAAGGATTCAGAAATTACTTAGCTTATCTTTTAAGAAGTGCTGTGCTCAGCTACTGTCCTGTTATGCCCTGCCTGAAAGGATGCACTCTGTGTATGCCTCAGAACTAATCTGATACTCTGCCAATGTGTGAATATTAAGTAGATTAGGTAGCTTTCTTATTTTCTGGTGTGTTTCCTTTTAATTGCTTCTGTCTTTGTCACAAATTTTCTTTTTTGCTCCAAGTGCTTTTTGAAAACCGTTTTGAACTTTATCATTATCTTTAATAACATTTAAACATTTTTCTGACCAGTTGTCTGGTTTTTTTGTGGGTTTTTTTGAATTAAGAGGGTTTTTGGTACTAAAACCAGGCCTTGCCTTGACCTTGTACTGGAACCTTGGTATTTATGAAGGTGACTGGCAGTATTACTTAGCAAAATTGGTGTAAATGGTTCCAAGTGCCTAGCCTTGTGGATTTTTGAAACTCCCTGAACACACTGCTCATTGGGGATAGATGGAAGTGCTGAGAGGCACCGTGGCTAGACAGGATACTTGGCCATCATCAAATTTGACTCTCACCCATACCAGGATAAATAGGGTCATGTGACTGAGTGAGAGGAACTCCTCTGAATCCAGCATACTGTCACAAGATCTTATACAGCTGAGTGGCATTTCTACTGCAGATAGTTTTTGTTATTTAAATGTCCATAATATAAATATACCATCATCGATGTACATAGTGGCTTCACATTAATTCATCTCCGAAATGGTGCCATGTTTGCAGTAAGCAGGATATTCTTTGTAAGACAGCAATTTTCCATATTAGACTGACTCTATTGGTGACTGATAATACACTTGACAATTCCTATTAGGTCTGATGTATTATTTAAATGGCTCTCAAAACCTATTCATTTGTTAAGGTTGTAGTGATAATATTTTTTGAACCATGCTAGATTTGCTTAAATGCCATTATAATGCACAATGCACCATTAATATGCCCATTATTATGATGGTTATAAAAATGGTTCCTTTACCATGAAAAGCACTCACCATAAAATCTGCATTCAAACATACAACCTTCTTGCTTTGTTGAAGGCACCTGAACCTGTCGGGTTTTGAAAGCTAAGCAAAGTTTTGCCTAGTTAGCACATGGATGGGAGACGACAAAGGGACACCAGAGATCTCCAACGGAACTAGAGAAGCAACTCTCCTGAAATTCTGGAGAGCTGATGTCAGTTAAAGTTGACAGTATTGAACTAAGATGGATCAACTATCAGATTCAGTGTAAGGCAGTTTCTCCTGTTCCTATAGAGGCAAGGATTCAAGAATATGGTTCCACAGACAGAACTAGTTCTGCCACTGGAATCAAGAACAGGACATTTATTTATTTATTTATTTATTTATTTATTTATTTATTTATTTATTTATTTATTTATTTATTTATTTATTTATTTATTTATTTATTCATTCATTCATTTATTCATTCATTCATTCATTCATTCATTCATTCATTCATTCATTCATTCTATTTATACCCCGCCTATCTGGTCAAAATGACCACTCTAGGCAGCTAGACCTCTAGACCTTTCCAGTTTTCAATGTATCTTCTAAACCTGATCTGCAATGCTTGGATATACCCTATAGCAGTTTTCTAGAGGGGGCACAAAGAGCTGAAGGAAAGAGAAAGTCCGATTGCATTAGTGATTAAACGTCAGAATAATATTGGGCTTAAGCCACACATTCTTGTTACTCCCCAACCCAACTCAGCATGCAGGGGTGGTGAAAATGATGTTTCTCTCTGAGATTTTGTTGTGTTTGTTAACCAACCCCCTGCCAGCTGCCTAGCACTAGGTACTGTACAGCTTTTCACAAAATTAATCTGCTGGGGAGCTGAAGGAGGCATGTACGGATTGATCCACAAGGGTAGCTATCTTTGCCACTTTTGCCATGCAAATTCCAATCCATGTGGGGCCAGAGTACAATCATGGTAGGGAGAGCAATGCATAAGGGAAGCATCCTTCCCATTACAGTTACACTAAACACAACCTCTCCTTCAGTTTAGAAACGTGGAAAATTTAGTACTGGTAATGTGAGTGGCCCACACAGCCTACATAGGAGGCCTTTGGAGCCCATATGCACCCAAGAGGCTACGCCTCTGGTGTGTGTGTGTGTGTTGAAAATACTTCTATCTTTTTCCCCCATTTATAATTTCATTGTTCTGTACCATCATTTCCCCAACCTGCCTTTTCTCTCTTGAACAGTGCTTTCCCCAACTTTTTTTGAAGTGATCCTGGAAATACATAATGAACAGGATGATATCACCATGCCACATTGCCAATCACATTTCGGTAAGTGGTGGTTTCAGTGAAAGCACATGAAACAGGGCAGTGTTTCTTGGATCAATCCCATGAAAGTTCCCTCAGCTGAAAAAATGAAGCCAAATTAAATGTATCTCAGGAAACTGTTCTTCTTCTAAAGCAGCTCTTTAGGTAAGACGGTAAGGAGGAATAGCTTCTGCAACAGAAAGGATTCTGTTAAATATCAAAACCATTCCCATAAATGCAAGCCATTTTTATTTTTTGTTAACTGTCAGAAAAGCTTATATCTGGCATTTACACAGGTGTATCCATTTATCCAATAGGGTTGAAACTTTTTAATTTAAATTAAAGATATTACGAGAGTGCCACCTGGTGGAGAGTTTAAAAAAGGAAATCTGGTGATTCCAGATGGATAAGGAGGAGTATGTGGGGAGTTAAGAGTTTTCGGAAGAAAACAGAATCTCATTCCCTATGGTATCTGTGGCATGATGCCTGGGAAGTCTGAGAACAGTGCTGCTTTTATTAGTACAGCTAATGCCGGAGAGCAGCAGGGAGTAAAATATGATATGCAAATGGCACAGTGCAAAGTGCCAAGGGGAATAAGTAAAATACTAAGGGAAAAAAAGAAAGTGAGAAATCAGGCCAAGACTCAGCAGAAAATTATTCACTGAGTTAAACCGAAAGGGGGTAAAGCAGTTCTGAGGATACCTGTCAGCTGGTTTACCGTTTCAACAGTGTCTCAAAATGCAACCCTATTCCATAAAGAAATTCATAAAGAAAGAATTCTTGTTAATGTCAGCAGATGGTTCTGAGCCCCTCAGATGGTTCGGAGCCCCTCAACCTCAGGCCGAGAGTCCAAGAAATATCTTTGTTTCTTCCTTTCTATTTAAAAAACAATCAAACGCTGTAAACACAAACTAAGAACTTACTGTCCTTTCAAAACACCTAAATTAAGCTGCCAAAGACTGCCATCCCTAAACAGAGTTGAAATTATGGGTAAAATGTTTTATATTAAAATACCAAGATACCACAAGCCCGTACAGCATGCTCAGTCAAGGAACATTCTCTCACCTTTCTCATCTGCTTCCTTTTCCTCCTTTTTTCCCCAGGCAAACTCAGGAGCACGTTGTGTTGAGAGGCAACACCCATAAAGGAAGAACGTGTCTTGCTATGTACCAGTCCTACGCCATTGTTGGTAATTGTGGTTGTCATTTTTGTCACCGAGGAAGAAGACTGGGACGCCTCTTATTTGCCTTTGTTTCTAAGCGCTTAATTAGCTCCTTTTGTTCATGACCTGAGAAACCACATCTGAAGAAAGTAAATAATCATTACTAAGCAAACAAGAAAATGAAAATGTGTGCACAGAGGCAAGCAATTATCGTAATTACTTTGCAAAGACAAGACTAAAAATATTAAGAAGGCGAGAATGGATTTGTGTCTAGAATGGATTGGTACCCGTTACAGTCTCCCACTTCTGTGCATATAAAACATGTCTTAAATTGTTTGCACTTCAGACATCTCCAGTGTAATTGTTCCAGCATCAGAATCTTTTCAGATTTTTAGCATGAAATATTTAGTTGGACTGATCGCATTGCAAACATAATAAGGCTTCTGTCATCACAAGCAACATGACATGGCTGCAGTTTCTCCTGTCATACAGGAGCTGAAATCCTGTTGTATAGCATAGTTCAGCTACAACTGGAATAGGCCCTTTTCAATCATTTCAACAGATGGAGGAGTCAACTCACCCAATCCCCACTGATTCAATGGGCCTACTCTAGTGTGACTTGCAATGTTAAGCAACAAGATTTCAGTCAGTGCTTTTAAGAAGCATTTGGGAATAAGTCTCATTGAATTCAATGGGCTTTTCTGTAGATGCATATAAAGTTAGGCTGTAAAGGCACCAATAACATTTACAATGCACCCTTTCTCCCAAAGTGTTGAGGCTACAAGTTCCTTGCACAATTTGTGAGGGGACAAAATTCAATGGGAAAAGGCATAGGGAAAGAAGAAGAAAAATAAGCCACACTGGGTCTTTCGTACTGTATGACATAACAAAATTGTATGCTCACCAAATATGGTTACCAAGCAAACAGTTCCAGTAAGTGGGGAGGCAAATGACATTTGGTCCATTCAAACTAACAAAACAAGCTTTCCCCTCACATCTTCCTTTGTTACAACCATGAGAAATGGCCATGATGGGGTCAACTCTGGGTGGGGTGGAAATGTTTGTCTGCCTCCCAAAAAGCCTTTGGTCATGTCCCTTCAAAAGAATGAGTCCCTGCTCAGCTTCCTCCTTGGCACATGGCCTCCCCATGTCTAAGTGGGGACTCTTTTATTAACAGCAATTTAACACCGAACCTCTGGCAATTTGCTGCTTCAGGTTACTCCATTACCCTATGGAAGAAGATTTTGGCCACTGTGAATTAATCACTGTTTCTGGTAACCAAGGTGTAGCCAGACAATACTATTATTGTACCTTACCGGGATAAAACTTTTGTGGTGTACCTGCCACCTTCACTTTATCATTATAGTGGTGCTGTGTCACTAAATGATAGATGAGGAACATGTCATGGTTCAAGTGCTGGCTCATGCTGTACTTTATAGAATGGCCTCATGCTCTATAGAGGAAGTGATGATGAGGTGGACAGAAAGAAAGCATATTTGGTACTAGAAGGAATCTACTACCTGGAAACTTTAAATATTTGCTAGTGAAAATTAACTTCTGGATTATCTATTAGTTCCCCATAACATAGGCAAGGAGATTCTTTAACTTTCCAGAGGTGTTGGTTTGCAGGTTACACAGTTCCCTACAGTTAGCTATGCTGAGTGGGACTGATGGAAGTTGTAATCCAAAGCATCTGGAAGATCAAAAGTTCTTCACTCAGAACACAGATGTGCCCTTTCCATATCCATTGCTGGACTAGAAGCACAAAATTCACCACATACTCATGAAGCTCAATGAGAGACTTTGAGATGGTCACTTTTTTCTCAGTTTAATCTACCTAACAGAGTTGCAGTAAAAAGGGGAGAACAAACATGTACAAAACACAGTTGCGAACTCTTTTGAGAAACTGTGTGAGATGAATGCAACGACAAAGAAGCTAACCATAATCCTTATACAAGCTGGACACATTTTTGTGCACAGCAAGAAAAAAAAGAGAGAACACTGTACTTGTGAGAGAGTTTGCGTGTCATCTTCTTTCCCGTACTCTCCATATTTAAGAACAGGTAACCAGATAACAGCTGTTCAACTGTACACTGAAGGAGCACTTAACATTTTCAGATGCTTAGTGGCTGCAACTGTGAGTCCATTTAACATTTCCCAGCTGACAGTTTGTCCTTTCATGTTTCACCTGTCACTGAGTTTGTCAGTCTAGGTTACATCACTCTGAAATATCTGAAAAAAGAGACTATTCAGAAAGTCACTGTATCAGTAGCTGCAGTCTCCTCTTTCTTTCAGCAAAAGCAAAGAGGTGAACCTTTAAAACTATTCCCTCCTCTCTCTCTCTCTCTCTCTCTCTCTCTCTCTCACACACACACACACACACACACACACACACACACACACACACACACACACACCAACTTGGCTCTGAAACAGCCTTGGTTGTACTGATGGATGTCATCTATCAGGAAAGAGCTGCCCCTTTATTTCCAGCAGCCTTTGTTGTTGCTGTTGTTGTTGTTGTTGTTGTTATTCATTCATTCATTCATTCATTCATTCATTCATTCATTCATTTAATTTAATTTATATGCTGCCTACACTTGGTGGGCCGGATCTATGAGGTGGATGTAGGAGACAAAATGATGTTGTATTTCTGCTTCAACCAGCAAGCTCAGTTTTGTAACCATAGGTTTGGAAGGTAGAGTTTTTGCTCAGTTCTATTACAATAATGCTGTGGCCTCCTACAATGATCCATAAACACCCATGCTTTTAGGTGTTTGCATGAAATTGCTGGACTGTGAGTGTGTGTGTGTGTGTGTGTGTGTGTGGTGTATGTGAATGACAGTGACTCTAAAAAGGCTTTCAAAATAAGTGAGATACTTAAAGGGAGGCTTTCCCAGTTCTAACCACCATCACCCCGTGAGTTTCTATGGATCTGAACCTTGTTTGAAAGAGAGCTTTTTTCTCTATCACCTGAGTAAATGTATGTATGTATATATGTAGGTAGGTAGGTAGGCAGGCAGGCATTTATTTATTTATTTATTTATTTATTTATTTATTTATTTATTTATTTATTTATTCATTCATTCATTCATTCATTCATTCATTCATTCATTCATTCATTCATTCATTCATTCTATTTGTGTCCTGCCTATCTGGCTGTTGTGTGTGTGTGTCTGTCTGTCTCTCTCTCTGTTTGTTTGTTTGTTTGTTTGTTTGTTTGTTTGTTTGTTTATATCCCACCCATCTGATTATTTGACCACTCTGGGTAGCGATGGGCATGAGCCACCAGTTCAGAAGTTCGCACCCTTTTGTTTAGTAGCCAAATAGGTGTTTGATGCTTCAAAGCCCCGTCTTCTCCAGTGAGTGCCAATGGGCACTGCCTCTGAGTGGGTGTTCACCAAAGGAGATAGTGGTTCATCTCTCGATTTCTGTCTAATTGCAGTAATGAGCTGGTGAGGTCCAATGCCTGAGAATGAATCCATCATGACAAAGGCCCTTAAGAAGGTAGCTTTCAAGTCTGGGAAGCCTGCAGGACAAAGGGATGAAACTTCTTGAAAGATTAGAGGACTCTTTGACTCAGTCTTGCCACTTTAGACCAGGGGCTTCAGTAGTAGGAATACTTTTTTTAAAAAAAAAAGCTGCTGGTTCCCCAGCTGTAACTAGGCCATAGTGGTTCATGCTCTGGTAAGCTACAACTAACTTACTGTAAGAAATTTTATGGCTGAGGAACTTCAGCTTATTAAAGACCATTACCATAATAGCTGGTTAGAATCACAGTAGAACAATGGTTCCCAATCTTAAATCCCCAGATGTTCTTGGACTACAATTCCCAAAAAAAATCCTGGCCAGCACACTTAATGGTGAAGACTTCTGGGAGTTTAAGGCCAAGATCATCTGGGGACCTAAGGTTGGGAACGACTGAGGTAGAGCTATTCTAAAATAGAGGCACTGGTTGCCTATTTGTTTACAAGGACCAATTCAAGATCCTTTTCCATAGCCCCAAATATCTGGTCATTTGAATGACTGCTTTTCCAAGGACCAGGCTGACCATACTTAAAACATTATTCAGGAAAAGTTTTGTTTCAAGTACCACTGGTACTTTATCTGCCTATAAGGATGAGAGCCTTCGGCATTACACCACCTCATTGTGGAACACCCACTCTATGGAGAGATGAACAAAATCAATATCACACTCTTTCCAGCACTGAGTCAAAATTTATTTGTTTGGCCACAATTGTATGTAATTCCTGCATTTTATTGCTCTAATTGAGGTGGCTTTCTAATAAAAATTATAGTGGATTTTCATTACACTCTTATACCTCCCTGTATGGTAAGAGTAAGTGTTTTCATAAACATCTTTTAATAAGAAAGGAAGGGACAAGGGAGGGATGTGTGAGAAATTCACTCCATCAAGATTTGTCTGCTTGTTTTTACAGATCTACCTGATTGTGCACTGTCTAGACGAAACACAGAACTGAGCACATTACGTAAGGTACTAACAAATCCTTATATTCCCACGCATGCAGAGAAAGAAAAAAAATGGGGGGGGGAGCTCATTCAGTGCCATGCACAGATTTGGAAAACATGCCATAGAAAATGCATACCTTCCTAAAATGTATGCAGACATGTTTTGGTCAAGGGCAGGGTGTGTCTGAAAAATTCACACCAATAGATGCAGGTATTTTTCCATTTAAATCCCATCCCTCATAAACACAGAGTGGACCTCCAAATCTGCCCATCCCAGGGAGGAAAGAAATGAGACAGAGTACTAATGATTTATAATATATTGGTGTGAGTGATCTTTTGCCTTTGTTCTCATATTTAATTTTTTGTATGGTGAGAAGTCTTGCATCACAGGTGGGCATAAATGGCTAGCATCCTGGTGCCTGCATGCAGAGCAGAATGGAAACTGCATAAGCTTCCCGCCTCTGCTCTAGCAGCCACTCCCCCAGACATGTGCCAGTTCTCACATTGGTTATGAGACCAGTTATGCCACAGGCAGCCTATTGGAAGAGGGGGCGGGATTGTTGCACAGTTTCCATTCTCCTTCATGTTTAGATAATTGGACACTGGCCAATACATTTAAAGGGAATGAGAAATCTACTTAGCATGTATGCCTAATTTCTCAGATGTAATAGAGATGTAGCTGGCTGAATAAGTCAATGAGTTGGAGCATTTGGGTGCAGAGCCAAGGAGTTTAGGAGTTCTATTCCCACTGTACCTTGTAGGAGAAAAGCCAACCTGTGTAGCCTTGGGCAAGCTGCACAGTTCCAGAATGCTCCTAGAAGGGAATGAAAAACTGCTTCTGAGTAATTTGTACCTAGAAAGGCTTACCATGGGTAGCTCAGTGGTTAGGGTCTTGTTCAGAGTTTGATTCCCCACTGTGCTTCCTTGACAGGGGCTGGACTTGATGATTCTTCTGCAGTCCTATGTTTATTATTCAAAAACACCAGGCACAATCAATCAAAATTATATTATATAACAGATGCAAGTTTTAATCAAAAACTTAAGTATCTGTTAAACATTGGCACAATTATGTATGCTGTTCCTAAATTTGTTTTTTTCTTTATTTCTTCTTCTTTCTCTTTTGTAGCTCTGGTTATCTTATTTCTGAGATCCGCACCTGCTTATAATACTATCTGAAATTTCTTGATACTGTTCCCAAAGCACCAGTGACTACAGGGACCACTGAAGTGTGTTTCATCCACAAGCAAGATGTTTCAATTGCCTGGTATCTGTATTTTCTCCCTTCTTTATTTTCAGCTCCTAGAATCACAATGTCAATGATCCAGACATTTCTTCACTGTATTACTACTATGTCTGGTGTGTTATGTTCAAGGTGTCTATCCATTTGGATCCGGAAATCCCACAAGATCTTGACTTCCTCATTTTCTGATGCCTTTTCTACCTGGTGTTCCCATGGGTTTTTGTAAGCTGGCAAGTTATATTTTTGCGTTGTTGTTGTTGTTGTTGTTGTTGTTGTTGTTGTTGTTGTTGTTGTTGTCGTTGTCGTCGTCGTCGTCGTCGTCGTCGTCGTCGTCGTCGTCATCATCATCCAACGTGATCACATATAGTTATTATTTTAAGAGGAATGTAAAGATCTCTTAGTATTTATTTTGTTGTGTTTCTCTGAATCCTCCCTACATCTTCTTCCCAATAGTTCTCCAAATGTGTGAATTCTCAGTCTGTGTGTCAAGAAATGAGACAATGGGGGGATCATAGTTTTGGTTCTATTGTGGAAAGCAGGCCTTGTAGTTTGTGCCTGGGCCACACTCACCAGGAGAAGCCAGAGAAAGTGCCTATTGCTTGGCCGCACTTCACTCCCACTGACCTGGCATTTAGCAACAGCACCTTCAAGCCAAGGGTTTGCCATCAAGGCTATCCAGGCTAATTGAGTTGGGAGACAGTTCCTACACCCACACCCACCACAAACCTTGATTAAACTATAGTCTAACATGTTCAGCAGTCCAATGTGCGATCCCTTGTGCTGACTGAAAGACACTACCAAAACAAGAGAGTGCCTTAATTGTCGTTTTTGTGGGTTATTTTAAGTTCATAAAGTTTATAAGTGATTTATAATGTTTATTGTATGTTCATTGTTCTTTACTATTTGACATTATTTTATTTTGGTTGGTTTTTTTTAATTTGGATGTCAGTTATTGTCTTATTTTCTGTTCTGAACCCCCAGAGTGGCCTTGGTAGCCAGATGGGCAATATAGAAATCTAATGAATAAATAAACCCTTTATTCATTGACCTCCCAACCCCGAAATGAGGATGCAAGACAAGAATTATGGGTTAATCACGGACCACACTTAATTAAACATAATCCATGTTGCCATCCTTTGGCAAAAGGAGGGTCCTGCCATAGTGTGGAATTAGGTTTAAGGACATAGGTCTCAAAGGACCCCTTAAGCAACAAATGGGCCAGTCCCTGGCCCCAAGTTCTTAAAGACTGCGAGAACCCGGCCTGCCACAATTTGACCACCCCTGGGCCTCAAGACAGCTTCTCCTTGTTGACTGTTGGTCCGGGTGTGGCCCCAGGACATCTCCCCCCCCCCAAGCATTGTAATTGCACGATCCATAGTGCTGGGAGGTCAGATGGACTGTAGCTTACCTGAGTTTGCAATAGGACTCACCAACAAAACCTGTTATAGCTGCACTACCCACCAGTGTGACCAATTTTCCACCTTTAAATATGCCAGTGCACCTCTTCCCGTGTGGGATAGGTGAAAAACCCTGCACCCAAATGCCAGTCAGGATACAGGTCAAAAATTCCTATCCGACCCCATAGGCAACCAGATAAACTCACACTAGAATAAAGGGTGGAGGGTCGGTGCCAGCAAAGGAAGAGGAAGAGGAGAAGGGGGAACAGCTCTTAAATAACCTAACGTTCTCCTCTCCTCCTATGCTAATCTCATTATACCAGAAGTCTTGCACTATCTGGAGAGGGAGGCAAAGGCAAGCCACGCTGCTGAAGTTCAGCTCAGCAGTGGCTCAAGCATCTTATATAGAATATGCACAAACTGTATAGATGCACCTTCCTCTGAATTTCTAGAGTGATTATTCTATAGTAAATGTTCATGTTGGCAATGGTTTAAGTGATAAACAATATGCCACATTAGGCTTCTGTCCAATAGAATAGAGAGACCATTTGCCAGGAGTGTAGGAAGGACTGTGGCTGACCCAGAGATATCCCTCTACAAAATCCTTTGTGACATCATTTTGGTTTTCTTCAAACATTACTTGCAGGTTTCACATGCTTGGGGAATGCCTGGATTTTCTCCAAATGTGGTTGTTGTGGACACTTTTAGAACCAAGGAACAAGATGGCTACCCCAAAGATCCACAGTATGGGAACTGGACTTAAATTCAGTAAATATATACAACACTAATTAGTGTCTGCATTTGCTCACAAGCTGGCTGACTACTCCATGACTGAAAAATGAGGGGGTCAAGGAGTGAAATAAGATGGAAAAAATATTTCTCTATAGCATAGCAAAAATGTCAGTTACGCAGTGATCCCTAACCTTGGGCCTCCAGATGTTCTTGGACTTCAACTCCCAGAAATCCTGGCCAGCAGAAGTGGTGGTGAAGGCTTCTGGAAATTGTAGTCCAAGAACATCTGAAGGCCCAATGTTGGGGACCACTGAGTTACTGCATAAAGAGCAAGCAGTAGAGAAGACACTTAACATAGAGTCTCTGAAATCCATTCACTTTGACATAAATATGGTAGGATATGACAATTAAGCTTGAGGTGTTCCTTGACTCATGTTTGGGGGCTGATTTCCTCCTCATTAGAGCTCATTCTGACCCCTTTCTGCCATTCACAACATGACACCATTTATAGGATCACTCAGAGTTGAGGCACCTTGCTTCCTGTCAGGTACTGCAAGCAGCTGAAGGCTTTCCTAAAAGCTCAAAATCAGTTTTATTTAGCATTTTGTGAGTGTTTACTTCACACCTGTTATATATCCCCTAAACAATCTCTAAGTGAGTATCAACAGGCAGTACATTGTTTTCACATTTTTAATAAATATTCTGTTGTCTTGGAATTTACAGTGTTTGTTACCTTTTATATTCAACCCATCCACACTGAAGTGTGGGGCAATAAACATGGCCACTTCCCAACACTCATATGTGGTTTATATTTACAAAAATCTGCACCCTATATTTTGATGAAAGGCAGTGAATAGCCCAAGGTCACTCGGTGAGCTTAAAGGCAGATTGGAGATTTGAACTCAGATTTGCCTTGTCACAGACCAATATCCAGTCCAGTCACCCATACCAAGATTGTTAGAGTTTAACCTGCCAATGTAGTACCAGAATCACATGGCCACTTTCATATCGCCAAAAAAGAGGACAAAGAGAGACAGTGGTCCAAATCTTCCTTCGTAGTTACACCAGGGTTACATTTCCTCACCATGCAGTACTGCATGTCTGGTGTCAAGAATACATGACTTTAATAAAAACATATTTTGGAGCAACCCATGAGAACTTGGTGCACAACCTGAGGAAGATATATTGTCATCAAAAGCTAGCTGTTTGTTTTTTGTCTTTTGTTATTTCTTTAGTGGTCCAGTAAACGTATCATCTGTTCTTGCAATTTGTATTGTTTTGATGATCATGTGATCTTTTCCTGATTGTTACAAGAATGTAACTGAGATATGTTTGGGAACTGAGATATGTTTCATTATCCAATAGGGTAGAGAATGGGAAAAACTCATTGGTATTTGGGAAGAAAATCCGAACACCTCCATGTTGTTAATAGAAGTAAAAGATACGGGTTCATTTACTGTTTGCTGCCCTTTTAACAATTCAAATTTGCTGCCTTAGGAGGCACTATCTCACTGCCTCATGATAAAAAAAGAGTATCTGGCAATCATATGCCACAAGAATGATGAAGATAGATTACTACCACATGTTGCCTATGGGGCTGTCTCTGAACACTTGCTGAACATTTTGGTTGATTCACAATAAAACTTACAAGCCTAGTTTCCAAAGGAACATGGTTTGCCATTTCTTAAAGAATGTCCAGCGTAGTGAAAAGAAAATGTTATCTGAATTATTTATCATAAATTCAACAGAATGGTAGACGGAAAACTTTCACAGGCATAGTGCTAGGCAAGTTGTGGTCTCTCAGCCTCAGTTCTGTGTCTGCAAAATGAAAACACCAAGAATGTAGCCGAGAATGAGGCATTGTAAAGAGTTTTTTTAAAGACTGTGTAAATGATGACCAGCAATTCCTTGACACTAATACAACAGCAGACTGGGGAAAGGCCCAAAAAACAGATGAGTAAAGAAATTAAAATGTTGCAATTCCATGCCGTCTTTCCCTTCCCAAATAAAAACCATATATGGCAGCTTTCTTATAAAGTGCTGAATCCGTGCACAGCTGGGTAGGTGGTGCTCATCAGCCTTGGAAGGCAGCCCATCTAGGAGAAGGAAAACTCTGACTTCAAACCTCCACTGCCTTGTGGCTATATCCACCAATGGAAAACGCTTCAGGAGTTACCCTCGAGGCAAAATCTGGAGCCAGAGTCCCAGAGGCAGTTTGTGTCATTCTGGCAACTCCTGCAATGTCACTGGAACCAGTTGTATTGGCTCTTGCCTTTCCATTGGACTATTTCAGTGACGTAGAGAGGGAGGATTTGCTGTTTTGGTAACAGCCTATCCTCCATATTATTTTACCCAGGCTTCGTGTTCTGGAGAAGACACTCCAGCTTCACATACAGTGTTGAAACATCACAGGAAGTAGCACTTACTGGTTATAAGTCTTTGCTCGATTGGCATAAAGCAT
This sequence comes from Pogona vitticeps, assembly GCF_051106095.1. Classification (NCBI taxonomy): domain Eukaryota; kingdom Metazoa; phylum Chordata; class Lepidosauria; order Squamata; family Agamidae; genus Pogona; species Pogona vitticeps. The sequence goes on from NC_135784.1 coordinate 55,419,234, forward strand.
GACATCAGGCGCTACTTCCAACAGTGGGAGAGGTCATTGCACCTCACTAGGTAGCTACCACCCGCCTTAAGCTGAGCAGTCCCCAGCCAGTAAGCTGCTACCTCGCCATGGTCTGTTAACCTCACGGGGTATGTAAGGTTTAGGGTGAAAGCCGACAAGCAGATGGATAACCCTGCACTATGCAACAATCATAAGAAAGCAATGCGCTCTACGTGGGGCTTCCTTTGAGGCTGCTGCAGAAACTACAGGTGGGGCAGAATGCGGCATCAAACACCTATTTGGCTACTAAACAAATGGGCGCGAACTTCTGAACTGGTGGCTCATGCCCATCGCTACCCAGAGTGGGCAATAGATAGATAGATAGATAGATAGATAGATAGATAGATAGATAGATAGATAGATAGATAGATAGATAGATAGATAGATAGATAGATAGATACATACATACATACATACATACATACATACATACATACATACATACATACATACATACATACATTACTCAGGTGATAGAGAAAAAAGGAGAGTTGTCACTAACCTCTCTTTCAAACAAGATTCAAATCCATAGAAACTCACAAGGCGATGGTGGTTAGAACTGGTAAAGCCTCCAGTCTGTACACAGCTGCCTAATGCAGTAATCCACTGAATTGGATATGCATTCTTCTTATGTGCTTGGTCACATTGCTAATTAACATTGATTCAAGTGCCAACTGTTTTGCATCATTGTAAAGCCATGTGGTATATAAATTGGTACACATGTTCACTTAAATTACTTCAATGTATTTCTTGTAATTAAAATTGTTTTTGGGAAGCTACATGGTAATCAATTCAGTTCTACCTGAGAAACACTCTTGGCTAAATTTTCTTCAGTTTTCAGGCATCCTTTGGGATGTTTGCATTTACCTCTTTAAAAAAAAAATTAAATTTTAAGTAGTGTTTTGATACAGTGATGCAGTGCTAAAGTTTAATATATAAAGGTTCCCCTTGACAATTTTTGTCCAGTCGTGTTCGACTCTAGGGGACGGTGCTCATCCCTGTTTCCAAGCCATAGAGCCAGCGTTTGTCCGAAGACAATCTTCCGTGGTCACATGGCCAGTGCGACTTAGACACAGAACGCTGTTACCTTCCCACCGAGGTGGTCCCTATTAATCTACTCGCATTTGCATGCTTTCGAACCGCTAGGTTGGCGGGAGCTGGGACAAGCGACGGGCGCTCACTCCGTCGTGTGGATTCAATCTTACAACTGCTGGTCTTCTGCGGTTTAGCCCGCAGCACCACCACGTCCCTTATATATATATTGGATGGAGAGTTTCTGCTATCCAAAACCCACATTAACCACCACATTTGCAGAATATAATATCAGTTTTGTACAGTATTTCTTCGGTTTTCAAGCATCCTTTGGAGTGCCTGTATTTCTCTCTTTTTTTAAATAATAAATTTTAAGTGGCACCTCACTAAAGTGCTAAACAGATTTTTTTTAAAAATTCAGATAGACAGCAGTGTCCCTGCCATCAAAAACTTGCAACCACCCACAAAGGCCATATTTAATACAACAAGAGCATTCACATTGCCCAAAGTAATTAATAAAGAATAAATTTAAGTACTGAGGTAGTTTTTGAATGCTCCTGCTAGTCAGTCGAAAAAAATGTTTTGCAGTTCCCCCTGCACAAATAAGTTTCATCCATGCATCATGTAGCTAGGCATTTATGAATCAATGTAAATATCGCCCAAACCAGTTCAACTGTGGTTCTTATTGCCAGGATGACTGAGCCCTAGTGAAACATTTTGAATTCCTGAATTAATTCATAGAATCATAGAACGGTGAAGTTGGAATGGGTCTATAAAGCCATCAAGTCCAACCCCCTGCTTGATGCAGGAAAACAAATCAAAGGATATCTGCCAGGTAGTTTCCTAAGTTTCTCTTGAATGTTTCCAGTGTTGTAGCTTTCACCACCGCTTGAGGTAATTGATTCCACTATTATGCTGCTCTAATGGTTAAGAAGGTTTTTTTTCTGATATTCAGCCAAAATCTGGCTTCCTGTAACTTGAGCCCATTGTTGCATGTCCTACACTCTGGGATGATCAAGAACAGATCTTGGTCTCTCCTCTGTACAGCATCCTTTCAAGTACTGTATTTGGAAAAGTGCCATCATATCACCCCTCAGTCTTCTTTTCTCAAGGCTAAACATGCCCAGTTCTTTCAATCTTTCCTCATAGGGCTTAGTTTCCAGCCTCCTGATCATCCTTGCTCTTAACTTGCCTGGAGCAGAAGTCAAGGCAACTTCAAGAATCCTCTCGTTCAGTCAAGGATTTAGCCCAGGGTTTGGAGCTTGCTTTATTCTCACACCACTGTGTATATGTTCTGTGGCATGACTAAGCTGAGCCCTTGCAGCATCAGCAACATTTTATGAGCCTCATAGGCAACGTTTCCAAGAAGAAGACAACAAAAAGATTTCAGCTACAGTTAACAAGCCAACTTTCTGATGAAACAGACTCCTTTTATTCACTTGAAATCCTTTGCTGCTCCAAATACCATGACATTCATCTCCTATGATAATCCAGCATGACAAACGCTAGGGGAAAAAAAATCACAGATACTAACTGTAAGAAGCTTCTGAATGTCATGGCCTCCTCAGGTTATTACAAAAGGAAATATGTTGGCAGAATCCTTGAAATGAAAATATCAGTCTTGAAGGAAAATAGTTGTAATGGGATTTAGAACCCTTACATAGAATACGTATTTACAAAACATAAAGGTTATACCCCAACACAGGAATCATTATATTCTTGGAAAGAGACTGGGGCACTTGATATAAATTAAGATGAAACATACTGATGAGAATATATATATATATTCCTGATGGTGGTGGGTTACACCGTATATTTGAGTTGTGATTTTATTTGTCATTTATGTTTTTGTTATATTTTGTTATATTAACAAAAAATAGCAGTCTTTCTGACTGAGGCTTTGCCTGGATCTGGAACCTTATCTTCATTTCCATTATTGAATGAGGGTGCTGTGATATATAAAATGGGGTAGGGTTAGGAGAGAACTATTCACTTTGTTCAGAGAATATGTGGATTTTATTAAGGTAGCCAAATGTAACAGTTCTCCTGCAATTTTTTTTCCATCTGTTTGCACCCAATCAGAGAAGATTTGGTTCACTCACAGTTGCCATGGACCAGAGCACGCCAGTCCCTCCTGTCTTCCACCGCCTCCCGGAGTTGGGTCAAATTAAAGCTGGTAGCTTTGATAACACTGTCCATCCATCTTGTCCTCTGTCGTCCCCATCTACTCTTGCCCTCACACTTTCCCAACATCAGCGTCTTTTCCAGGGAGCCACTCAGTAGTGGTGTGAAATGGCCTTGAAAGTAACTTCTTTCTCCCACTTTGACTTTATTGACACTAGTATCAGCCCTATGGTTGTAGACATAGGGATACAGTTGTAGGCATCTTTCAGTCTCGAGAGACTAAGGTAACGTGCTCTGTATGGAGGACTTGGAACAGCGTCTAGTGTGGCTGAGAAGGCCAATTCGAGAGTGACAATCTCTTCCATACTGAAGACAAATACAATCTGTCCCCTGTCCAGCTCCCTGGTTTAGCTGCTTTCAGGACTGCCTGTTTGCCTTGGCCTGCTGGACAATGGTCTCTTCAAACTGGGAGAGGCCATGATGTTCAGATGTCAACGTTTCCCACCTGTTGAAGTCCATTCCCAAGGCCTTCAGATCCAGCTTGCAAATATCCTTGTATTGCAGCTGTGGTCTTCCTTTTGAGGTGATTTCCCAGCACTAATTCTCCATACAGGAGATCCCTTGGAATCCGACCATCAGCCATTCTCACAACATGCCCAAGCCAAAGTAGACATCGCTGTTTCAGTAATGTATACATGCTAAAAATTCCAGTTCGTTCTAGGACTACTCTGTTTGGAACTTTGTCTTGCTAGGCGATACCAAAAATCCATCAGAGACAACACATGTGGAAGGTATTCAGCTTCCTCTCCTGCCATGCACAAAGGATCCAGGACTCACTGCAGTACATGAGTGTGCTCAGAACGCAGGCTCTATAGACCTGGATCTTGGTATATGCCATCAGCTTCTTATTAAGCCATATTCTCTTTGTGAGTCTAGAAAACATGGTAGCTGCTTTGCCAATGCGTTTATCCAGCTCGACATCTAGGTAGAGAGTGTCAGAGATCATTGAGCCAAGGTACACAAAGTCATGAACAAAGTCAAGGGGTGCAGTACCATTAACGTAAATGCAAGAAAAGTTAAATACTTGGTTTAGGCTCTGAGTGAATGAACATTTCTGATCACGTGGCATTTGGCTAATATGTAATCAAAGCTGTTTCATTAAACATATCTTGATTCAGTCAGACATTGGGTGGGAAATTGTGTGTTTATATGAAGCATATTTGTAAGATTAAAACTCAGTTTAGTTGAATTTTTAACATGGGATGCTGTATGAACATGCAAGGCTGCATTAGAGGATCAAACCATGGTTCTGTCTTCTCCACCTCAATTGCCTGGCCTCAGTGTTACACCAGCCTTTTCAACCAGATGATGTCTAGATTTGTTGGACTTCAACTCCCATCTTCAGTGGGAATCGTGGTCCAATACATCTGGAAGGCAATAGGTTAGGAAAAACCCATTCTACATGAACCCAGGGAAAGATGGTTTCAACATGTGTCACCAGGGAATCGCAGTATTTTTTTAATGCAAAATAAGCTTTGCCACTTATAGGTTCTCCTTTGTGAGTTCTCTCTACAAGTTTCCTACTAATAACATAGGCATGACACACCTCATAGGAATAGCATTGTTGGCAGAGCAATCATAGAATGCTTTGAGCTCCTTCCATCTCCTACATACGGCCTGCAATATAAATGTGAAATTGTCACAGTTAGGTTATCAGCACTGAGGACATTTTTCCTATCCATCATTTTTCCCCAGCACAAACCTGGTCTTCTAAAGGACAGGGAAGATATTAGAAATATGCGAACAACTGTCCAAGCTTGCTAAAGGGTGGAGCTTTCTTCTTATCTAAACAAATAAAATTCAGTCAAAAGTTGCTCAGACTTTCCACATTCCAGGCCAGATCATCCCATTTTCTGCATCCAGAGATGCTGTTTCAGCTACAAAGGAGGTTTGTTTATTTATTTATTCGTTTATTGGATTTCTATCCCGCCCATCTAGACCAAAGGTCTACTCTAGGTTGCAAGCCTAGCTTCACAGCCTAGCATGGTTGAACTGTCTATGGCACTAGATCAGTCACTTTTGTAGCCTGATGAATAGTATTAATAATTACAAGTATTTGCCAAGCGGTCAACACATTAAGGTTGACTGACTGAAGTCCCAGTTTCTCAGTCACAAAGTTTCAAAAAGCCGCACTTCAGTTAACCTAAACACTCTGCCTGCTTTCAGTTATGACTATGATAATACACTGGTGCCTCGCTTAACGATGTTAATTGGTTCCAAAAAAATCGCTGCTAAGTGATTTCATCGCTAAATGAAACACGGTTTCCCATTGAAATGTATTGAAAACCGGATAATCTGTTCCAATAGGAACGAATTGCCGTCCTTACGCGAAAATCACCATAGGAAACATCACTAAGCGAAACGCGGTTCCTCAATTGAAATGCATTGAAACCTATTCAATGCATCTCAATGGGGGGAAAAATACAACAACAAATTAAAAAAGGGTCAGAACAAAGTCAAATTTGGTTAACAAAGGGTTTATTAAGTGCACTTTATGATTTCAAACATTTTAAACAGTAAACTTTAACTTTATAAATAACACAAAAACATTTTAAAAACAGCGAACATAAGGCTGTTTAAACCATAGTTAAGCGAAACAGGGGACCCAAAATTTAATCGTTATGTGAAGCATGGTCCCAACCATCGCTAAGCAAAATAGCCCATAGAGACCATTGTTAAACGAAGCGTAAAAATGCTCCAAAAAAGTCATCGCTAAGCGATTTCGTCGTTAAACGAAGCAACCGCTAAGCGAGGCACCACTGTACATTGCATGTAGACCAGGGATATGTTACAATTCTTGGTTCCTTGATTTCTACATCCTGCTGTAGCTCTTACTTACAATTTTTGCCTTTTTTGTCATTGAAAGATAATCAAATATTGGTTTTTTTGAGATTTTTTTTATTACAACTACAAACACACATCTGAAATACAATACAAACACCCCCAACCCTCCCCCCACCCTTTGAGGACAGAGATTCAGACCTTCTTGCATTCCAACTTTCCCAAAATTCAGTGAGCATTGAAAGCAAAAAAAGAAAAAAGAAAAAACAAAGCCCATCAATCATTTTGCCCAATCTTCAAGTCTGTCCCTGGGCCCAAGCATGTATTAAGTTCCAACTTTGTTTTGCATAGTCTCTTGGTTGATCTCGTAGTGCTTCTGATAATACATCTAGTTCTGTAATGTCCAACAGCTTCTTCAGGAGCTCCTCCCTTGTAGGTACATCTTCACTTTTCCATTTTTGGGCCCAGAGTAACCTAGGTGCTATCAATATATACATCAAACAATATTTGATTTTCTTATCAGTAATTTCTGGCATAATATTTAATAATGCTATTTCAGGTTTAAAATTTAATCTTTTTTAATGATTCCTTTTATCATTTCCCACAACTGTAACCAATAAACCCTGGCTTTTTCACATGGCCACCACATATAGTAATAAGTTCCTACTTTTTTTTTACATTTCCAACAGATGTTACTGCTATCTTCTGACATTTTTGCCAGTTTTATAGGGGTATAATGCCATCTATAAAATATTTTGAGGATATTTTCCCTTAGATTTACTGGCTTGATCATTTTATAACAGTCTTTCCACATCATCATCCAGTGATCAATGTCAATATTATAGCCAAATTCCCTTGCCCATTTTATCATTGTCTCCTTTACCCTCTCATCCTCCAATTCATATTCCAATAAGTATGTATACATTTTCTTTGTTATTTTCTCATCAGTATAGATCCACAGTTTATCTACCTGTACTTCACCTTCAAAAAAGCCCAAATTTCTATCTTTTCTATATTTTGATAAAAACATTGTTTTTATTGCTTTTTTTTTAAATGCCAGAATACTGCAAGCAACTGGGCTGTGGTTCAAAATGCACTTAATTAGCAAAGCTGCACACAAATTTCAAACTATAAAAATAGTTTTGAAATTCAGTGTTCATTATCACTGGATAAAATCAGATACAACAAGAGGCATGATTCCAAATACAGTGGTGCCCCACATAGCGACGATAATCCGTTCCGAAAAAATCATCGCTATGTGGATTCGTCGCTATGCGGGGCAAAAAAGCCCATAGGAACACATTAAAACACGTTTAATGCATTCCTATGGGAAAAAAAACTCACCGATATGCGGAAATCCTCCATGCAGCCTCCAATTTTCGCTGCCCGGTAAGCAAGGAAAGGGCGTGAAAACACAGCGGGTGGCCATTTTCTTTACCCGGTGGCCATTTTGGAACCGCCGATCAGCTGTTACCATTAGAAATATCGCAATGCGATCGCAAAAGACGTGTCGCTATGTGGATTCGTCGTTAAACGAATCGTTCATTATGCGGGGCACCACTGTATAGGGCAGCTCACAAGGCATAAAAATCAGGCAGGGTTGCATTGGAAGGCCTCTCTGTAAAGCAATGTCTTCAGACGCCTCCTGAATGATGAGAGGAAGGAAAGGAGCCAAGTGCAGCTTCACCAGGAGAGGATTCTGGTGTGTTGGTGCTACAGCGAAGAAAACCCTGCTTCTTATGGTTGATTTCCTGGCCTCCTTGAGGTATCTGAAGGTGCATTGTTTGGGGTGGTAGATTACATAGGGAAAAGGCTATCTAAGAAGTACCATGGTCCCAAACCAGGAAGAGCTTTATATATAAGCATCAAAACCTTGAACCCGACCTGGGATACAATGGGCTAACCAGTGCCGGCGAGTGAGATGTGGGGAGATGCTATCAAATTTGCTCACACTGGTCAACAGGCTTGTCACTGCATTCTGGATCTGCTCCTGCAAGCTCCAGGTCATCCTCAAGGTAAGCCCCACATAGAGAACATTGCAGGAATCATTCTGGGAGATGACCAATACCTGCACCAGAGTCCTGAGGGATCTCTCATCTGGGTAAGGGCAGAGTTGGACTATAAGCCTCAGGTGATTTAAGACTGCTCTAAACATGGCTGTATTCTGGGAATCCCAAGACAGAGCTAGGCCCCTTTGTGTACGGCTGTGTTGTGAGGACATCAGGATGCAGTACAGGTGCCACAAGTGCAAGGAAGGTTGACCAAATGCTCAGTGTGGGTGGGTTTTTAGACATCAGACATGCAAACAAAGCTGTGTCCTCTCCCAGTTGACCAATTAAACAACAAAAGCAAGCAAATTTGATAAAGGCCAATTGAGGCAAGCTTCATCCAGTATTTTCTTCTGAAGAGTGCACTGCTTCTAGATGTGGAATCAGTGCCTTGTTAGTGAGGTCCTATGTCTCAGAAAGAGAAGAGATGGGGAATGAAGAAACAACCAAGATACCCTGATAATCGGAGTCTGCTATTGCTGATTGTTGTAGATATGAAGTTTTTGTGTTTGCAAAGGATCGTCACTTCCATCAAGAGCACCACTAGATGCACTACCTGGTGGAGAAATTTTGATCTTCTTTCTCTTGGATGCTAGGGAAATGAAATATAGTACTAAAGACAAGAGCCCTGCATAGGGGAAAGGAATGGATGCTCTGCAACATCCAATTCATTAAATGCAAAGACGGAAAGAAAAAGAACCCAATGAGGGCCTTCAACATTTGGTGAAAGAAACAAGTTGGGGGCGGGGGAAACACCCTCAGCCAGCTCTGTGGCATAAAGGCAGCCCAACCAATATTCGGAGGAAAATGGCTCTCACGGGCAACAGATGCTAGGAGACAAGACAGACAGAATACCTTGCATTCTCTTGCTCCCATCTGCTGGAGGATGTTCTCTGGCATCTCCTGCCTGGACACATCTGTAATTGTTTCCTGATGTATACCTCAGTACATTGCAGAATTAGCTGTGTGACTAGTCCTTCTTCTCAAGTAGATAAATATCTTGGGCAGTCCCTTTGCAAAAGAGGTCTATTGCAACTACAGAACAAACAGCAGATGAGAATGACATGATAAGGAGAGAGTGCTAGTGGTTTGTTTCCATTTGTGATAAGTATTTTGCAGAGATGGGCAAAATGTATCACTTCCACTTTCTTTCAATTTTAATTTAATTTTTTTTTAAAGCTGAGGTTCTTTCCATCCCAAATATATACTGTACAAATCTTAGAAATGATTCAAAAAATAAGCTGAAACTAAATTCTTACTATAGTATTTTGTCCATAGCTATTAAAACGGTATGATTTTCAGTCTTGTACTGGATCTTTCAATGAAAAGCCTTGATGTCCATTGGAGCTTGCTGAGTTCTGAAGTCGTAGGCTTGATTGTACTGCCGCAGAGATGATTATTTGCATATATAAAGAATCATTGTATGTTCAAAAGCTGGTATATCTGTTAGAAATATTCAGTAGCAGGAGACAGTGGGAAGGGCTGGGGCATTTTACTCTTGTGTGCTAATTTTCCTTATAAAGAAAGAGATTTGTTTGCTTTTTTAAGGAAGAGAACTCAGAAAGTGTAGTCTCATCAGCAATTTGCAGTGGTACAGCTAAATATTTCCAATATGTTTATGAATCAGAAGTTAGTTCTGGCCAGGATTTCTAATTACAGGCATCTGTGTGCATATTCATATAGAATTTGCTTTTGATTTACAGCCACATTGGATTTTTATTTTATTTTATTTGTTGGAATATGTACACCCTAGACTAAACATAGGATCCCCAATGTGGTATAGTGGATAGAGTGGAAGACTAGGACTCTGGAGAACTGGGTTCAAATCTCCACTTGGCTATAGAAAGTCATTAGGGCTGTGGAACTTATATATATATCCTAATATATCCATCCCTTACCTTGAAAGCCCTACTTGGGTCTCTGCAAGTCAATTCCAACTTGACAGCACCGAACACACACACACACTACATCACAAGATCTTAGAACATGACACAAACAAGAAGTAATTCAGAACAGTTTAAAACATGAAACAATTTAAAATCATGTACTTAGAACTTTATAATTTACTCATATTAATTATCTTAATCTGAAAGACTGTGATAATGAGCCATGTTTTAGCTTGGTGCTAAAAACTGAGTAACAGCCCACCAACTGAGCCACCAAGAGGAAACCATTGCAAGCCAGCAAGGAAGACTCTCTCCTTTGTCTCCACCTTGTGTATTGTTCTCTGTGGTGGACACAAGGAAGAGTCCTCCAGGAGATCTGGCCTTTTCAGAGAAAATGAAGTGTACTTTTCCATCATGTGAGCAAGTGTTATTAGGTGCTGAGCATCACACTGAGTTATAAAATACACAGTTATTAATGACATTGGTTAAAATGTTAGTTTTAAACATTAGGGAGTTAGTTTAATTAAGGAAGAGCTTTCTAATAATAATCCCAGCCATAATTATGTTCAGAGATGTCTTATGCAATGGTAGGCTTTGAATGATCCTAAGGGGAGATCCAAGAATATCTTTCAGGAAAGAATGGGGAATGGTGCTGTAGGCTGCTCTTAAGATGGCCATCCGTATTTTTTTTGTTGTTGTTGTTGACATGTAAGAAACCTACCCAATTGCATTTGTTGAGTGTTGCTCTAGATCTCTGCACAACTAGCAGGGTCTCTTGATTTCATTTTACTTCTGAACAGCTTATCTTCTTTGCAAACCAATTTCAGAATGTTGAATTCAACCAGAAATCAACCATAAGGTTCCGTGTGTGATTCTGATGCAATAAAGAAACCTGAGCTTTCTATTGTTGCCTTAAGAACAGGTTCCTAGTGTAATTATATAGGAGAATCCTCAGTCACAGGCATATTTAGCCAGGGTTCTTTCCATGGAGAGAGATCCTGCAGAATTTCAAAAAACTTCATTATATTGCTATAGCATCTCTTGCTACAACATAAATGCTCCAAATTCGGGATGTCATGGCTTGCCAGGAAAGCACATTTAATTAAAATTAATGACATCTGACAGATTGGAATGACCTCAGTTGTAAAGATATTCTTTACTCAATTTATAAATGGAACATTTGGGATATCATTCATAACAGGCCAGACTTAACAGCAGAAGCAGAAATAAATGGAAGATAATTGGTGCAATTTGTAATGCGGTGACAATTTAATTATTGGCAGTTTTACTCAGACAAAAGCAAACAGGGAGGGGGGAAATGGCATTTTCATCCCACATTGCACCAACACTTCACTACATCAAGTATCACACTTCCCATCAAAATGTGAGGGATGGGCTGAAATTTTAGAATCTAATTTAGTGAACTAAATTCAATTGTTGTTGTCAAACAGAGTAAACACACTGACTCCATGGAACTCTGGTAAGTCAGCACTTACCACTTTGAGGAAAATCGCACTGCTTCAATGGATTTTTTTTAATTAAAAAAATTATAGTATTGCAATGAAATTCCATTTCAAAAGCAGAGCAATAAGCAGAAGCAATCATTTTTGGGTTTGCAAAGAGCAATATTTTCTAGTTAGTCTTTAGTTAAAACAAATGGGCATTTTCAGAAACTTTTTGAAGGGGGAAAATGATGTTTCATCCCATTCCTTCATCAATGCTAAAGTGTTTTCTCCCTCCCATAAGACAAGCAAAGGAAAAGGAATTAGGAGAGTAGTATAATCAATAACCTTTCAAGGATGAAGCAATAGTGACATTCAATTCTCTGAAAAACCTCCAGTTTATGAATGTGGAATATTGTGCTTCTGTTGTGCAATTCAAAAAGCCAGGAAATGGTCAAATGTTGCTGCATAGTATTGTGCCTGAGTTGCCAGAAAGTAGGGTTGCCAGACGTCTGGCAAAAGGAGGACATGTCCTCCTTTTTAGCCTTATGCCCTCCGTCCAGCAGGCTAAGATAAAAACCTTTAAAATATCTGCCTTTTGTATATTTTATGTTATAATTTTGGATGGGAGGGGGAGAGGTGGAAGGACACCCCCCTCCCACTCTTTTCCCCTCCCCCAAATGCTTGCTCCTGTTACCTGCCGCCGGTGCCGGAGTGCAGCCCTCTCCCTCTCCTGCCGTTGCTGCTTGGCGATCCGCCATGCCCACCCAGCCCACCTGGAGTCCAGAAAGGCAGTGCGAGTGGAGCACCACCCGCTGAGCCAGGCAGGAGCAAGCAATGCCCGAGTGCATCGATGGGAAGGCAAGCGCCCAGACTGTGTGTGTTCAAAGTCTCTTTTGAGGACTCCAACTCCCATGAAAGGGACTGAGGCAAAAGAATTTTTAACAACTGCTTATAGTAGGGGTTCGTTTAGACCCAGATGTTGGGAAAGTGTGAGGGCAAGAGAAGAAGGGGATGACAGAGGATGAGATGGATGGACAGTGTCATCAAAGCTACCAACATGAATTTGACCAAACTTTGGGAGGCAGTGGAAGACAGGAGGGCCTGGTGTGCTCTGGTTAATGGGGTAATGAAGAGTCAGACATGACTTAACGACTAAACACATAGTAGGGGTGAGGAAATTCTAGAGGTCAGAAGGTTGCACACATTTCCCCCTAAAACAGCCACGTCCAGGGTCACAGAAAGGATATATTCCACTCCAAGCATGGTCTTCTGCTCTCAGTTGTTCAGTCTGTTGTTGTTCTGTGCCATTAAGTCAGAACAGACTTATAGTGGCCCTAACAGGGCTTTTAAAATTAAGTCAGATATTTAAGGAGTGGTTTTACCAGTTCCACTCCGACAGTGAGTTTCCAAGGCTGAGTGGAGATCAAGCCCTGTCTCCAGAGTCCTAGTCCATCACTCTATCCACTACCCAACACTGTGCATCTGTTGAATCTAGTCCAGTCTGTTTTCAATTGCAAGTGTTTACTGAAGTCAGACAAAGGTCTTTTCAGTACCTGAAATTCTTTCAACTAAAGAGGCCAGGAATGAAGCTGGCAACTTATAAATTACATGCAAAGGCTGGGCCACAGTGCTTTGAACTTTTTGATGATAGGTTTGTATCCATTCAGCACTTCTCCACAACTATTCTCAGTAATATGAGAATCTGTAAGTCATCATCATCATATTTCATCTGCAAAGTCCCTGTCTTGGTCAAAACAGTGAATCTGAAATTACCTCTTCCATTTTAGTATGCCAAATATAACACCGTTTTATATGACATGTCGTGCATTACATCCAAAATATTACCCACTCTTAATTCCTTTTTCCTATGATCTGAATATTTGAGTGATGGGTGCGGGCTATATTATGATTGGAAATGGATGAATCACTCATAACATAGTATTCAAAAGTTATAATCTCCCAGATAAAAATATTTTATATTCACTTCCTATGCAGAAGTGGATTTTGAAAACGTCATGTGGAAGTCAGTTGGGAGGCTGGAGGGCAAATTAAATGAACTCCAAATTTATGTTTTATGGTACAATGTTTGAACTTAAATAATTTAATCCACTTGTTCATGCTTAAGTTCAAGCAACATTTCAAACCAATAGTGGCAAGAGACTATAGTCCCACCCCCTCAAATATACTGTTACTGTCTATAGACAGTGAGCCTGTCCCCAATGGGATATAGTTGTGGTATACTGTTACCTGATAGCTCTGTTTAGCATGGGGGGGAACCTCTCATCTGCTTGTGTTTCTACTTAAAATGATACACCTTTCTCCTTTAAGAGCTGGCCCATATCTTTCTGGCACAGGAATGCAATGTTTTGGGGACGATCCCTTGAGATGTAGAAAGCTCTTTGTTCTGCCTTCACAGATCGGTGCTTCAGTTAAAATAAACTGCACTGAAAATAGGGACCTTTTAAACACCAGGTAGGTTGCACCAAATATCACAGTGTAGACAGGCCCAGCGTAGGATTCCATTAACTGCTACTTACACTCACGGCTGGATAGGAGCTGGTGGCAGATGAGTCTCACAGGAAAGCTTATAGGATTTGTGATAAAAGACAGAAAGATGGAGCAGCAAATGGAGAGAAGGAACTGTCAGAAAAAGAACTGAATGGGCAAGGAACACCAAAGAATATAGTCTTCTGAAAAGTTCCATTGGTTGCTGACAAGGTGGTCTGAGCCAGTGAGGAAAGCATTCATGTAACCTGTGAGAGATCTCTGCCTGAAAGGGGGGCAGACCCACCCTGTGGAGTGACTAGCTACGGCTGCAGCCCTGGTGTTGGGTCTGCGCAAACCCCAGTTGTACTGATCCTAGAGAAAGCTTTATATGGGAGAGTTGTGATGCTGACTGTGGGTCAGGGTCATGGTGGGTCATTGACGGAGACAATCCAGACTGCAGTTCTTGGGCATCAGACTTAGGCTGAGGTTAATGATGAAGCCTATAGCTCTGTCATTGGTAGGTCTTCTGCCATGCTGCTTGTTGTCAAGCATCATCCCAATGCACCTCTTCTGGTGGCATGTAGAGGTTCACTCACTTGCCTCCCCATGTCTCCCATCAACTCGCAATCTCCCGGTTCCCTTCCCCAGGATTGTCTAAACTGCCCTCTGCTCTTGTTTCACCAGCCTCCTAATCTTGGGCATCTACACACAGGTTCTGTTCTCCAGAACTGGAGTTGTCCCTATAAAGATGAGCTTTTCCAGCCATACCCATTGCCTTCACCAACACACCCTTGTTGCTGCTTGCATCTGTAGATCACTACCCCAGTCAATAGGAGAGCTGCAGTTGAGAATGCCCTGATAGGTAACTTCATGGTGGACAGTCCGCTTCCTTTCAGACACAGAGCTTTAACCTTGGCTCACAGTATGGCAATAGGATTCTGGTACTTGTGAATAGGGACATGGTGGCGCTGTGGTTTAAAAAGCAAAAAGCCTCTGGTCTGCAAGGTCAGAAGACCAGCAGTTTGAATCCACGCAGTGGAGTGAGCTCCCGTTGCTTGTCCAAGCACCTGCCAACCTAGCCGTTTGAAAGCATGTAAAAATGCAAGTAGATAAATAGGTACCACTTTGGTAGGAAGATAACGGCATTCCGTGTCTAGTCGCGCTGGCCACGTGACCACGGAAACTGTCTTTGGACAAATGCTGGCTCCATGGCCTGGAAATGGGGATGAGCACTGCCCCCTAGAGTCGGACACAACTGGACAATTGTCAAGTGGAACCATTACCTTTACCTTACTTGTGAACTAACAATTCAAACACATCTAGCAACATAACAAATAATGCAGCACCACAAAATTTCAAGCAGTGCAACCAAACCAATTTATGGCTATATCAAAGGGGACACTGGATTGTTCTGATACAATCCTCATAAGAAATTCATATCTTACTGCACAGAGCCCAGATGAAATATCACCCCAGAGAAAACTGAATCAAAGCAAACTTGGTGCAAAATAGGTCATAGTACAAAATTACCTCAAAATTTCCCATCCTGGAGATACTTCTTTCACATTTCCTGTGTTTACCACCATGCCAATGCATTTGTTATTGCCAGTGTTGGGCCCCATTGCAGATGGTTGGCATTTCATTATCTAAGCCACTTGACAACTCTCACTCCCACAGTAAATAAGTCAGACTGATCAGTTTCCTGGGCAATATGGGGACATATGTCACATCATATAATACTATGGGAACAGAGAATGAATCTCCATGTCACCTGAGCAAAATGGCAATACTTCCCCTTGCTCTATTGAATAGTCAGCTTTTACCCAACAATGCAGTTATCTCATACTTCACAAAACATCTCCAAAAGGGACAACCCGGAAGTTAGCAAATCAGCCTGTTTCATCTGGAACCCGTTCTGTGCTAATGAGAAGGAACTAGACTAGGGCCAGCCTCACTGCTATGTTGTAAGAGATTCTGAATGTCATAGAAGTGCAACAAATTGTTAGTTATTTAAATTATATTGTTATATTTTTACTGTCATGGATATAGTGGATATAACGAGGTTCTGGCCCCTTGAGGCTGGACCATCCACTCACTCGTCCTCCACCAGCCCCAGCTCCACTCTCCCTTCCAATCGCTCCAGAGCTCCTGATCGACTATCCACTCCTGGCAGGAGGAGGGAAGACAAGTCTCCCTGCCAGGCTGATAAGTGGGTAGCCGACCGGAAGCTCCAGAGTGATTGGAAGGGTGAGCAGAGCCCCAGGAGGGGCCAGGCTATCATCACATCCAGCTGTGCCCCATCTCTAGTCATGGATAAGGAGAAAAGTTTGTGGGATGTTCCGCCTCATGTACTAAAATAATTTGGTTGACTTTAAACAGTACCTTGATCCAGTGGGAGGATGAGATGTGGTGTTCCCAGCTAGACCTAAATCAAACCAATGACATTTTCTGCCTAGAAGAAGCTTTCTAGAAAAATTCCTTTCTTGGATTCAACTCCCAGAATCCCATAGCTAGGATGGAAACTGGGAAGATTCTGAGAGCTGAATACCAAAATATTTTCCCCCAAACATTTCTACAACCCCCATCATCTACAACAGATGAACGGTCATACTTTTCCATAAAGATGTAAATATCACAGTACCATGAAGCAAAAGACACACCTGTTAATCTGTGCCCTGAGTTCTCAGCAAATGTAAAGACACATAGCACTGAGCACAAAAGGTCAGGACAAAGCTCTAAAGTCGAATACATTATAATAACATCAAAGTTCTGGAGCTGGGAGTTGATGGGTCATGTATCATTTAAATCTCCCCAATGTTCTAGGACATGGGAGGAACAGATAGATAAAAATCAAAGACAACGTAGTCAAAAAGATTTTTTTTACATCAAACCCTATGAAAGTTGATAGTAATCTCAAAGGTGACCTGTCCCTTTGAATGAAAATTATGCTCTTTAAATGCAAACTGTTAGACTTAGGAGACTATTGCCTTGGTGGCAATGAATATTAATAACAATGGCCCAGCAATGACTGAAAACACTGCAGCTTCAAAAAACACTGGTATCAATCCAAAAGTTTTGTGTATAATGCACAAAGTATTTGTATTTGCTCTGCTATTTCTCTTGTTTTTTCTCTCCTAAAGTTAACCCAGACACCAAACTGGTTTTAAAGGTCTCACACTGCAATAGCATTGCCATTCACTCCCAACTCAATTCCATTGAGTTCAATGGGACCTACTTTCTAATAAAATGTGCAAAGGACTATAGTTTAAATTTAGGTACAGTGTAAAGTCATAATGGCAGCACAAATAATTCTAGTTCTTTCATTACCGCTTGTATTGCTTCAAATGACATTTGAAGAACCATGACCATGGATGTCCCTTTTCAACTATAGGACCTACAAATGCACTAGACTAGAACACCATCTACTGTGTAGACAGAGAAGGTGAAAGATGTCCAACATCTCTGGAGGACATCAAATAGAAGATGATTGAGCAGGGGTTTGGAGCACTTTCCCTTCAAAGAAAATCTGCCACACCAGTAATAGTCAGTGGTTTATTTCTCTTTATTTTTATTTGTATTATTCTACATTTCCTCTTTGGTATGAATTTCATCTGACTACATCACAGGATCATATCTGGTCATTATGTTTTAATGCAAAGTTCCACCCTAGATTTCTGCAAGGAAGATTCTCATAATCGTTAATGGGGGAAACAGTCATTGTCCTCATCACCATCTTCTCTAGCAGACAATTCTAGGTATTTCCCAGGATTCCTTGGACTGGAGTAATGGCAATTAAAGTGGTATGCAACATGAACATATATTGCAAGTGCACCTGATTGTATTTAGCTTTCATAAAGGCTGAGATGCGAAGCAAACATTCAGTAAATTATTTTGCAGGAAATACTGCTCTTTTTCAGTGTGTTTATCCAATATGTGGTGCCATAGTTATGAATAACATCACATTTTACCCCATGAAGATTTCAGATTGTTAAGTGACGCATTGATCTCTGCACTGAAAACACACACACACACACACACAGAGAGAGAGAGAGAGAGAGAGAGAGAGAGAGAGAGCATCTACACTAAATGGCTTTACTACCAAAAATGTGGAGATCCCTCAAATTGACAGTGGATGTTAGAATGAGCCAAAAGTGCTCTCCGGATTGTGGATTGTGGGAGTGTTGTTTGTCTGTTTTGTGTGTATTTTGAAATTGCATGTTGCCTATATTTGAGGTGAGAAAAGTTAAAATGTCTGTATGTTTGTGTGAGCAAGGAAGGGGGGGAAGAAAATGAAGTGAGGAGAAGGACCCCTTTCCAGGTCACTGGATGAAATTCTGTTGCTCTAACATATGCCATGTAAGGTTGATAAGATCATCAAGAAATTATACATTTCTGACATTTCTCAAAATTCCTGAGGCTCCTGTGCAATCCATTTTATTGTCAGGAAGGGCTCCCCATCTTATCTCACAGCTATAGAAGCTGTGAGATAGGAGGGGAAAGCCTTTAACTACTGAAAGCTGCCACCACTAGGACAATTTCAGTAATTAAAGATTTCCTTTATCATCCTGTAGGTTCCAGAGATTCCCTAGGATGAAAGAGACTACTTGGGAGCTTCGGGAGTTTCAAGAGAGAAGCCAGAAATGTTTAAATTCTGCAAAATGGGAACTGCTGGTGACATCATGAGCTTTACATGGCATAAATTAGCCACTGTGGCTTTCAGATTGTACCCATTTTGTATCAGCTCTATTGAATTCAGAGGTACATATTTTTGAAAGGACGTGTGAACTGCATTGTTCATTGACTGACTTTTAAAATATAAACAAACTATATGGGGAATACGAGGAGTTTCTGTACTTGTCCAGGGACAATTGGGCTATAAGTTCACTTTTGTAAGCAGTAGCCTGTTTCTTTCTTAGAAAAAATAATGAAGAGACATTATTTAATTCTGTTGTTGCTATTATTATATAGTAAAAACAAAGCAAAGTTTGCTGCTAATATACGGCTCCGTAGTGCTTTAAGGTCTCTCTGAGAGGTTTACAATTTCCTTATACAGGCTACACATTGCCCCCCCCTCCCAATTGGCTGGGTACTCAATTTACCAAACTTGGAAGGATGGAAGGCTGAGTCAACCTTGAGGCAGCTATCTGAGCCCAAGCTCATATCATGAGCAGAGTCTTTACTGCAGTACTGCAGATACATGGACAGCCTTGACTCAGAGTATATTTTCAGATCCCTGGAACAGCCATAAAGTCTACCTTCTCTCATATATTGAATGCATGTTCCTGTGAGGATTGGATGTCCGAAAGAACAGATGGTCTTAAAACAGGGGGAAATGGCCCTTTGCATAGTCTTGGCCCAAGTCAAATAGGCCTGTATAACCAGGACTTTTTTTGTGCCTCAAAATGGGCTGCTGGGAATTCACTTGCTCAAATGCCTTCCAAGAAAGGAAAAGTTTCCAGCAAAGACTACTGGTAGGAAAATCTGCACACTGCATACAGCAGGGGTACAGAAATTATGCTACATTGAATCCTGTCTTCCCTGAGCAAGAAACTTGTGGATCAAACAACCTTGATAGGAAAAAAATTGAGTCCCCCCCCCCCCCCTTTTCAGGAAGCATTAGCCAGGCAGTTATATTGTGGTAACTGGAGTGTAGAAGGCAAATATTTCTTCTTCTTTGCTTCAAAGGTTGTGTGAATCTGGTCTGTGAATGTTCAATCAACATTCACACACCAGATGGGCAAGAAGTCACTGAGGAGGCCAGCCCACATCATCTTCTACTTTGAAATTTGTAGTACTAATTAAAGCACAAATCACCTTCCTAAAACTCTCCAATAATTATACCTTGAATTCCTTTTGGTCCATAGTTCAGCTTGATTAAAGCTTCCAAATCAGCCCAGCTCTAGACAGAGACATACATTCCACAGTTCATTGAGCTGCTGTTTCAGTCTGGCTGCACTAGCTGTCAGCAAACAAGAGCATTACTATGCCAATGATTTATCGGATGGTGGGATTAGACCCTCACTGGATCACTGAGTACATCTGGACTGGACTAATGAGCACAATCTTCACCAACGGAGGAATTTTGGAGGGTTCACAGATATTTTAGGCATGATTCACTGACCCAAAAGGTCTTGTTTACTGATATACCATTTATAACAAGCACAATTAAATCACCTGGGGTCGGGGAGGGTTTTTGTTTTTGGAGGGGGATGAGGAGGGAGTTAAGGCTCGTAGGCTTTTAGGAATACCAGTGTTGTCTGAATTATCTCCTCCTTACACAGGTTAGGAAAACACCATTAATAATTTTGATTGCTTCTCTCAGGCACATTTATGTCACAAGCTTTGTTAAACAGCACTGAGTATCTTTATTCCTCCCTTCTGGCAGCTGAAGGAATCAATTTGGGTTTAACCATCTGCTTATATAAACTTACTTTACAGTTATGAAGTACTCAACAATTTATTTGTGGCACTTAAAATTAGCAGCATTCCTGAATGAAAGGGAAACTATTCCAAGTAGCTTGCTAACGGAAAGGCTTCAGTTTACCAAAGCAAAGGTACATATTAGTTTCTGGTCCTTTTTAAAACATCTGTGGTGACATGCAAACTCCTTGTTTCAAGATGCCATCGAATAGCATCTATTTGGGAGAATAAGCAGTCACGCGGGTCTTTTGATTATTCTTCCTTCACTCTGGTGAAACATTAAATAGGGTACCAAGCCAGATCCTTCCCCATGGCCCTCTGTAGGGGGGGATATCAGGGGAGGGTGGGCACAAAATGCATAAAATCCCTGGAAAGAGCACATGGAGTGCTTAGCTCTTTGTTTATACATGAGAAAAAAAGAGGTGAATCAAAGGTCCTCCCTCTTCGCTATGCATAGAAGGAAGAGGAGGAGCAATTTCAGGAAGAGACTCTTCACTGCCTCTGACCATGGAATTTTAAAGAATACAGAAATAAATTGAGTAAACCAGTGAGTTTACCCAACCTTGGGTACCCCAGGTGTTCTTGGACTACAGCTCCCAGAAGCCCAAGCCAGCACAATTAGTGGTGAAATCTTCTGGGAGTTGCAGTCCAAGAACACTTGGGTTACCTAAGATTGGGAACCATTGGATTAGACACTCCTTCATCTCAGCTGCAGCCTTTTCACAAATATCCAAGGAAGATACCTGCAAATTAAATTAAAAATTAAATGGAATCTGCAGTTCAGACTAGCATGTTTGCTAGAGATACGTGGATAACATGTCCATATATCCAGCCTTTGCTGAATACCCTGGCTTTTAAGAAGTTATCTGGCAGGTTTGAATTTTCAATATGGTACTGATCCAGTAAGAAAGAAATCATAAGTTTAATCCCTACTATTCATCGTGCAACAGGAATGGATTTCGCAATGCAATCTACCAGTATGAATTAGTCCATGAGAGGTCTATAGTCTTGGTATGGCAACTTACCCAGAGTACACATTAAAGTACTGAATCATTAAACTGGTATGCTCCTAAGTTTCACATCATATTTCTCAAATGAATATTATTCAGTTGAAGAGCACTCTAATGTGGCTTTACACAGTGCTATTAATTTTAAAAATAGCTTTTCAAAACATTCACAACATACCATATAATAAGAGATGGCTGCATTTTTAATACATCACTCTGATTACTCTGGTTTACAGCAGGGAACAAACAGACACACAGAAATCTGTTTCCTCAATACATGATGTTCTGCGGTGCCTCTTGAAAAAAAAGCAGCATATTTGGCTCTTGTCTCATGATAACAGTCACAACAGAGTGCTGGATCAGTGGCGCTGTTTTTCTTGGTTCAAGCAAAACCAAAGAAACGCAGCTCGAGATGTTGGCCTGGATTGGCCTGGTCTGGTCTGAGGCAACAACAGGCTACTTTATTTCAGTGAACAATTACATCCTATCCTTTCTGGTGCTTATGGAATATTTGGAGCTGCCAACAGCAATTTGAAACCAACCATAGCCTATGGGGCAGCAGGAGGGAGTTGCCTACAATATAACTTCTAAAATAGGAAATTTCAGTTAATACAGTAGTCCGAAACAGAAGCGACAGTGAAGTGGACAAACAGCCTAATCTGGTATAACACTGTTTCCTGTTTCCCATTATATTGTATAATATATAAAGCACCCCTCCCTTTTTTAAAATGACTGACGCAGATGGAATAGCGAGCATTGCCCCTTATTTTCTTTGGCAATCTGTCCAAAATAAGAATAAATCATAAAAATAAAACTAGATCAGGTGTGTGGGGGGTCTTTTTTATGGACAGTTGGCAACCCTATAAGGCATAGTACTCCATTTCCAAGTGCTCTCTATGTAGAAAACCCTGGAAAGGGTTGCCATAAGTGAGATTTGGCCTGGCAGCTAGCTATGAATAATATTATTATTTGGGCAACCACCAGGCAGGGGGTAGGGTTGTCAGGTCAGCAGTGTGCCCTTCCCTGAGATTCAGTGTGAAAACTGGAGAGCAAGAGGAAGGTCCTTGGTATGTTTTGGGGGTGGGTCATCATGATGCTATTATGAAGTAAGGCTGGGAAGAAGACCAGAACTGCTTCTGGGCAGCTTATTATGAAAAAAGAGGACAAGCAAAGATAATCTCACAGTGCAAAGATGTGAAGGAGACCAGGGCCTAATTATAAGAATATGACTTTCAGGATCCTGAGCTTAACAAGAGATTTCAAAATACCATGCCTTTAAAAAAAATCACAATACTAATTGGCAGTCGTGTCTGTAAAACTGACTATTATGTCTCAGTAAGTAATGAAGAGGCAGTTTCTGTAGGAACTGCTGTTTTTATTGACTGCTTGAAGGAAATGGGCCTATAAAACTGCAGCCCACAATCCCTAGGCGGTTCTAACTTAACACACAGTGTGTTTTTGTTTCACTCAAACAGTTGTCTACTCATAAAACAGCATCTACAAATATTGGCTGGATTCCTGAACGCAAGCTGCTTGAATCCCACTGGGGTCAACTGAAGCTGTTTTGTTTAGCAGCCCTGCTTCTCTTTCATAATAGTGTCCTTGATTTGATGGCGGCTAATAATAAATCAGATAGGGTTTGACCAGCTCTCATTACTGCATTTTCATCTCTCTCTTTTTGTTGACCACCTTGAACTTTTTAAGAAGCCTGGGTTCTAAAAGCTTTTATACAATACTGTATTGTTTTAAATAATAAGCATGATAATATATATATATTTAAAGCACCATCCCAAAAACTGAGAAATTTAATTCTGGATGAGGAAGAGGTTTCTGCAGTGACAATATGAGCATTTTTCCTTTCCTGCCTCCAGACCTCCCTGTAATTCACAGGAAAGGATTTTTTTTTTTAAACTTCATGGCACATTTTTCCATCAGCCTAATGCTCAAATCCCAATTCCTTAAGAGTCAAACTGGGCCTGCTATCACAGTTAGCAACTGCCCATACAAAAGGTATTTAGATGAACATAACTAGTAAAAGTGTTGCAATATATATTGGGACCAGAAGAAGGTAAGAGGTAAGTAACATATGAACAAGACTAAACAAGGAGCCTGGCCTTTCCAAATAAAATTGATTTTTTTCTTAACATAAGATACTTTTATTGTTAGTTCCTGAATTTGTATTGCATAAGTCCCTCAATGACCCACCCACTGATTGTTTCTTTTAAAACATGTGTTTTAAAAGAAACAATCAGTGGGTGGGTCAGTGAGGGCCTTATGCAATACAAATTCAGGAACTAACAACACTATTCATGCTAAATTCTAAGTGTGTTAATTTCCCATATCTAGTTTGGTCCCATTGGTGCTCCATCCCCTCCTTCCTCCATTCTCCTGTCCTCCCTTCCCACTGATAACCTCAGTACCATCGCTCTTAACATTGCTGATCAACAGCTACTATTTCTGACTTGTTTGCTTTCCTATTAAACTTTATTTTAGATTAACAGCTGTATACACATTTATGAAGAAGTAAATCCCATTCAGTTCAGTGGGACTTAAAACTGGGTAATGGGTACAGGATTACAACCTCCAAGTTTTTAAAAAAATGAAATTTACAGCAGAGATGGGGAACATGTAGCCCTCCTGATATTGCTGGACTACAGTTCCCATCAGACTTAGCCAGCTTAACCAGTAGTGATGGGATACTATCCAACTATAGCTGAAGGACAAGAGTTCCTAATTACTTTCATGATGAATGTATGTATATGTATACACTTAGGGTTGCCAGACGTCTGGCAAAAGGAGGACATGTTCTCCTTTTTAGCCTAATGTCCTCCATCTGGCAGGCAAAGCTAAAAACCTTTAAAATGTCCAGCTTTTGTAATATGTTGTTATAATTTTGGATGGGAGGGGGAGAGGTGGAAGGTGGAAAGCAGTCTCTGATGGAGTCACAATCTAAGACACCACTTCGGGCCATGCCAACATAGAGCTTTTGCTCAACAATCAGCCATGCCAACATAGAGCTTTTGCGTCTGGAGGTGACTTCCTGCTTCATTTTGAGCAAGCTGCATGTAAAGATTAGCAAGGAAAGGAAAGCAAGATATGTACATACATACATACATACATACATACATACATACATACATACATACATACATACATACATACATACATACATACATACATACATACATACATACATACATACATACATACATACATACATATATGGGATATGTCGTGTAATTAATAAAGATTATAAGATAATAATTGTACAATTGGCTGTTTAAATAAGGCTTTTTGGTATTTTGAAAAAAAAAGCCTCCATTGAATTTATTTTTATTTTTTAACATGACTGCTTCTTGGTCAGTTCACTAAGACACATTTATTGGCAGCTACTGTAATAAAATTGTATTGATTGCGGGTTTAATCCAGAATGATTCAAATGAAACATGCAATATGTCCTCCTCTTTTTTTGTCTTTCTATGTCCTCCTTTTGGAACCCATGTTTCTGGCAACCCTATATACACGTATATCTGTATACTGAAACCACTCTCTTGTTTTTGTGTTGCCCAGTTTTGCTGTCAATGTGATAGATAACAGACGCATCCAAGGTTCTTATTATGAGGGATGATTTCACAGCCAGGGCAGAGATCACACATTTTGTTGACATTTTCATGGGAACTGTGGTAAGTACTCAGGCCCTCATTGACACTTAAGAAATCAGGGAAACTCATTACAGCATCTGGGACTAGCCATTCTTTGGGGAAGAAAAGATAATAAGATGGATTAACTGTTGCTTTGGCCCTGTTAAACTGTTTCAGTGTTGTTAACAGCTTCACAAAATTTTTGCACAAAGTCACAGTGGGAGCACAGCACAGACTCATTTTCCCTTCATTCCAGGGATCTCTTTGTTTTAAGATAGGGTCAGGGATTAACATATAGCCACTACTGATCAGAGCACACACATTTCAGTTAAATCCTGGAATTGAAAACTGAAAACAAAAAACAAAAACAGATCAAATAAAACTGAACTTAGAAAAGCAACATGTTTGCAATTCCAAAATAGATTTGGCCCTCATATTGAATTAAATCTGTTGATGTTTAAAGTGCCATGATATTTAGCCTTTTTTCCCTCCTTCAGCTCCCTGCCCCACCATTTTCCTAACATGCTGAGAAAGACAGAGGGTGTGACTATACAACAAATTCACTCACTTAGGAGGGATTTGGGTTTCCCCCGAATCTGTTTACAGGTGACACAGGAAGAGGAGGAAATAGGCTAAACAGTCTTATTTACAGCTTCTTAACATAGCTCTCCTGGAGCCCTACAGAAAAAACTACTCAACAAGCTCTAAACCAGGGCAGAGTAGCAATTTCCTTGTTTTTCTCAACTAATTCTGCATTTCTTTTTCCTTTTTAAAATTTTTCTTTCTTTCTTTCTTTTGACTCCTTTTTTTCCCTCCTCTCTTAGTACCCTAGCACAACAGCACTGGCACCAAGCATTTTTTTTTAATTAGGGGGTGAATGGCATATTGTGGATGGGGGGGAATGGTGGAGAATCACAGTTTTCCACATCAGATCAAGCAATGCCTGAACTGATGCAAATAGATCCAATGGTTTTTAAAAAAAGTGTTTTTGATTTTTTTTTAAAGTAGAAAAAAAGCAGGGGAGGCAAAAGCTACAGACTGGGGGCAGGGAAAGGATTCCAAGCTGATTTGCACTGGCTTAAATATTATATGGTCAATGGAAAAAAAGGGGAATCAGCCTGTCCCTTATCTATCAATTCCCACTTTTTTCCAATGTGGTCACATCCCAACATGGCTAAAGCTTTGGAAGGGAGGGGGGCTTACACCTTCCAGAGTATGGGAGACCTTGCTAGAATATTCTAGGAACTGTAATCTAGAATGTATATCGTTCTAAACTCTGACCAACACCCCCAAAATCCATCTTCAGGCTGTCAAGAACAGCATGCTTTTCAAATGTCTCCCAGCTAAACCTTTCTTTCAGAGGGATGTGTTGTAATAATCCCTCTATGCTGATGCAAGTTCTTGAAGCATTGTTGAGCTAAGAGAGGATGTATTTTGAAGTGACAAGACATAAGAGTTATGGTGCCCTAAATCAAATTAGCAGACATCTTCTGAGTGGGAGCCTCTGGAAGATTAATGGGCTGCTGTTTTCCCTCTGCTTTTTTTCTTAAAGAGTAAGAAGGAGGTAATGAAAAAGTTCAACATTA
The DNA here is from genome assembly GCF_051106095.1 of Pogona vitticeps. Lineage (NCBI taxonomy): Eukaryota > Metazoa > Chordata > Lepidosauria > Squamata > Agamidae > Pogona > Pogona vitticeps. The sequence goes on from NC_135784.1 coordinate 55,445,790, forward strand.
AGCTAAACGGATGAATAGAGATAAATCCACAAGGTGAGATATAGGGTTCACTGTAGTCTACAGGAGTCTTGTCACTAATACCTCTGGAGCTAGGATTTCATCCACACCATTCACCAAAGATTTGCAGCACAGACTTCTAGCAAAAGATTTGGCAAAGAACACACAAAATGGCATACCTAAGATTAAATGATTAACAGCAAATCCTAGACAGCATTTAAAGAAATAAGAAATACAGTATCATGTTTCCAACAGTAAAAAGGAAGCCAATAGAAGTTTGGATGTGTGTGTGTTGAAAATTCTGACCTCATTTTTGTTTTGTTCCTTCTTCTGAAATACAGAATATCTGCCCCGCCCTGAGTAGACGCTGGCTAGGGGGGCGGGGTAGAAATCTAATAAATAAATAAATAAATAAATAAATAAATAAATAAATAAATAAATAAATAAATAAATAAATAAATAAACATACAAACAAACAAACAAACAAACAAACAAACAAACAAATATCCAATTTAGATCGTTGACATAGGATCTACATTTAGGTTCCTCAGTGACAGTATGCAAACAAATTTTAAAAGGCTTTAAAGATCTAATATCCAATGTTCTGTGGTACCAAACAAACAAAAAATATTTCATGTAATATTGGATTAAGTTAAACTGGATTCCAATGTGAGCCCATGGACTAAATTATGGGAGTTCACCACATCTCAATCATAAATGGCTTGTGCTGGCTTCATATATTACTGCCATGAAATAAATTACCATGTACTGTAATCTTTTATTTCAAGCTGTTTTTAATGCAGCTTATAAAATTAAATAATAATAATAATAAAAGCCATTATATAATATACAATATAAAACAGTGCAATGTAAAAGCAGATCCTAGGGCTAGATGAATATGTGGTATGGTGCTTAGAATGACTCTTTCCCACTCATCAATAAACAAAGAAGGGTCTAATTCGCTCTCTCACAGGTGAAACCCAAGTCAGACAGAATGGTAACAGATTGTTAAAAACGAGGCATGGGCTGGAACACAGGACACACTGTAAGAAAGGTATTTGTTTCTTTGACTTTTTTCCTCTCAGAACCTCAGGGCATCAGGTGTATGTCAGTCTTCTTGCTCATTTTAACCTGACAACAAAGTTGCAAGATATGTTTAGATGACCATTAGGGGCTGGGCCACCAGGAGAGCTCTGTGGCTGATTTCAATTCCATTTGGTACTGAAGAGCCTTTCTCCACAAAAAAGAAAACCTGGCATCGCATAATCATAATATAGTGCTGCGACATGTCTACGGTGGCCCTTTTGGAGTAGGCTGGTGCAGTCTAAATAGGGTTACTAGAGACTGAGGGGAGGAGCAATAAGCCATTTGGTGTGGCACTCAGGTCCAAATGACATATCAAACTCAAGCGACTTGAGTGTGAATTGAACACTTCCCCTGTTCCTCTGTGAAGGGTCAGGGGAAATTAACTTATCTGTGTTGTTCTGGACCAAGTTTTTTCTTGTGAGTCCCAGATTGCAGCCATGTCCAGATCAGCTTTTAACCAGCTTAGGATAATCACCCAACTTTGTCCCTACCTAGACGAGGACTCCCTCAGGACTTTGGTGCAGGCCCTGATTATCTCCAGGATCGACTACTGCAATGCTTTCTATGTGGGATTCCCTTGAGCCTGATTCGGAGACTTCAACAGGTCTAGAATGTGGCAGCCAGACTAGTGTTGAGTGAGAATAAATTTGACCACATCGCTCCAGTTCTGGCTCACCTCCACTGGTTGCCTCTTGCGTCCCAGGTCAGGTTCAAGGTTTTGACACTCACATACAAAGCTCTCCACAGTTCAGACCCATTTTATTTGTCAGAGCATATTTCCTTAATGTTATCCACCCAAACCACAAGACCATCCTAGTTGAGGCTCCTCTGGGTGGCCACCCCAAGAGAGCCCCATAAATCCTCTACAAGAGGTAGGGCCTTCTTCACAGTGACTCTGACTTTACAGAACCAGCTTCCATAGGAGCTTCATCTAGCCCCCTGTTGACATTTAGAAAGTAATTAGAGATGTTGCTTTTCAGGGAGGTTTTCCAAACCTTTCCCTCCTCCTCTCTCCTCCATCTGCTCTGGTTTTCTAGGATTAGTCTGTGCTATCTGTTTTTAGAGTTATTGTTGTTGCTTTTAATGTTTTTATCTTCATTTTTTTTCTCTATTATACATGCTGTAACCAGCCAGAGTAGCGCCTCTGCACTAATGGGAGCAGGATACAAACAAACAAACAAACAAACAAACAAATAAATACATAAATAAATGGTTTTGCTGCAGTGGACCAATACTGAATCATTGCAGCACTTAGCTTTAATTATTTTTTTACTTTGCCTAGTGTTTAGCGTTGATCGAGAAACCGTCCACAACCATGGTTTCAATTGGCACTTCATACAAAAGAAATTTTAAAAAATTAATCTAAGTCACTCAGCACAATAGTGATGTTTTAGCAAAATTAAAAAAAATTACTTCCCTTGCTCCTCTGCAGAGCAGCAGGGGAAGTGTTCAATCTGCCAATATCATGAAGCGGTTCATGTATTAGCAGGGCGAGGCAAAGAAGCAGTCCTGAAACCAGCCAAATCAGGGAATGGACAGGAGACAGATTGTATTTGTCTTCAGTGTGGAAGGGATTGTCACTCTCAAATTGGCCTTCTCAGCCACACTAGATGATGTTCCAAGTCCTCTATTCAGAGCTCATTACCATAGTCTCTTGAGACTGAAGGATGCTTACAATCTCATGTATTAAACCACTTCATAATTATCATTATTATTTTTATTTATTTAATTTATACCCCACCTATCTGGACTACCAGACCACTCTAGGCGGCTTCCAATATACAATAAACATTAAAAAACAAGCATGTACATGATCAGTTCAATAATACCAGAAATTGAAACTGGAAAGAGCCTTGACAGTTGTGATAGCTGCAAGGCTTAATTTTAGTTTGTTCTTAGCGTTTGCACACACCGGGAATGCACTAAACTGGAGTGTACCAACCTGCACCAGACAAGTAGAAGCCCCTCAAAAAGATGTTTGTTGGGGTATTCTGGGGGCAAATTACTGATCTGCTCTAGCAATTACTTTATGTGGTCACCAGAAAAAGGAACAAACTAATCCACTCCCGTAACACATCAGAGGGACACATGCCAGTCTGAATGAGCCCCTAGTTTGGTGTTGTTTTTTTAAACTGTGCATGCCTTTATAAAAGAGGCATAGCCATTGTTTCAAATACAACAAAGTGCAGTCTTTGAAATGATGCTAAACTGCCACATTCAGCATCTGTCGCAAACAGTGGTTTTGGCTAGAGTCAGTGGGTCCTATAACATATATAGGGCAATCCATATCCTACTGCTGTTGCACTACTAAACTATTTACAGAGTGCCAAATTAAAAATAGTCCAATCTATAATGCATCATGTATATGGATTCTATGGAGAAGGGCAGATGGCAGTAAAAGCACAGTAGGTTCTGAGCTATAGAGCTCACGCACTACAATTGCTCCAAACCTCTGCTAGTTAATGGAGCTTTACTTTTCTAAAGCAACCATTGTAATTAACTATGTGAAAGCATGAATCATTTTAAGTATAATTACAGAGGTACCATTCCCACTTGACCAGCCCTGTCAATGCACCTATTATAAATAGTGTTTTCTCTTGTAACCTGTGATTGTTAATTTTGGCTGTGATTTGGTACCTTACGAAGTAATTTTAATTCAACACTTTTCCAACTTGCATTACTGTGTCTTTTTTTCCTTGAGAAAATGGGGAAAATATACATGCATTTGTCCTATTATCTGCCCTGGAACATAAATACAGAGCATTGTGTTCAGTGGCTATCATTTTGGAGCAAGAAAAGCTTTAATCTTAACCAAAATTATTTTGTTAAGTGGTGTGACACTTGGAGGATAAAACTGCATCAAGAAACTGGAAAATAGAGGATCATGGTTCCAACTGCCCTTTTTAAACACTGACCTATTAGCTTGTGCCTGGGATGAGCAGGCCAGGAGACTGTGGAGAAAGTGACCATTAATTGGGAAGCCACACCATATGTGCTTTATCACCCTGAGAAATGAATCTTCAAGAAAAACACCTGTCTGGATCTCATTACTTGGTACAGAGCTACTTAGCAAAGAATGGTTTCAGCTGAGGAGAAGGGATGGAGAGATAAGTTTGTTTGTTTGTTTGTTTGTTTGTTTGAGAAGTTACTCTCATTGAATAGGTTCAGGGCAATTCTATACCTCAAAGGGTATTATGGGTATAAAAGGTGAGAAGGAAAATTAGTTAACTTAGCCTAGTATCTGTAAGGAGACTGCTATGTTCATTTATTGCTTTGCTGCCAGACTTATACTTTGTGCATGCTTTGGAACCATGCTGATATTATGTCATTATGTAAGTATTAAATTAGATTAGCTAGTTCCCACCCCCATGGAAATTGTTCTAGAAGTGTTTTTGCCTTAAGCCTAAAAATGTTTTAATGTTTATTTGCTCCACAGTTGTTGTTTTTTTTTACTATTTTTGGTGACTTCTGTAATTGTTCAGAAACTTTACTTTTTTGCCTTTTCTTGAAACATCTTTAATTAAAAAATAAAATTTTACAACAGCTTGGTTATTTGGGGGAATAAGTGCCTGTTGATACTAAAGCAGGGCCTTACCTTGATTACCTACTGGATGCTTTTACATGTTGTGGGTATTTTGGTATTCCTACCTTGCAGGTTTAGTGTGCAAGTCAAAAGTGCTTAACCTTTTGGTTTTTTTGATAACTTCCTGGAGCACTGAGTAGTCGGAGTGACTCAAGGTGTTGAGGGGATTACCCACAGGAAGATTTCCCCCAACTATCAGCACATTTAGCCCTCCTGCAATTTACCTACCCCAGGTAAGTCTGGGCAGTATAGTTAAGGAATTAGTGGTGGACTCTCTGACCCAGCCATAATCTTGACAACTTGTAATAGTTTTTTTATATTTTACAAGCAAGCACTTAAGCAAGAAATATTTACTGAGGCCCTGAAGTATTTGTCTTCTGAAATACCAGGGCATGTAAACACCATTTGTTCTCATGTCTGTGAAGAAGCAAAAGAGGTCTAGGTAACATGGAATTTGCTTACATTTTCAACAATGGTGCTTTTCTCTTCTTAGGTGCTGATTAACATTTATTGCCTGAACAAACAGCAGCTCAAGTGGTGGCACTTAAGCAATGCGCCATTAATTAAAAAGGAATTTCTACTGTCAGCTAAGAATATTTGGGTCCATTTAAATAACTGAGCCAATATGATAATGTTCTTAAAAGGAAAGAGTTGGAACCTTGCAATGCTGATTGGGATTTATGTCATCAGAGAGAAGCAGTTCCAGCAAATAAATTATGAACATGGTTTATTTATGAGGCAAAGCAATGGCCAGACAGTTTCAAAATTGCTTGAAAATCTTCTTTAGAAGTAGATGTTTCACAGTTGATAGCTGATAGCAGGACAGAGGCTGGGCCTACTTACAAGTTGCAATTTGTTTCCTTGTCAGATCTCTAAAGCTTCTGGAGTAATTTCTGACAAGTTATTCTGGTTTGTTTCTGGAAAGGACAGACATGACGGGGCAGCTGTCTGAAAAGCAGGAAATCTTATTGAAAGGAAATGCTGCCTGTGTCTTCTATGAGAGGGTTGTGATGGCTTTACAGAAATGCTCCTGGAATGCATGGGGGGGGGGGGTTTACCAGGTCAGCAGCTTTGCATTCCCTGAGATTCAGGCTAGACAAGGGTTGGGAGGGAGACAAGAACTGCTTCTCAGACAACCAGTTGTAGAAATGGGCACAACTGGTACCTGGTAATTAGCACCCACTCAGATCCTGCACCACTGCTGCCAGAGCCTGTGCAACAAGAAAGCTCATAGATCAAAGTTAGAGATGGGCACAAACCGCAATTCGTCCCAGTTCGGCACTCTGACTGCAGCGGTCTTCTGCAGGAGCTGCACACTTACTTCCTTCCTTCCTTCCTTCCTCGCATCTGTCAGCTCTCTCCCTCCCACCCCTGGGCTCTTGCAAACTGATAAGCCTTCAGACCCAATACATCAAACTTTCTCTTCTCCTTGCCTCATTTGCCTGAGATTTGCTCCCCACCTGGAGAAGCAGAGCAATTCCATGAGGCTTCATTAGCACTTGTGACCTGGCTGTGTCTCCCCACCCCCCACCATGGCCTGACTCAGATCAAGGGTTGTTGTTTTTGGCAAAACATGCTTCAGTACCAGCTGTGTGACCGCCAGCGCTTGTGTGACAGTTTCTCTCTCTTTTTGGATCACAACTCCCAGAAGATCCAGGCAACTTAGCTCAGGAGCGGTACTACTCCCAAAAGGAACTTTTCCAAGCTCTGATATTTGCCGATTTGATTATAACAACCTTAAAAAATCATAGTGACATGACATCTGTCTGTCTGTGATTTTACCTCCTATTATGGCTTGGAAACAGAGATGAGCACCGCGCCCTAGAGTCGGACACGACTGGACTAAATGTCAAGGGGAACCTTTACCTTTACTTTAATGTAACCTCTAACTTTCATCCCCGCTGGATGGGGCTTCTCCTATCATGCACGTGACTTTGCTGCCATGCATGGTTGCGACTCCGCCCCCACTGTGCGCACAAGGTTCCGTCGCAACTGGAACCTAACACAATCACTGTGCAGATGGAGGCAGAGGTGTGCATGCACGCATACCCAGCTTAGAGGAAACCTTGCCTCCTATGTAAAAATATTAGCTCATATATGTTACCCATATGCTGTGATGAGTTGTGAACCTTCGCAGAAAGTTGCTTCAGTTTGTTGTAGGTCAGATGAAACTCAATGGCTGCCACAGACCATAGGGCTTGCAAGTGTTAAATGAAATAACAGCTCAATACGAACAAGAAGAGGCTGGAGAGGAGAATGATGTGTGTAGAATGTAGAACACCTGAGTGTCACACCCAACACTTCCTGACACCACAATATCCATTTTCTACAGCAAAGCCCAATGGTCTCCACTCATGAACATAAGCCTGTTTATTGATCCATATAGATATACAGTGGTGCCTCGCACAACGATGTTAATTGGTTCCAAAAAAAATCAACGTTGTGTGAAACATCGTTCTGTGAAACACCATTTCCCATAGGAATGCATTGAAAACCGGTTAATCCGTTCCAATTGGAACGGATTGCCGTCCTTGAGCGAAAATCCCTATAGGAAACATCATTGAGTGAAACCCGGTTCCCCAATTGAAATGCACTGAAGCCGACTCAATGCATTTCAATGGCTTTGCGAAGTCCTTTTTCGCTCCTGTAAAAGTGTCTTACAATGTTTGGAACCTGTTTTAAATGCTTGCAATGGTTAGCCCACCTCCTGAAACCTACGCAAACTTATTTTGGTGTTGTTCTGACACTTCGTTAATTTGTGGTGATTTTTTGTTTTTCCCCTCATTGAAAAGCATGGAGTTCAATGAGGGGAAAAACAAAAAATCACCACAAATTAACGAAGTGTCAGAACAACACCAAAATAAGTTTGCATAGGTTTCAGGAGGTGGGCTAACCATTGCAAGCATTTAAAACAGGTTCCAAACATTGTAAGACACTTTTACAGGAGCAAAAAAGAGGCATCGTTGTGTGAAAATTCCCCATAGGAAACATCGTTGTGTGAGGCGGCAAATTTAACAGAAAAAGGCATCGTTGTGTGAATTCATCGTTGTGTGAGGCACCCGTTGTGCGAGGCACCATTGTAGATGATATTGTTATCGATATCGATATAGATCAATAAGCAGTTTTCTTTGCAATATCAGATCTCTTTTTCTGTAGTGCTACCCCGCCCCCAAATGGACACTTGCTTTATATACAATCTCCCAGTCTCAAGCAACTATTGACACACAACTGTTTACACAACACGAAGGCAAAGATGGGAATGAAGCCCTGTTACAAACCCAGATGCCAACTCTGTCCCCACATCTACTATGATAATATGATTACAGGCATCAGCAAGGTCACATATGACAACCGAAGACATGTTTATTTGTCCTTCTTCTAATGTGATCTACGGCATCCTTCACCAACAATGCCCTTCTGCACTCTACAGCTGACAAACAGAACACTCTCCACTCAAAAGAATTAATGGACATAAATCTAATATCTGGAATTGCAACACACATGCTTCAGAACGCTTCAATTTACCTGGACGCTCTTTGAGTGATCTGCAAGCGACCATTTTGAGAAGAAGAAGGAAAAAAAACACTGCAAAATGAAATTTGAAGGAGAAACAGAGAAGGTATTTACAGATGCCAGAAACCTGAAATCTGGGAATCCAAGCCAGCTACGTAAATAGGCACCTGGTGGCAGTCAATTGTTCTGGGTACACTGAAAAGTATTATGTGATTACTCATAGTTGCAGTTCCAAGCCATAGTTCTAAATGCATTTTACTTTTAAGGCATTTTTTTTCTGCACGCACACGCACGCACACACACATCTATGATTTTAAATTCTTATAAAACACAAAATTTCAAATTCTGACAAGGAGCCTGCTATCTGCCACCTAGATACAAAAGTGATGCCACTGTAAGCTAAAAGCAGATTTTAAGTTTTAAAATAAAACTGGTGGATGTACACCTTCAAGTTTCCCTTAATATGTATGCCAATATTTAGCTATTTAGGTTTCACCGTTTGGGAGTTATGGGCAAGATCCGTGCACACAGTTTTGTTATTGTTAACATAATAGTATGAGAACGACATAGTAAGGCTAAAGAGGAATTGAAACAAGGTGCCGAGCTAAGAGCAAGAACTAGGAACATATGACATTAGTTCCTTTCCCGACCCAAAATTCCTCCCTTAAATGCTATTATCTGTAGATAAACATATGAATTTTCAGCTTAAATGCATTTAATATTTTTTTCCTGAGTGAAAACTGCCCATGTGAGGAAAGACAGTGTTCCAATTGCCTTATATACAAAGTAACCAAATATGGAAATATTTAAGAGGATTTATCCTCAACACAATGTAGATTTTAATGCTGAAATTATAGGTTCTAGTTTTTGCTAAATGACTTGGAAATATCCAATGGGGAAGACAGGCCATGAAAAAAGGGTGGAATGCATTTCCACAAGATATCTCAAGTAACAGTTGTATTAACATTGTCTTTCCACAAAAGAATATAATTATGAACAAATAATCAGAGCTAAAATTGACATACGAAAGAGCCTCCCTTTGTTTTATTGGAAATCGATAGGAAAGCTGAAGTCTGCATTTAATGATACACTTTTTCCATTTCACAGTCTTCTTCGAGCCATTGCTCAAGATCATTTTAATTTACTTTGAGAGTCTGCAGGATTAGATTACCTGTATAGAGTATTGACCAATGTCAGTGTTTCTTCCTGCTGTTATTCCTCCTTCTAAAACAGTAGGTGAAAAAGCGCACACACACCCCGCCAAAAAAAACAACAACAGCTAGCCAACCAACAAAACACCTCTATAAAAGATTGTGAGGGAAAGCTCCTGAACAGAACTTAAATAACCTGCAATGTCTTTTACTTCAGCTACTCGTTTTAACAAGTGTAAGAGGACAAGAAAGAGCCACAAAGTCTAAGCTTTTCTTTTCTAGGCGTCTTCTCAAAATAAGAAAAGAATTCTGTTTAGTTAAGACTGTACTGATTCTACATTTTTACTACCGGTTTACTGACTGGTATGCACCATTTAATTTTTTCTTCATTTTTTGAATTTATTTTGGGCCCTGGCAAGCTTCTGTAGAGTTCTGCTAGGCAACGAATCTCATTCAAGAAGCACAAGACTTGCAAAATACACAGGAAGTCAGAGATTTCCCTGATACACACTTTCCGATAATTAAGACCCTTTCTCCTTTCAAAAGCCTCATACATACATTCCCAGATGGTGACCACTACAAAGATTTAATCTACATTTAGTCAGAAAATGACTTTGTCTCATCGATAACATGTGGCCATTCTCCACAAAGGAAATGCATTTTGGATGCTCGCCTGGCCACCACATAGCCTGAGCATCTCGGGGTCTTCTATGACAATGTTCTTTGAACTTTCTGTTTACTTTACCCTTCCGTGTAGTAACTGGCTTCATCATTGAGCTTGTTTGCAGCTCTGATGCCATTTCAAAATATAATCTGGTCCTCAGTCATCTGTGATTAGTCACTGTTGTCTCCTGAGTTTGTTCATTTTCCAGGCACCAAGTTTTATTTTTAGATTGGAGTTTAGACTAAATTTAATCAGAGACATTGATAAGTCTCAGGGAAAAAACACACACAATCCTATCACCAACTTGTAATGTGAAAAGGGAATGTTTAGAAGGAACTGGAGAGACAAAAATTGCATTAATGTACCAATTTGCAATGTACACA